>NC_081570.1:20663156-20897517 GCF_022355385.1 Mustela nigripes
CAAGCCCTAAATAAAGTTAAATTTCTTCTAAACCCAAATCTCACTAACAAGGACACTTGATAGGAGAAATGTGAAACTTTATCTCTAGATCTCCAAGATAGTGTCGAGAATCATTCCCAAGCATATGGCCCATTGATACACATCTAAAGGGACTCACAAGAAGATTTTTACTACTAGTAATAAATAACCTTTCTCCCAACAATAGCTAGCCCCTCAAGGTCCTGCAGACCTTGCTTCCAAAATTCCTTAGAGACTAACATCACCCCCTTTGTTCTCACCCAACTCCTGTGTATATAATCAGCCACTCCTCAGAATAATGGGCAGCAGCTCTTCCTGCCCACGGGTCCTGTCCCAATGCTTTAATAAACCACCATTTTGCACCAAAGATGTGTCAAAGATTCTTTCTTGGTCATCGGCTCCAGACCTCAGCCCACCGAACCTCACCTAGGTTCTAGAACTTCATCATATGGCGCCCAACGTGGGGGGTGTGAGTCTTTACATTTGGACTCTGAGCTCCAGTGCAAAATTGGTGAGTACTTTCTCTCTCCTTTTCCTTTAGTCTCATTTCAGGGGGTTTTCAAGGAGTATGGTCTTATTGGAACACTTGCATGTCAGTTGTAATCCTCTAGCCCATGGCTGCTTTACGGGGAGGAGAGTGTCTGCCTTTTGGCTGTAAGTTAGTACCCTGGCCGGAATGGCAGTAAGACCTAGAAACTTGATACCCTCTCTTTATTCCTGTTCTTATATAAAGTTGTCTCTCTTGAGCACGGGACAGCCACCTAAGTCACCAGGATGGCTGCCAATCTTAAGACTCCGTGTGAGGTTTCCTCCTGATTGATCTAATGTGATCCCCTCCACATCCCTGGTCTAGCCACTTCTGGCAGAGAGACCTCCACTGGGAGCCGGCCGAAACCAGTACCTGAGTGAATTAAAACGCAATGGGAGACCTTTTCCTGGGGAAGTTGGCTGCAAGGACCACATGTGTTGGAATGTCGCACAGACCATGATGGATTTCAGTCTTTACTGTTTCTTGTCAGTGTCTTCTACAGACTACTTAAAGGTATGAAATTGGTTAATCTCACCTTGTAAAAACCTTTCTAGTATTTCCATGGGTTAAAATTGCAAAACAGTATGCAGGCTTCAGGACAGAAGATGGCATGGCATGGCACAGTGTTTTGGTCCATTCACCAGGCACCCATCAGCAGCCTAGGATGTAAATGGGGAAGGGGAGGGATGCCAGCACCCCTCCAGGGCCTTTTATGGCAGGAATGCCCTCCCAGGGAAGGCAGGATGGTGATCAATAGCGATTTTTGTTGAGGGACACCTCCGGTCGCTTTTGACACATGGGAACCTCTGACATATCCTGCGTGGGACGCCACCCAGGAGTTGGGGGGGATTTGGTAATGGACCTTCTTTACTTTTCTGGGAGCATGGCCTCAGTAGGCTTCTTCAGTTCCCAAAGACTCTACCTTGAGGTGCCTTTTAACCCACTGGAAATAATTTGGATTGCAAAACTTAGGAAAGGACTGAGCTCCTAGAGCACTGCATGGCCTCAGTGGGAACTATCAGTTAGATCTCCTCTGCAGGAACAGAGCAAATGGACCTAGGATCTCTTCATTGCTCACACCTAGGCCTTCATTGCTCTGCACCAGGACCCCAAACTAAGGGGCTTTGCAGAACGTGTTTGCCCAAATGAGTCAGCTAGTAAACTTCTTCCTGACATACTGGATGATAATTACGTAAATAAGCCTTCTTCTAGTAAACCCAGGTTGCTGGGCCATCCCTAGCAAAGGGGACTCTGACCTTATTTCTCTCTGTTCCTCCTAATAGATGTGGGGTCTTCTTCTTTACTCATTTCCCGTGTTAATGGCTATAACTGGAGCCAACTGGGGTTAGTCTAACTCGAGACAGAAACCGTAAGGAATATTCCCAAGCAGCTGCCGAAACTCTCTTTGTTTCAGGGAAATTTCCCTGTCTTCTCTGGCTCAACTTGGACTGCTTAGCCCCTCCCCCCTTGCCAGTGGGAAAGCATGGCATCTGCTCCTGCTGGGGCTTATGAGCTCTAAAACCAGGAATCCTTTCTCTGCCTCCTGGCAGCACTTTGTTTCCTCTGTTTCCCCCTTCTCGTGTTTCTGCACCAACGTGTGTACAGCCTGCATGACCAGTCTCTAGATCATGCACCGCAGCTCCTTCTCTCCTCACTGTCAAGAAGCAAGAAGAGCAGCCCCTGGACCTAACACCCCCCACTCCAGAACCTTCCACCCATGTCTCAGGTAAATATTCAAAGTGGAGTGGGCCCAGGTGGAACTTAAAGCAGTATTTGAACTAAGTTAAGTTTTTTGGTTTAATTAAGATAGACAAGTCTTTTAAGTTACCAGCAGTAAATGTGAAACTTCGAAGTTTACTAAAGGTTAAATAAGCTCATGTTATTTGTTAAAATTTGTTAGCAAAGAAATGACTAAACTGATGGTTAATTGTCTGTCTCAAAGTTTTAATGGGTAATTGCTGAGACAGCTTTCAAAGTCTTTGGTAACCTGAAAGTTTAAAGTTTTGGTTGGATGACAAATGGAATTAAATTATGGACATCTAGGTCTTAACCAAACAAGATAAAATGCTAAGTCGTTAATTACTGGATGTAGGTTTGTGCTTTTGACTTCTTACTGCAAAGAAACTAAGAGTATTTAAATCTGTTGGTAAACGTGTTTTACACTTAACTGATTCATAAATTTGCCATCTGAAGAATTCTGTTGTAATAGTTCACAATTGATTAATACTTAGTCTTCACTAGAGATTAAGGTGTTTCTAAGAGTATAAAATTCTGCTTAGTGTAACTAAGACTGATGGAAATAAGGGAAACAACTCTGTGGAAAAGTAGATGATATATAAGAAAGATTTAAGGAATAGAAATGCGTTTTATTAAAGCTAAAAGGTAATTTTGTCCTAAATGAGATGGTTGTTTGGAAGGAAATGGCTTGGGACAAAACCTGAATGCAAAGGAAAGCTGTAGAAGGTTTGTGAAGGGAAATCTTTGGAATGGAATTTAGGATGGTCAGGACAGACTAAGATTAAAATGAATGGGTTTTAAAGGTACATTGGTATAAGACTGAAATTCTCTCTGTTCAAAAGGACAAAGTTTTCTTACATTAATTGATCTACTGTTAAGAAAATGTAAATGGTTTTCTCTTTGCCTGTCCAAAAAAACCAGTTTCTATGTTTTGTTTTATCAGATCTGTAACTCCCTAATCCCACCTAAGCAGGTGCTTTAAAGAGTTTTAACAAACTTCCCCAAGATTTAAATCTTGAACTAAGTCTTGATTCTCTTGTAAAAGTTTTATCTTCAAGGAGATTCATATAAAGTACTTACAGGACAAATACAGGTATTCAATATATTAAACTAAATGGGTTAGAATTTCCAGAACTAACTAAAGCTGCATTCACCAGATTTAGTAACATGGGACTAAATGAACTAAAAGATTATAGTGTTGTGTCTCTTAATGTTTTGTCTTATTTTAGACATTGCTGGTTCTCTAATGTTTGCTCTTCCAGACAAGGGATACTTTTTCTTAAGTTATCTGTAACTTACAGAGATGTAAAAGTGCTCATTTGTAAACGAATCAAGGCATTCAACTTTTCTCTCTATCTGAACCCTCTGAAACCAAAAGGTCTCAGTAAGTATTCTTTCTTCCATGGCAATCAGTCATTTGCATAAGTTCAATAAGAATCTGTTCTCCTTATAACAGGACACCATTGGAAACATGGGTTATTTTACCAAGCCTTTGACTGGAATGTCATATTTGAGAAAGACATGCATAGACTCAGATATGACCAGACAGCTTAAAGGAACTAAGGTTGACTTTATGAAACCTGGAGCCATAAAGCCCCTTGGGACTGTTGGCCTGATACCTTGCTTACAGAGTTCCCAGCAGCCTCACCAGGTGAGTAAAGAATGTCACTCCTTGGTTGGTGCAGAGTCTCAGGAAGAGGAATTCGCCCAACTCGACAGGTATTGCAGGCATGCCTGATGGCAAGTATGTGGCTTGGCTTCTGGCCTGGAGAGGATACTAAAAAGTTCAACCTAGAGATTCCTTATAAAAAGTTCCAGCAGGGGCGCCTGGGTGGCTCAGTGGTTTGAGCTGCTGCCTTCGGCTCGGGTCATGATCTCAGGGTCCTGGAATCGAGCCCCACATTGGGCTCTCTGCTCCGCAGGAAGCCTGATTCCCTCTCTCTCTCTCTCTCTCTGCCTGCCTCTCTGCCTACTTGTGATCTATGTCAAATAAATAAATAAAATCTTAAAAAAAAATAAAAAATAAAAATAAATAAATAAATAAAAAGTTCGAGCAAAGCAGATTCTAAAAGATCTATATGATCACACTCCCTGTTCTTGCTGAGCTTATGTAAATAATTAGGCCAAGTTTGTTAACACTGGACTTGTTTCTCAAATAAATTAGTCCTGATTTGGCTATCTCTGAAAATGAGGGTTATTTTAGAGAGAAAAATAGTGTTTTAATAACACACCTTTATGGATGTTAAATTCTAGATTTGATTGTCTTTTTTTTTTTTAAGATTTTATTTATTTATTTGATACAGAGAGAGATCACAAGTAGGCAGAGAGGCAGACAGAGAGAGCGGGGGAAGCAGGCTCCCTACTAAGCAGAGAGCCCAATGCAGGGCTCGATCCCAGGACCCCGAGACCATGACCTGAGCCGAAGGCAGAGGCTTAACCCTTGGGCCACCCAGGCGCCCCATAGATTTGATTGTCTTTAAATGTTTGTTTACCTAAGCTAAACAATTTGAGGTAAACTTCAGAGAAGTTGCAAAATAGCTTCTTTAGTCGATCTTATTATTTCATGGAGATAATAACAAGACCCCATGCACGTGATTAAACAACTAGAAAATGGGATTGATTCCCCTACAATTGTATAACTTAACTATCACCTTGTGTGTGGCTGGAATAATGAAATTACCTAAAAGCCAGCATACCGCACTCCATAGGATTAACTATGGACTTGTGGAGATAATGGATGACCCCACTTTCTTTATGAGTGGATTAGATGATGCAGGGGGACTCCCCTTATCTCTTGACAAGTTTTCTCCCACTTGCCAGTGATCCTCTGTATTCAGGATATTGTTAAATCTGGACCACTCAAAGGGCTACTTAATGGTTTCATCCCTTAGTCATATTTATCCTAGAAGCCACCTCTGTTGAGGTACAATTGCAAACAGATGCTTTAGCTAAGCATAGAGCAGCCCTCCTCGTGAAAAAAAAAAAAGCCTCAAAGCTCACTATGGGACAGTCCCTGACTGTAATGACTTCACATCAGGTCCAGATTTGTCTTAGAAGCCAAAGGCCACCAATGGATGATGGAGGCTGATTTATTAAATACTGGGCTATACTTACAGATATGCCAGAAATAATATTTAAAACTTGTCAAACTTTAAACCTAGTTACCTGTATGCCTGAACCTGACCACTGTACTTCTTTCTCTATAGAGCCAAACTGTTCAGAGGTTATTGATCTTGCTTACTCTATCTAGTTGGCCAGATTTAAGATGCCCCTGTTATGCTGGGAACAAAAAAATCATACGTATGATACTTGGGCAAATAACACACGACATCTAGGATGGCTATCATTAGAAATGTGTTCCCAAGTAATAGTACTCCAGGCTATTGACTGGTTTGCTACTGATTGGGTAAGGCGACCTGGCATTAGATGGTCAGCTCCAAACAGAACCCACTGGATATGTGGAACTAACCTGTGGCCCTGCCTTCCTCCAGGGTGGATAGGTCGCTGTACTTTAGGATTTGCCTGGATTCATGGGCGCATTACTAAAACCATCACCACTCCAGCTAATCTCCCCAATTTAAAGCAAAGATGGACACGATCTGTTTTTAAATGGTATGATCACTTAACATCCATTTTTGCTCCATCTGTGGGAGGATGTCATTTAGCATGCAAAAGCCCTTAATAAATATACTACAAAGGCACTCAGTGATTCACTAAATAGCATCTCCCTACTTAATACCGAAGTCTCAAAGATATGCAAGGCAGTCCTACAAAATAGGATGGCCTTAGATGTCCTGACAGCAGCACAGGGTGGCACATGCGCAATTATCAAAACAGAATATTGTGTGTACATCCCAGACTATCACAAAAATGTCAAAGGACTAACAAAAGATAGGAATACCCAGATTAAGGCTCTATAAGATCCTTCTCTCTCTCTCAGTAAATGGTTAAGTTCCTGGTTTGAAGGAGGACTATGGCCAACAATTAGAAATCTCATTTTCGGGCTTCTCATTTTTATCGCCTTATTAATCTTAATATGTTGCTTTGTTCAATGTTTCTCTAGTTGGTGCCAAGACTCCATTACTGCAATAACTTCACCACGACAGATGATCCTTAACACGAGCAAAGACACCTCTTCACTGTCAGCGCTGGATTCAGCTCCCTCTGTCTTTCGGAACTCCCCTATTCGGTCCTCAACTGATCAATATTGACCCGAGTAGGTAGGGGCAGCTCTATGCCCCTACTCAGCAGGAAGAAGTTACAGAAGATGAGACCTTCCACCTTCAACTACCTTAAAGATTTAAGGGTCAAAATTGTTCAGAAGGGAATGATGAGGGAGCAGGAGGCTGGCTGAGGACAAAGCAAAAGCTGGCACCTTGCACCCCCTCTCCACCCACTCCCCTCGGTAATGTGTGTGACATTCCTCAGCCACCCCTGACTGCCATAAGCGAGAAACTAATAGTTAACTTGCAGAAATCACGATCCTACAAGACAGGAGTCTCCCTTGGTTTACAAAATGTCCTAGAGATCTACAAACAAAGAAGTTACCTTATCAATAGCACAATTTCCAGAAGCAATTAACTCAGGTCCTCAAGCCCTAAATAAAGTTAAATTTCTTCTAAACCCAAATCTCACTAACAAGGACACTTGATAGGAGAAATGTGAAACTTTATCTCTAGATCTCCAAGATAGTGTCGAGAATCATTCCCAAGCATATGGCCCATTGATACACATCTAAAGGGACTCACAAGAAGATTTTTACTACTAGTAATAAATAACCTTTCTCCCAACAATAGCTAGCCCCTCAAGGTCCTGCAGACCTTGCTTCCAAAATTCCTTAGAGACTAACATCACCCCCTTTGTTCTCACCTACCCAACTCCTGTGTATATAATCAGCCACTCCTCAGGATAACGGGCAGCAGCAATTCCTGCCCATGGATCCTGTCCCTGTGCTTTAATAAACCACCATTTTGCACCAAAGATGTCTCAAGAATTCTTTCTTGGTCATCGACTCCGGACCTCAGCCCACCGAACCTCACCTAGGTTCTAGAACTTCATCACAAGCACAGCATAGGACCCCACTGGCTCTCTGCACACTGTGCCCTCCACCTAAAACAGCATTTCTCAAGTCCTAGCCCACCTGTGCGAGACACTTGGCAGTCCCTGGCAGTCCATCTCCCTTTCCTCCTTCCTCACCAACAAAACTTCACTGAGAACAGTGAGGGGCAACTGCTGGTCTGCAGCCTGCCCATTCTCCCTGGCCATTCTCTGAAATTTACAGCTGGAGGTAGCCATGTGATTCATCTTCTAGAGAATGACGTGTTTGGGGGGGAATTTTGCTTCCTGGATGACTTCTTTCTGCTCGCAGTTGGGATGAGGTGTGGCGCTGCCACAACCTTCTATGAGATTAGGCACAGATAAAATGACAGGCCTGCTGAGAGAATGGAGGGGAAGCACAGAAGAGACTGGTTCCTTGGTAGCACCGTGGGGTCTGTAACCGAGACCGGAAACTGCCTGCCACCAGACTTCATGAGCAAAATACTCCCCTGCTTGTTTATGCTAATTATTCCATGCAGCTGGAAACATTCCTAACGGATGCATCAGACTTGTCACTTCCCCTGTCACTTCCTGGGGCACCTGGGTGGCTCAGTTGGTTGCATCTGCCTTGGGCTCAGGTCATGATCCAGGGTCCTGGGATGGAGTCCCACATCAGGCTCCCTGCTCAAGTGGAGAGTCTGCTTCCTTTCCCCCTGCTTGTTCTAATAAATAAAATCTTTAAAAATTTATTTATTTATTTGACAGAGAGAGAGAGATCACAAGCAGGCAGGGAGGCAGGCAGAGAGAGGAGGAAGCAGGCTCCTCATGGAGCAGAGAGCCCAATGTGGGGCTCGATCCCAGGACCCTGGGATCTTGACCTGAGCTGAAGGCAGAGGCTTTAACCCACTGAGCCACCTAGGCACCCCTAATAAATAAAATCTTAAAAGAAAGAAATGTCACTTCCTCCAGGAAACATGCCTTGGCTGGTAAGAACAGGACCAAGGGCCCCCTCCTCGGAACAGGGCCACATGTGCCTCTCATGATCTCTGCACTTGCCCCCTCACCCATGGGCCCCAGCACTCTGAGGCAGGCAGCAGGGCCCCTTGGAGTTCACATTGTATTTCTACGCCAGCCCATCTGTCGAATGCAAGGACACCCACCACTGATTGCTGGCACAAGCTTCCTGGGGGCAAAGCCCAGGCCCAGCCCTCAGAAGCTTGCAAAAACAGTTGAAGCAGGACAACCACAGAACCCCTGAGGAAGGGACGGGTGTGTCCACACACATCCGGGAGTGAGGCAGGCTGCGTCTGGCCTGGCTGCAAGAAGACACTGCTGCTTCCTGCACACGATAGTCTGCATTCCCTCCGGACCTGTGTCACTCAGCAGGGTGACAGAGTATGGGCCCTTCTCTACCTCTGTCTGCTTCCAACTAGAGCCACACCCCCACTCTGTGCTCAGGTTCATCTGTGATGTCCGACTGCTTAGCTGCACTCGGAAGGACAGCAAGACACCCCAGCTTCTGTCCCCTCCCACAGGGAAGCAAGTCAAACGTGCCGTCTCTCGATACAAGACAATGTGCTTTCGTGATTACTGAACCTCTTTGCTTATCTACAAAAATAGCGTCCCATGTAGTTAAGTCACCCAGCTTCTCCTGTCTTCACAGTTTAGGTGTCGTCCTTCTGTTTTCCACCTTGTATCCCTCCCAGGAACGGACTCTGTCTCACAGCCAGCAGGACGTTTGAGAATGTATGACAAGCTGGGCGCTTTCTTCTATTACTTCACTTAATTCTTGACATAATCAGCAAACTCATTTTACACCTAACAGTGTATCAGCAACACCTCTGAGCACCACGAGGGCGAACTTATATATGCCGTCGCTGACCCTCCCTGAAAGCTGCCACACCGACCTACATTCCCATTTTGTAGATGAAGAAACTAAGGCACAGCCATTAAGTGGCAGGGAGCAGTGAGGAGCAGCTCTGTGGAACCCCAGAGCATTTCAGAGTCGGGCCACGGGCCCCACCCTTGGAGTAGTACCTAAGGAAGAGTACATCGATGGTTAGGGTATAAAAATTTATTCCATGTACAGAATATGACCGCTAACGAATGCAGACAGGCTAGGACACAACAATACTGGGTGGAGACGGCTAGCTCTTTGGAAAGTGAACAGGTTTGGGTGGCTTGGAGCCTCATGCCACGCAGAATGGTCAGTGAGAAGGGAGAGCACATGCCGAACACCGCGGGAGGTCGGGGCGCTGAGCGGCTGCCCTGGGTGCCCGCTGCCTTCCCCGTCTGATCTGGGGCTTCAAAGGATGCAACGCTCAGAAGCAAGCAACTGAAGCGAAGGGGGTTCCTAAGGCGGGCCCAGGCTTGTCCCTGAAGTCACGGCAACACCATTTTAAGCAATATGTTTAATTGGATAATTTCCACAAACTATACACGAAGTTTCTAACCATCACAATTCAGTGAAGTACAAAACATTAAGTTACAGGCTGTGGGAAGAGAAGGTAACACTCACAGTGGCACCTTCCAATCCTGGTTGATCTAGGGGTAGGGGGTGGGGGAAGGTTTCATTTTTAACTGAGCCCCTCATTTCAATGTACAAAAGAATTACTCTGATTGATATTAAATTGTATTGAAAACAAAATGGACGAAAAGCAACTACTACTCTATGTTGGGGTGGCAATGGGAGGAAAGAATGAGTCCTTCGAAGCAGGAGGGGAGACGCTGGGGGAAGGTTCTGTGGCGGTGAGCCCAGCTGGTCACTCACGCTGCTCCATTTTTACTTTCGGTGGTCTCAGGAAGGTCCGATTTTTCTTCTCTTTCTTGCCCTTTGTATTTGCTTGGAAGTTTCGCCAGCTGTCCACACGGCCATCTCGACTTTCCTGAGCACAAAAGAGGTTTGGGATGAGGGAGCTAGTGAACGAGAAGATAGGCCTGGACCTGCTCTGCCATCCCCAGAGCCCAGCCCGGCTCAGCCCGCTGGAATAAACCACAAGTAGAACAGAGCAGAGCTTTCCTCCCACTTCCACAGGCCCACAAAAAGTGGCATCCCATCCCCAGCAAGCAGGACCAGCTGTGCGCTGGAAGAAGAGGACGACATCATCACAACATCTGCTGGGGACCTCAGGGCTGGAGAGTCGGCAGCGGTTACTTCCAGGGCCCACAAACCAGCTGTCTGCTGCAGGCGGCGCTGCTACCATTTCACAAATGACAACCCTGCGGCTCAGAGGTCAGATCACTTTCTCAAGGTCATACACATAGCCAGCAGTGTGGCCGCTCTTTCCACTGCACCTGCCTTCGGCCCCACAAACCTTGGACGGAGGCTCAAAGCCAGCACAGTGACCAGCCAGTTATGCTGAGAGGGTTACGAGGGTCTCTCCCGGCTTATCAGGAGACCTACTCATTCTCTCTCCCTGCATACAAGCAGGGGGACAGAAAACAGTCATCCACTCTGGTTAACCAGTCCCTAGCCTGAGATCTGAATGTTACAGAATAAAAGACACCGAACATGGCTCAATTCAGGAAATTGGCTGCATACCTGAAAAATGTAACCAGGGTGTTAAAGAGGAGTCAAGTTCAAAAGCCGGGATATCAGGGTCACAAGAGCCTCCAGTTTCTGCTATCAGAACTCTTAAGTAGGGCACCACTCCATGACTACTGCCTGATCTAAACGTGCAAAGCATTTTTCTCGAGCCCACTTGGCAGCTGTGTGTTCCATAATCTCTAAGACGCTGTTCAGGGACCCTTCCTGCCCTTACCAAGGCTAGAGAGCGCACAGGCAGCTGAGCTGGGACTCGTCCTCCAAAGCTCCTGCTCCTCTTTCTCTGTTCCTCTGCCCCAGTCAGTCCTGGCAGTGCCCCAGGAACCAAGTCTCGATGCTGGGAAGTTTTCTTAGTCTGGAATGAGAATCCCTAACCACCCTGGAAACTTACCTCAAAGTTTTTCTGCCATTCCCTTTCTCGTTTGGCTTTTTCTTGAGCTTCAATCTCTTCTTCCCTTTGTCGCTTCCTAGGAAGAACCAGACCACAGTATTGATGTGATACTTAGAGATTCTTTTAACCATACAGGTTAAGCAATCTCCCCACAGAAACAGGTATATAAAGTAAATCAGTTCCCTAGGGTTCTATAAAAATGACTGTCTGGAGAAGGCTCAGAGCCTTTTCATGAATGTCTCACTCTAAAGCACACAGATGGGCCATGGGCAAAGCTACAGGGCAGGATATAAATACCCTTGTTACACGGACAGATCTGTTAGGTTGTCAAGGCGAGCCATCACCAATCATAGGTTATGGGCTCTGTCTATAGTTTCGGGGCTCAGTCTGGGAGAAAGCCGTCTTGAAAACCCAGGCCGGCCTACTTCAGTTGAATGACCGTAACAACAGCAGAGGTTCTTACTCAACAGGATCTCTGGACAAGACCCAAACCCAAAACAAGGACATTTCACACAACCTCAACTAGCAAAACATGGTTACTGCTAAACACTAATCAACAATACAAAATACATAAATCAAATTAACCTCAAGATTTCTGATAAAGGAAATCATACTTGGGGACAATAAATATACTGTAAGTGATTACACTATACAGTAAATAATACAGACTCGCCAAAGCTGCAGCCACTAGTCACACAAAAGATTCTGGCCTCAGTAATTGCCTACTGGCGCGCCTGGGTGGCTCAGTCATTAAGCATCTGCCTTGGGCTCACATCAAGATCCCAGGATCTGGGATTGAGTCCCACGTTGGGCTCCCTGCTCGCTGGGGAGCCTGCTTCTCCCTCTCCCACTTCCCCTGCTTGTATGCCCTCTCTCACTGTCTCTCTCTGTCAAATAAACAAATAAAATCTTTAAAAAATAAATAAATAACTTTATAAACTCCAGGAAATCAGGAAGAAAACACACAGCACTCTTGATTAAAAACTACCTAAGGACAGGTCTATTCAATATTTCCCAAAAGTAAGAGACAATTTCTTACCCTAGGGATTCCAAAGTTTGGCTGCTTCATATAACTATTTTACACAGTTTCTTAAATGATATACTATGTAATTCCTTGATTAGAAAAATCCTTCATTAGGAAAATCCTAAAGACCAATTTTGGTTAATCTAGGTATTTAGATGGATTAAATAAATAGTCTGATGTATACCTTTCATGCATCTCTTTGGCTTCTCTCTCTTTCCTTTTAATTTCCAGCTCGGCAAAGAGTTTCATGGTCTGTTTATATACTGCTTGTTTGAACTACAAGAAAATTAAGAACGAAAGAAAATAAAAGTCAGTACTTTACCAGTAACTTCAATCAAGCACTTTTAGACAGAGCTCAAGACAAAAAGCATGTTAGAACCGGCAAGGAAGAAAGAGTTCAGAGAGAACTACTTGATGATGCTCTCTCCTGGGAGATAAATCACAATCGCCTAGGAGATCTTTCTACTTTCACCATGAGGATGATACACAAGAAACTTGCTCTGGTGTAAAATACCAAAGAGAAAAAAACTTCTACCTGCTTATCACAACCATGTGGGAGGACCCTTTCTTCCAAAGAACCTCGAAAAAATAACTTTCATTCTTTCTTTTTACAAATATCTTATAAATTACTCTGTGCCAGGCTCCCAGCCAGGTACTAGAAGTTGCTACCAAGCAGACCCATTTCAGGAGTCAGTTACTGACTACAGCGGAACTGTCCGAGCTATTAGTTATGAGTCCCCCACCCGCCATCCCCTGTTCTCCTTCCATGTAAGATCCCTTCTCTTTAGGTACCTGGTCACCCAACACAGAAGCCTGTATTTCCTAGGCTTCTTTACAACTAGGTGTGGCCATGTAACTTAGGTTTTAGCCAATGGGACATAAAGAGAAGTGATGCAGCAATTTCCTAGAATGTTCTTAGAGGGAGTACATGTAATGTATCCTTCCTTGTCCCCTTCCTCTATTCTGCTGTTTGGAACATGGGTGAGGTGATGACACACTCTGGACTGAGGAGGGGGCGGCATCCTTGCTGGCAGAGCCACAGAGAGGAGAATGAGTCCTTGGATGACACGTGGTCCAGTGCTGCCATGCCAGCGGCCATCTTCCCAAAGACTATATTACACAGGACAGAAAACAAATCACTGTCTTGTTCTTTTTGGGTCTCAGTTATAGTCGGACTTACACTCTAAGTAATGTGCAGATGGGAAAAAAATAACACAAGACAGAAAACAGAAAATAACAAAATAACAACAACAAAAAAAGACAGAAAACAATTATCTTTAAAACTTTTCCCCCCAAAATACAAAGAAAAATAGAAACTAATCCATCATGCAGATTTCATAGAGCCTGAATCCCAAAACAGAGACACTGGGGCAAAGAGTAATATACAGGGGTGCCTGGGTGGCTCAGTGGCCTAAAGCCTCTGCCTTCGGCTCGGATCATGATCCCAAGGTCCTGGGATTGAGCCCCACATCAGGCTCTCTGCTCAGCAGGGAGCCTGCTTCCTCCTCTCTCTCTCTCTGCCTGCCTCTCAGCCTACTTGTGATCTCTATCTGTCAAATAAATAAAATCTTTTAAAAAAAAGAGTAATATACGGAGAGAAAGGGAAGTAAAGGAGCCCCAGAATTTGTCACTTCTTTTTAATACTGTTATCTGCCAGCCACTGCTCAATAAAAGCCAACACTGACAAACCCTAGTCCCTAATAAGGACAAACATCAAAGGAGTGAAGGCATCTGTAAGAGTATTTCAGTATCTTTAAAGGCTCCAAACTCTCTTGGACAGATGGTTACTCATGACTGAATTCTTTATATTCTTCTGCTTTTTCCAAATGTTCTATCATTAGCACGTGTTCCTTTATAATCGGGGGAGGGAAAAAAAGACAACTTAAAAAAGTTAGGGTTCTCAAAAACTCAGGAGGACCAAAGGAGTATTTATAAGAGAGTCTTCAAAAAAGACCAGAGATCATTAAAGGAAAGGGAAGAGAAAATAAGACTGAGGAGAAAAAAACTGAAATACTGTGACAGAGTAAATTCAAAACAGGTGGCTAGTGCAAAAGGTGACCTCACAGTTCACAAGCAGTGTTACCACACAGAAGACAGGGCCAGTCACTGTCAGCAAAATCACTGAAGCAAGGAGTTGTAGGCAAGCTTCCCTAGCAAGAAATAAATATAAATCTTTAAAACCAAGGTAAGTAGGGGTGCCTGGGTGGCTCAGCGGGTTAAGCCTCTGCCTCCGGTTCAGGTCATCATCTCAGGGTCTTGGGATCGGGGCCCGCATCAGGCTCTCTGCTTGGCAGAGAACCCGCTTCCCTGCCCCTCTCTGTCTGCCTCTCTGCCTATTTGTGATCTCTGTCCATCAAGTAAGTAAATTAAAATCTTAAAAAAAAAAAACCACCCAGTGGATGAAGCAATGTTCTCCATTTCTCTGTAAATTATCACCTGGAGCACAGTGGGCACTCATGGCTGGTAGAAAGCCGTTTACTAGCTGGTTAGAGTCACGTATGGTTGTTCCCAAAGTGCTCTGGGCCCGGTGCAACAACTACTACGAGATTTAAATATCACAGAAATTGATGAATATGGTTACAAATAAATGCTGGTTTCCTTTTAAAACTAAGTGGATGCTTTAGAAAGATTCAATAAACGTTAAGTCCCTAAAAATACTGATGTTGGGGAACCAGTATTACTGAGCCTGAGTGGCTCAGTCAGTTAAGCTGCTGCCTTTAGCTCAGGTCATGATCTCAGGGTCCTGGGATCAAGTCCAGCATCCGGCTCCTTGTTCAGCAGGAAGCCTGCTTCTCCCCCTGCCTGCTGCTCTCCTGTTTGTGCACGTACTCTCTAATAAATAAATAAAATCTTTAAAAAGAAAAAATAATCATAAAAAAATACATTAAATACTGCTGTGAAATTAGGTACAGGTTGAGACATCCGAAAAAGACTGGAAAACAAATCATCCGGGTGGGCTTGCACTTCCGAAGGCCTTAGCTTGCTGCAGCCTCCTTACCCGGCAAAGCAATGAAGGTACTGTTCCTCTTTATGCAAAAACAAAACAAAACAACCAATGAATCATATATAGCTAGGATTTTGCTCTTGGGTTTTGCTTCACAAATACCTAAGTTTTGTTTCGCAAATAACTAAGTTTCAACGTACTGCAAAAAACATTAGAAGTACAAACCATGGCTGATACTGTGTGTTTGTGTGTTTTATAAAATAAAGTCAATGGCAAACGCCAATCAGCAGACACACACTGAAAGAAAAGGCCATGGCCCCATGACAAAAAAAAAAAAAAAAAAAAAAAGGACGAAGCTTAAAAATAGGTGCAGGGACATACATTTAAATATTTTAAGTTAAGGGACGCCTGGGTGGCTCAGTTGGTTGAGCAGCTGCCTTCGGCTCAGGTCATGATCCCAGCGTCCTGGGATCGAGTCCCACATCGGGCTCCTTGCTCCGCGGGGAGCCTGCTTCTCCCTCTGACTCTGCCTTCCACTCTGTCTGCCTGTGCTCGCTCTCGCTCGCTCTCTCTCTGACAAATAAATAAATAAAATCTTTTAAAAAAATAAATAAATAAATAAATAAATAAATATTTTAAGTTAAAACAAAATGTTAATGCACATATGAGGCACTCCTTAGGCTTCCCTCTCTTGAACCCAGCAATCAAGCTCAGGCGACAGCGTGGCTTTTCCCAAATCTCACTCACCAGCTCAGGGTCATCTTCCTCCACATTTGTAGGTTTTCCTTCCTTCTTTAATTGCTTTTTTCTCTCTTTTACCTAAAAAGAATGTTTTTCATCAAAAAATTGAGACTATCCATTAAGCTGCACACAAATGGCACATGCACCTTCTGCAGGTACAGGCATGACCAAAGGTTTATGTGGAAATAAAATGAGCCTCTACCCCTCCCCCTCCACAACAACAATGCAATCAAAGGAGAACTAATAACCAGGGGTCCTTCCTCTAAACCTCATCTAAAATCCAATCCACCGGGAAGGATGGCAGGGGACCGGCAGTGAACTTGTCCCCAACTCATCAGATCCTAGGCCAGAGCCAAAGAACCTTGGATACATTGAACAGATTACCCAACTCTCTTTTGCCGCTGGTAGTTAAGTGTTTATAGCAAAGAAAATGTATTTGTCAAGTTTTAGAACAAGCTACCAAATTTGTGGCATTAAGTTTAATTGTTCTCTGGTATTTCAACAACTGCATTATTGTAATTTTCACTGTGAAATCCCCTTAAACCAATCATATTAACTGACTTTTTTTTATCGTGTTGGCCACCACTGAGATCTAAAAAACAAATTACATATATTCCTTCACACAAGAATGCATTACTCTAATAATCATCCACTACTGCTCCAGCGAAAAGCCAGCGCCTTCCAAGCTCAGAACACTACTGCCACCTCGTGGCCAAAAAGTCTGAGGATGGCTCCTTTTTGGCATACAGAGAAAAAAGTAACTACCATAAGAATTTAAGGAGAATTTGACAGGTCCTTTTCTGATTTCTACCAAAATCTGGCCTAAAGGTACCACTTCCAACGCATGACCAACAAGGCCATCTTTCTCCTCGTTTTACTCATTTTCTTCATCTAAATTGGACTCATCATTATTATTATTGGTTACACAGTTCTGTTTCAGATTCCAAAGCATTTCAAAGGTCACATTCATATTCACTCCCAATTGAAACAGCTCTTACAAATGGTCTTACAATTCTTGCCCAGCAAGTAAAAAATTAAAACAAAGACCTTTCTTACCTCATGCAAACCATCTTAACACTTCCCACCACTAGGGAGATTTAGGCAATGCAAAAAAATAAAATTAACTATAACTGAACTTATTTTAGTTGACTCCTTCCCAAACCCTATTATTAATATGGATACGCACCTCCTCCTATTTTAAAAAAATATTTACTCACGACCCCTTGCCAATCTTTCTCAAGCCCACGTTCCAACCCCTTCACAGAGACAAGAATAAAAATCTTCATCGTGGCTGCTCCACTCTTCCACTCTCAGAACTGGGTAATGTGACAACACTGTGAGGAGAGGGCAAGAGAGGACCTCTCTCTGCAGCCTGGCGCTGGCAAGGAAGAGGGAAGGGCAGCCTCCTAGCCACTCCACATCCTGAGCTCAAGGGCACGCCCTATTCATGAGCACCACAGCAAACTTTCGGAGACCAGATAAGAGGTCACAAGTTCCACCAGTAGGTATTGCTATGTTAACATTTACCCTCCTGCAAGGTGCCCAAGGCTTGCTAATACTTCCTGTAAACACGGCAGCACTATAAATACTTACAGTGTGTTCCACGTATTCTTTTCCTGCCTGAATTACATCCAGGGCCCTCTTCTTTTGTTCCTGATCCAGTAGCAACTTGTAAGCTTTGTCCACAGCTAATGCAAAACATTGAAATTAACTGTTTCTGCAAACACCCTCTGAAAGTCTGAACTATACTCAGGCAGTGTAAATGGACTTGTGTCATCTAAAAGCATCCCCTTCTTTGTTATATTATTTACTGTCATTAAACTAATTTAAAAAACATACAACTATAGCAATGACTTTCCTTGCGAGCCTTGGAAAAAATTAAATATACCCTCAAGACTAAATACACCACATCTAGATTTAATTCAGTGATAAAATACTGCCAGTTACTTTTTTTTTATGTTCAAAAAAGAAAAATGATCCTATGTAGTAACAGTCTTGGCACGTAAAAGTTTTAACAAAGCAAAGTTAAGATCTATTTCTTAAACAGCAACATTCTGCTTTGGAACAATTGTTCTACTGAAAACCACAGCTTCTTCATGACCAGAAGACAAAACTGTAACATTCCTTTCTTGATCCAGGACAAGGAACAGTTAGTCCCTAGCATTGATAAAACAGTTCTTGGAAGCAGGTAAATTTACAAATACCTTCAAAAGCCTTTTGTGCTCTGTCAGCATCGTCTTGGTTTTTGTCAGGGTGCACCAATATGGATAACTAAAATAAGAGGAAAGGTAGGTTTGTCAACGAGAGGAATGTTTAGTCACTCTTCACTTGCACTGTGCCAAAAGCTCTAAGATGTTAATGGAAAAACACACTGTCAGCTGGAAGCTTTTTCAACAAATTAATAAATATCATAAAATGTGCAGAAATACTGGTCCTTAAAATTCACCAGAAGGTCAATGCACAGCTGAGAGACATGTAGGGTTTTAATCACAAACTTAAGAACAAATAAAAGTCTCACATCAGCAGGACACTGAGTGAGGTTGCAGAAGAGAAACTGAGAAGCACCCGGTTCCTATTACATCCCTTATACCAAGCACTGAAGAGGCTAAAGCACATATGAGACATGATCTCTTTCCTAAAAGAACTTGTAATTTTATGTGATGGTTCTCTTGTGTGTGGGGGCGGGGGTGAGTACAGGGGGATGAGCTAAACAGGAGAGGGGACTAAGGAGCACACTGCGATGAGTACCAGGTAATGCATGAAAGCGCTGAATCACTCTATTGTACCTGAAATTAATATATGCTGTATGTTAACTGGAAATAAAATAAAATCTTTGGGGGAAAAAAAAAAGAAGTGGTTCTTAGTTCTGGCTATGCTCCAACCCTGTAAAGCCTTTTTTCCTTAAGAATTTATTTATTTATTTATTTGAGAGAGAGCGCGAGCGTGCACACGAGCAGGGAGCAGGAGGAGCGGGATACACAGGCTCTCTGCTGAGCATGGAGCCCAACTCGGCCTGATCCCATGACCCTGAGATCATGACCCAAGCAGAAATCAAGAGTCGGATGCCCAAATGACTGAGCCACCCAAGCGCTCACAATCCTGTAAAGCTTTTTAAAAATATAGGTCTACTTTCTACCCTCAGAACCTCTGATCAGTCTCTGGCAACTGTACTTTCTAGACCTCTACTGGAGTGTTAATTTTGCTAGGTAAGACAAGTAAGAAATGCAAGGAAATGTCCTTTTTTTTTTTCTTGGGGGGACACATGATGACGTATTTGGGGTAAAGTAGCATGCTATCTGTAACTTACAACAATTCAGCCAAAAACATAGAGTTAATGAGGTGAACCGTTACACACTGATGATGAGTATATGGGTGTTCACTGTTCTACTCTTCCTTTTTAAAATGTAATTTAAGTTTTTTATAATAAAAAAGTTAAAATAAAAAGCAAAATCTCCAAGGTGATATTTTCAGACAGCCAGGATTAAGAATCACTGACCTACTGTCATTGACAGACCAAAATCGACTAGTTGGAACAGTGGGACTGTGTTGGGGGAATGATACAAGTGGGAATCAAATGCTAAATCCAGCATTACTGGAGAGCCAGAATCTTGAGCTCTAATTCCAACTTCAGTCACCTTCCGGCTCCAACCTTGAGCAGTTCTCCTAGCCTATCTCTGTGCCAGTTTCCTTCTCTGTAAACAAGACAACACCAGGTACCTCTGTCTTACTGGGTTCTTAAGGATGAAATACAAGTAAGAAACTTAACATACTGTCCAACATGCACTGACAACAGTTAGCATATAACTATCATCATTATGTGCATTTTACAAATGCGGTAACAGGCACAGAAAGGTTGAAAGTAACTTGTTCAAACTGTTTATAAAGGGTATGGCCAAGACTGGAACTCAAGTCAAACAGGTGTAGGGCCCACACTTTTTTTTTCTTTCTTTGAGAGAAAGAGCGCTGAGTGCACACATGCGTGCATGAGCGGGGTGAGGGAAAGAGGGCGAGAAGCAGACCACCCGCTAAGCACAGAGACTGATGTGGGACTCCAACTCATGACCCTGAGATCATGACCTGAACCAAAACCAAGAGTCAGATGCTTAATTGACTGAGCCACCCAAGTGCCCCTAAGGTTCACACTCTTAACTATTAGATCATATTAATGACTAAAAAACTCTTATTGAGTTCTTTGTATAGCTACATAAATAGTTGTTCTGACTATGGATCTGAATGCTTGCTTATATTAAATTGGGAAAGACTGCTAATGCATTACAATAGGAAGCTTGAAATTTTAGAGAAAAAGAAGAAAAGCTGAACATAGGTGCAGAGTAGAACTCTATAAAAAGCTAGGAAATTATGGGGCGCCTGGGTGGCTCAGTGGGTTAAAGCCTCTGCCCTAGGCTAGGGTCGTGATCCCAGGGCCCTGGGATGGAGCCCCACATTGGGCTCTCTGCTCAGTGGGGAGCCTGCTTCTCTTCCGCTCTCTCTGCCTGCCTCTCTGCCTACTTGTGATCTCTGTCTCTCAAATAAATAAATAAATAAACTTAAAAAAAAAATGCTAGGAAATTATATAATGGGAAGTGCCTGGGTAGGCAAAGACAAAAAACATCTTGGCTTAATAGTAGATCAGAAGATAATTATGAGTCAGCAAAGTGGGGGCAATTACAGTATCAAAGAAGCAGACACAACACTGGATATTAATAAGTATGTCCTGGGCACCGGGTGGCTCAGTGGATTAAGCTGCTCAGGTCATGATCAGGCTCAGGTCATGATCCCAGGGTCCGGGATCGAGCCCCACATCGGGCTCTCTGCTCAGCAGAGAGCCTGCTTCCCCCTCTCTCTCTGCCTGCCTCTCTGCTGGCTTGTGATCTCTCTCTCTGTGTCAAATAAACAAATAAAATCTTTAAAAACAAAAACAAGTATGTCCTGCAGGAACTGAGAATTATATTTAGCACTGGTTAGGTCCTCTTAAAATATGAAGAACATAAGAGATATAAAAAAGTTGGGTGAAGTTTAAAAAAAAAGACATGAAATATACAGAAAATCCAGTCAGTAAAGACAGGTTACAAGGAGTATGATTATTTAACTCCTAGAAGAAAAGGCTGAAGATTACTCAAAATTGGAAGCATTTTTAAAAAGGTTACTATAATATTTTATAAGCTCAGGTTATAAAACATCAGACTGGGGAAAGCACTCTGTATGAAACCAGGTATCTCTTGGGTACTTATTTAAGTTTGCAAAAGACAAAATAACTGAGGAAGGAGATCTTAAGCAATTTAAAAACTGTTATGAAGGGCATCTGGGTGGCTCCGCATCTGACTCTCGGTTTCAGCTCAGGTCCCAGGGTCTTGAGATACAGGCCTGAGTCAGGGTTTGTGCTCAGGGGGAAGTCTGCTTGAGATTCCTTCCTCTACCTCTAGCACCCCCTCTGCTCCTTCCTCTCTCGGCCTGCTTGCGTGTGTTCTCTCTCTAAAAGTAAGTAAATAAAATCTTAAAAAACAAAAACCTGTTACAAATCATTTAACATATTCTCCCTGGGAAGGCAAAGAATTAAATTCTACTGTTCTATATTGTATTTCTCCTGATTAAGGGGCTGGAAAGATTCTATTTGGATATAAAATTCATTCCATTCAGAAGTCAAATTTGTCCTATTCTGCGCCCTTACTCCCAACCACATGCCTTGGCTTGAGAGTGGGCACGCTCCTGTTGTAACCTTCCCAAGTCTGCTGAATGCAGCTGTCACCGGGCTTTACGGCCTAGCAACAAATCTACCGCTGCCTGCAGTGCGAATGTCAGAGGCAAGCCGTGGTCTTTAGAAGTTATTTATGAATTTTATCACTATGAGGTGTGTTTTGTTTTTTTTTTTAAGAGTTAAAAAGTCTTAAGGGTAAAAAAAGAAAAGCTAAGGGATACCTGGGTGGTTCAGTCAGTTAAGCGTCCGACTCTGTTTTGGCTCAGGGCATGAAACTCAGGGTTGTGAGATCAAGCTCCGTGTCGGGCTCCCCACTCAGTGGGGAGTCTGCTTGAGAGTCTCTCTCCCTCTCCCTTTGCCCTTCCATGCCACCCCCTGCCACCCGCACACATGCATGCTCTCTCTGTAATAAATAAATCTTTAAAAAAAAAAGTTAAATTTTGGCCCATAAGTCATAATAGAAGTCCTAAGAGAATCATGTGCTTACTGTACTCCCAAATCAAGCTCCATCTATTACAGGGGAACAGTACTGTACCTGTCGAAACCTCTTTTTTATTTCTTCATCTGTTACTTCAGGATCGATCTGAAGAACCTGAAAGAATCAAAATCAACACTGTAAAAGAGATTAAAAGAATTTATGAATTTAACAGGTATCCAGTAATTATATATATTATAATCACCACCTAGAACAGTACTCAGCATTTCAGAACCTGCCTGGCACACAGTTCTAAAAAATGCTCAAGAAATATAAATGGGTGCCCGACTGGCTCAGTCAGTAGAACATGCAACTCTTGTTCTTGGGGTCATGAGTTCGAGCCCCATATTGCATATAGAGATTATTTTTTAAAAAATAAAATACTTTTAAAAAGAAACATAAATGAGCAGATCAGTAACAGAATAACAATTACACCACTTTAGGGTTCTCAATACAGTAGCTACTTTTATCCCATCAGCAGAATTTACCTTATACCCAGAGACATGTTTCCAGATCATGTTGCATTTTCCCTTCATTCATTATGGAAATTATCCCCCTACCCATCCCTACTTATCTTTGCAAATGTGGGAAAAGCATAAATATGCAATAAGGAGAAAAATCAGGCTGGCTCCCTGATTTTCAATCCAGAAAGGTCTACTGGGCTCCATTTATATCTGTAAAACACATGGGCCAATGGCTCTCAGCCCAGAGTGAACATCAAAACTGCCTGTGAAGACCTGTGAGTGATGCCTGGGCCCTACTCTAGAAAAGTCTAATTCCAACTCATTAGAACTGAGGTACAGCCAAATGGAAGCATCTGTATTTTTCAAGCAACCTTGATTTTTAAAAATAAACTTAATCATTCCTCTCCAAGCCTAGGTAAGCTGGTGTAGACAGTCCTCATCAAAGATCCTCACCCCAGCACACAAATACATACATTCATTCAAACATCTATATAGTAGCTACTATCTGCTGAACACACTGCTATGTACTAGAAATGCAAAGATAAATAAACAGGGAAAACATATTTTTTAATTACCATATAATAAGTGCTTTGGGGGAAGGGAATGTTATATACAATTAAAGCAGATGATTTCACAGTGTAGTCCATGGATTCAACAGTGCACCTAGTATTTATTTACTTGGTATTCAAGGCCAGAGGAAGGTCCTGAAAGGGCAGAGGGTGAGAAGAGTTTGTTAGAAATTCAGAAGAGAAGGCCCCACTTCAGTACAACAAGATCCCCAAATGATCTGAATCTTTTTAAGTCTGAGAAGCACCAGCAAGAAATGATGGCATTTAGAAATAAGTACATTTGAAGTTAGCAGAACTAGGGATCAGTTAGTAGCAGGGGAGGGGGGCGGCGGTGGCGGCAGGGGGCAGGTGGGGAGGAGCAGCAAAGAGGAAAAAAATGAAAATAAACCTTGAAAGGAAAAATACATAATAGAAATTAAACTGCAAAGTAATCCACCAAGCTCAGTCAGATGCTTGCACTGTTTTTTAAAAACCTGGTAACAAGTAACGTCAAAACATTCCAACAGCCCACCTACAGTAATAAAGTTATTGGTAGGCAATGAAGCTGAATACCACTGCATTTGCCAGACTTTGGAAGGTTATGACAGAAGCAGGCCCACTCTCCAATGCTAGGCAGACATTCATTCAGGGTGAGGGAAAAGAAGAACTTTAAAGCAAAGAATTTTCAAGATTCCCTGTGTCTCCTCATGACTTCCCAAGGGAGAAAGGAATTGGAGAAAAGTCACTCAAGAGGAAGTATGCAACCATAAAAGATTTACAGACAAAGGGAAATAGCTGTACCTACACAAATATTCAGAAGAGAATTTTACCTTACCTTGGTTCAGGGGAAAAGAAACGTCCTGGAGCAAACCAAAACCCAACAGACCCCAGGTGTCCATAACGAATGAGAAAGAAAACTTCCCACTTTGACACACCAAAAAAGCCTTCAATAAAGTTACACCCAGAGCTAACCAAACCAAAAGGCAATTCATAAACCTTGACTGGTTCCCAAGTTAAACAAATAAAATAGCTATAACTGAGATTTGGGGGACAAATGGGGCTGCTTGAGTGTGGACTCCATTAGAATGATCTTGTTAATGAATTAATGTTTTTCTTAGGTGTCGTTATGGTGTTGTGGTTACACAGAGATTTGTTCTTGTTCTAAGATGTGTGGTAAATTATTTAGGCATGAAGCCTCACAAGCCTACAGCTTACTTTCAGATGATTTGGCAAAAATGAAGAAGGTATGTATATATACAAACACAAACACACACATACCAGCCTGAAGTTATTTTTCCAAGAGTTGTATCATAAGTGCACATGTGATCACAGGCAACAAATATTCATTGGGTGCCTTCAAAGCTAATCCAACCCCTTTCCTATCTTTAAGAGTTGGAGGTGCCATATGTGGAAATACAAAGAAAACAGTGGGCTTATCCCTGTGGCCTAAACCTCTCTGAAGCCAGCTTCCCACTGGGTACAAATTTTTGGAGCACCAAGGGCTGCTAGATACTATGCTCACTACTAATCTCATGGAATTTAACATCCAACCGGGGAAGAACAGACAAGTAATAAGTAATTCTTCCAAACATGATAAATGCAAGGAAAAACAAAACAAAACAAAACAAACAAACAAGATAAATGCCATATTACCAATATGGTTCTTAGGAAGCCC
The DNA here is from genome assembly GCF_022355385.1 of Mustela nigripes. Taxonomy (NCBI): domain Eukaryota; kingdom Metazoa; phylum Chordata; class Mammalia; order Carnivora; family Mustelidae; genus Mustela; species Mustela nigripes. The sequence continues at coordinate 20,687,979 of NC_081570.1, forward strand.
ACAGATCTGTTCAGATTCTTGGTAAATTTTCTGATCTCCTACTATGTCTCAGGCTTTAGGGATACTACAATGAAGAATCTATAGTCTTAGACCTCAGAGGGTTAACTAATCATCTCAAATTAACAAAAATACCTGACATTTATACAAGTTTCTGAATTCAAACTGTAATAGCCTCCCTTGGGATCTTCCGCTTCAAACAAGAATCCAGTCTCTGTCCCATCTGACCTCCATGACCTGTTAATAACACGCAAGTACCACAGTTCTTCGAGAGAAATACCTTTCCTTCCCAGGTACTTAATAAGACAGAAAGAAAATAAAAATCAGTGATGCTCCCTGCTGGCATCTTTAAGTTAAATCAAAATAAGGAACACAAAAAGGGTAGGACTGAGCAGGGACACAGGTTCATCTAAGCTTTGGGAAGAAAGTGGGGAAGGGCCCTCAACCCAAGAATCACTGCAGAGCACAGAAAAAAAGATGTTTGCGTAATGGCTGAAGGTTAGTCGTGTGTCCAAATAGGGAGCTGCAGAGATGGCAGGAAGGAAAAAAATGCTCCTTGTATAAGGACTTCTGAGAAGAGCCCTCAGACTCCCAGTCCACCCTTCTCCCTTTTCTGCCTGCTGCTCAGTAAGATAATGTCTAGGAAGACCATTCACAGTTCAGCAGACAACTGAGATGACAGCCATGACTGCATTACTCTCCTTACTAGAAGACCTGGCGGCTTACCTCTCTAGAAAAATCAGATTCATTTAGATGGCTCAATAGTTGCTGCATGAAAAGCAAAAATCACTCAATTCCTGGGTCACCAAGAACACCTAAGATTCTGACTTAGAGTCAAAAAGCAACTTTATAAGGAGACTATGACAATGACGTCCACCCTATAAAGAGGCCAGCACATGTGTAGAAAATAGAAAAGACAAATATTCTAATGGGTAGTCATGGAGTCCTGCCCATTCAAACACAATGTCCCATCTTCCCCAGTGTGTCAACCTTAGCATATCTTTATGTAAAGATGTATATATTCAAATACATACATACACACACACACTCATGCAGTCAACCCTTGAACAACACAGGTTTGAACTGTATAGGTCAACTTACATACAGATTTTCTTTTCAATAAATACAGTATACTACTATAAATATATTTTCCCTTATGATTTTAATATTTTCTTTTGTCTAGCTTACTTTATTATAGGAATACAGTATTTAATACATATAGCATACAAAATAATATGTGTTAACTGATGTTTTATGTTATCAGTAAGGCTTCCAGTCAAGAGTAGTTATCAGCAGTTAAAATTTGGGGGAGTCCAAAGTTATACATGCATTTTTGACTGTGCAAGGGTTTACATGCCTAATCCATGCATTGTTCAAGGGTCAACTGTATACGTTATGTATACATGTATATATGTATGCATAATGTATATATATACTCAAACATACTTCCTATAATCAGGGCAGAAGCTATGGGACACGACCTTCTAGAATCACAGTAACTAGTAGGGCATTAAAATCCGAGCCTTTATACTGGTCCCAACAATCTGTCACTTCTTGTCAATCAGATCTCCAGAGGAAACATGGATTACCTTAACAAATAAATGGGTAAGTTACATGATCACATGTCCCCTTTTCATGGTACTACATACAATTTAAGAGTATGGTTAAACAGAAAGGATGTACCATCAAATTCTTTATCACTTCTCAAACAAATTATCTTCTCCATGCCCTTCCCAAAATCAAATCAAAAGTACTTTTTTAAAAGATTTTGTTTATGGGGTGCCTGGGTGGCTCAGTGGGTTAAAGCCTCTGCCTTCGGCTCAAGTTAAGATCTCAGGGTCCTGGGATCGAGCCCCACATCAGGTTCTCTGCTCAGTGGGGAGCCTGCTTCCCCCTCTCTCTCTCTGCCTGACTCTCTGCCTACTTGTGATCTCTCTCTCTGTCAAATAAATAAATTTTTTAAATCTTTAAAAATAAAATAAAATAAATAAATAAAAGATTTTGTTCATTTTTTAAGTAAACCCTACATTCAACATGGGCTCAAACTCACAATCCTGAGATCAAGAGTCGCAGGCTCTACCAACTGAGCCAGCCAGGCGCCCCTCAAAAGTACTCTTTAAGCTTTCCATCTTCCCCTTCCCTTTCTGAGCAATACAATACAAACACATTAAGTAAGGCCAGGCACTTAGACATCTACTAGTAGACATCTTCTCTGGGTGGGGCATCAAAACGGCCCAGAGCAGTGCCAAAGCCCATCTGGGATGAAGACAGTGGTGACCACACAGGGAGTTGTGGCCAGTCGCACAGTGGTGGAGCACAAACAGGTGAGAAGAGCATCCACATGGAAGGGCAGCCAGACATGGGGGTACAAAGTGGGTTAAGAAGGGCACTTCAGTGGACAGGCAGCCTGGCATAAGGTGTTAACACCTAAGCAGGGTAAGACTGAACATGGGAAGGTAGCTAAGTACAGGGTAACAGAGCCCAAGGGGGATAAGGAAGGCATCCACATGGAAGCAGAGCCCACCACTGGGTATTTGAGACTGAGCAGGGTCCATAAGAGAAGGTGGCCTGGCACAGAGTATAGGAGCCCAAGCAAGAACATCTCCACAAAGGCATGGCCTGGCATGGAAAACCTGTGCTTGGTGAGGTGGGTTTCCATGTAGGAGGGCATCCACTGCAAGAAGGCAGCCCAACAAGAGGTGTCAGAACCCAAGCAGGATGTAGAGAGCATTTGTATCAAAGTATGGCTGGCGCAGAAGTTGGAACTGAGCAGAGTGAAGATACCTCCACACACAGGGGTGACCCGGAGCATGCATTTAAAGCCAAAGTAAGATGAGGAGGGTGTTCTCATAGGAAGTTAGCCTAACACAGGGTGTCAAAGCCAGAGCAGGGTAAAAAGACACCTGCTTGATGAGGAGGATGCTGGACTCCCCAGGGGTAGAGGGCAAGCACAGGGAGCCTGGGCTGGGTGAGGAACACACCTACATAGAAGGGTAAGCTGGCATGGGAGTTTTGAGCTCCAGTATGGTGGGAAGGTTTTTTGCTCAGTAAGGCAGCCTAGTGTTGGTGTCAGAATAAAGAAGCGTGAGGAGGGCATTCACAAGTGGGAGGGAATGGCAGCTGGGAGATCAGATGCAAATAGAAGATCAATTAAAAAAATTTTTAAAGATTTTATTTATTTATTTGACACACAGAGATTATAAGTAGGCAGAGAGGCAGGCAGAGAGAGAAAGCAGGTCCCTGCTGAGCAGAGAGCCCGATACAGGGCTCGATCCCAGGACCCTGGGATCATGACCTGAGCTGAAGGCAGAGGCTTTAACCTACTGAGCCACCCAGACAGCCCAGAGATCAATTAAATTTAAAAAATATATATATATATATATTTATATTTATGATAGGGAGAGTCCAAGTTCTCACTATGAAAAGGAACCACAAGCATGTAAAGGAAAAAAAATAAGAATAAACTCTGTAATGTTAGATTGAAATTGGATGCAAATACATGTATATACACATGTATGCAAATGCACCAGCGTGTGGGCACACACACTCACCCAATCCTTGGCCCTATCTACCATGAGGGTCCAGGGGCAGTGACATTCCCAACAGCAATGAGTACACTTAGCACCCACATCTTGACTTCTAAATACATCCTTCACTAAAAGGAACCAGAGCTCCTCACTGAAACGATTAATTTTAGGCTGAGTGAGGAAAAGTACAAGAGTGCCTAGTAATCAGGGGCGCCTGGGTGGCTCAGTGGGTTAAGCCACTGCCTTTGGCTCAGGTCGTGGTCTCAGGGTCCTGGGATCAAGCCCCGCATCGGGCTCTCTGCTCCGCGGGGAGCCTGCTTCCTCCTCTCTCTCTGCCTGCCTCTCTGCCTGTTTGTGATCTCTCTCTGTCAAATAAATAAAATCTTTAAAAAAAAAAAAAAAAGAGTGCCTAGTAATCAAAGAATGATGAAGACATTTTGAAAGATAGGATCTGGCTTGAAAGGTAACCCACTCACCAAATTTGGGACAACCTGAGCAATAAAATAAATAATATCAAAATATAACACACTGAATAAAATAGGAAACCCTCAATCTATATTAATAAATGAATAAATTGAAACTCTGATAAGGAGAGGGTATTTACAGAGTCTCAAAGTACCTCCCCATAAAATAGTTATTACAAAGAAGGATAAAAGTAACTTCATGAATAAACATAGCTGTTACCTCTTAAAGTGGTACAGTTAACATCATTAGTCATAGGATAAGACTAATGGAAATACCATGTACTTTATAAGTTGCAAAGAGAAGAATACAGTATTACTTCTGTGATATCCCTGCCAACATAGCATAAACTGAATCCAATTGAAGAAACATCAAACAAAACTCAAGTTGAGAGATATGCTCTAAAATAACTGGCCTGGGCGCCTGGGTGGCTCAGTGGGTTAGGCCGCTGCCTTCGGCTCAGGTCATGATCTCAGGGTCCTGGGATCAAGTCCCGCATCGGGCTCCCTGCTGAGCAGAGAGCCCGCTTCCCTCTCTCTCTCTCTCTGCCTGCCTCTCCATCTACTTGTGATTTCTCTCTGTCAAATAAATAAATAAAATATTAAAAAAAAATAAAAATAAAAATAAAATACAATAACGGCCTATAATCTTCAGAAACAGTAAGGTCACCAAAGTTAAGGAATTGCTGAGGATCTGTTCCAGGCTGAAGGCTAAAGGGACATGACAACTAAATTTAACCGTTGATTCTGGGCTGGATCCTTTTGCTACACAGGACATTACTGAGACAACAGGCAAACTGAATGGGGTCTGAGAACTACATGGTAACAATGTTATCGGTGTTTGTTTCCTGATTTTTATGGTTATACTGTGCTTCAGGAGAGTGTCTCCCATAGGAAAAATACATCGAAGTACTGCAGGGCAAAAGGGCAGCAATATGGACAACTTAGTACCAGATAGTCTAAGAAAGTCTTCACGGTACACTCCTAACCTTTCCACAAATCTGAGATTGTTTTAAAATGTAAAAACTCTTGAGGTGCCTGAGTGGCTCAGTGGGTTGAAGTCTCTGCCTTCAGCTCAGGTCATGATACCAGGGCCCTGGGATCGAGCCCTGAATCAGGCTCTCTGCTCAGCGGGTAGCCTGCTTCCTCCTCTCTCTCTCTGCCTGCTTCTCTGCCTACTTGTGATCTCTGTAAAATAAATTAATTAATTTAAAAAAAAAAAGGTTTTTAATATTCAGTGTTTTTATAAGCTGTAACAATATTCATGCCAGAATTTAGTGGTAAACTATTAGAAACTAGTTTAAATATCCTACGATAAAGGAGTTACTTAAATAATAATTATAAAGACTTTCACAAATGTATCTACTGCTTCCAGTAACAAGGTCTGGGGAAGGGGCAGCAGGCACCATGTCCAGCTGTGAAGGTGGTGAGAGAAAACTCCAGAAGCAGCCCAAGAAATAGGACAAGAAGATGGATGAGGAAGATACAGCATTCAAGCAGAAACAGAAAAAGAAGCAAAAGAAATTTGAGGAGCTAAAATCAAAGGCCACAGGTAAAGGCCCCCGGCTACACATGGAATTAAAAAAACTGGCAAAAAGTAAGCTGTTCCTTGTGCTGGAGGCAATGATGATCTTTAATTCCATTCCTGTTTAAACATCCAGATTCCTTGTCATGGCATCTGTTGCTACCTATAGCTGCAATGAAGTTTTGTCTTAAATCCTGTTGTACATTTGATAAACTTTTATTTAAAAAAAATCAATCATAAAAAAGAAATGTACACAAATATGTATTTTATATAATACAGCATTTAAAATATTAAGAATGAAGTGCATCATCCTCCTTGTTTTAAAATAAAACTTTTTGGGGGCGCCTGGGTGGCTCAGTGGGTTAAGCCGCTGCCTCCGGCTCAGGTCATGATCTCAGGGTCCTGGGATCGATTCCCGCATTGGGCTCTCTGCTCAGCAGGGAGCCTGCTTCCCTCTCTCTCTCTGCCTGCCTCTCTACTTACCTGCGATCTCTCTCTGTCAAATAAATAAATAAAATCTTTTAAATAAATAAATAAATAATTTTTTTTTTTTTAAAGTAGGCTCCATGCCTAGCATCATGGGACTTGAACTCATGACACTGAGATCAAGACTTGAGCTTGTATCAAGAGTCGGTTGCCCAATCAACTGAGCCACCCAGGTGCCCCTAAAATAAAACATTAAAAATAGCTGATGTAGGGGCACCTGGGTGGCTCAGTGGGTTAAAGCCTCTGCCATCAGCTCAGGTCATGATCCCAGGGTCCTGGGATCAAGCCCCGCATCAGGCTCTTTGCTCAGCAGGGAGCCTGCTTCCTCCTCTCTCTCTGCCTGTCTCTCTGCCTACTTGTGATCTCATTCTGTTAAATAAATAAAATCTTAAAAAAAAAAATAGCTGATGTATAAACAATTAAGAGTGGCTATTTCTCTTAGATGGGATTACACATGATTATTCTTGCTTTCTTTAAAAGTTTTTTTTTAAGATTGTATTTGTTTGTTTGACATAGTTCACACGTAGGCAGAAAGGCAGAGAGAGAGAGAGAGAGAGGGTGGAAGCCCTCCCTCAGCAGGGAGCCCGATGCAGGGCTCAATCCCAGGACCCTAAGATCATGACCTGAGCCAAAGGCAGAGGCTTAACCCACTGAGCCACCCAGGCACCCCTTCTTACTTTCTTTATATTTCAAATCTTTGTAAGACATATGGTTTACTGGGGCACCTGGGTGGGTGGCTCAGTTGGTTAAGCACTTGCCTTCAGCTCTGGGATCATGACCTGAGCAGAATGGAGACCCATATCATTCTTCCTCTCTCTCTGCCACTCCCATGCTTCTATTCTTTCTCTCTGTCAAATAAATGAATAAAATCTTGGGATGCCAGGGTGGCTCAGTTGGTTAAGCATCTGTCTTTGGCTCAGGTCATGGTCCCTGGGTCCTGGGATCTAGTCCCACATCGGGCTCCTTGCTCAGCAGAGGGCCTGCTTCTCCCTCTCCCTCTGCCACTTCCCCTGCTTGTGCCCTCTCTCTCTCTCTCTGACAAATAAGTAAATAAAATCTTTAAATAAAACAAATCCCGGGGCGCCTGGGTGGCTCAGTGGGTTAAGCCACTGCCTTCGGCTCAGGTCATGATCTCAGGGTCCTGGGATCGAGTCCCGCATCAGGCTCTCTGCTCAGCAGGGAGCCTGCTTCCTTCCCTCTCTCTCTCTCTGCCTGCCTCTGTACCTACTTGTGATCTCTCTCTGTCAAATAAATAAATAAATAAATCTTTAAAAAAAAAAAAAAATCTCTCCAGCCATTAAGCTGACTGTGCTCTTTCTCCATAGGGGTCCAGTATGCCACGGCTGCAAACAGTAGCCTCCTTGGCTATGCAGCCTGTTGATTGTATGGGTTGCCCTAAGGGACCTTGGAGACAGTCCTTTCCAGTGGACATGGAGGTCTGACCTCATGCTATCTCCAATCTAGGCTGTAGAGAGATATGCAGGGTGCCTTTGGAAAGCCCCAGGGCACAGAAGCCAGGGTCGACATTAGCCAAGTCATCATGTCCATCCATAGCAAGTTGCAGAACAAGAAGCAGAGATTCAGGCTCCACGCAGAGCCAAGTTCAAGTTCCCTGGCCGCCAGAAGATCCACATCTCCAAGAAGTAGGGTTTTACTAAGTTTAATGTGGATAAATTTGAAGACATGATGGCTGAAAAGCAGCTTATCCCAGATGGCTATGGGGTCAAATACATCCCTAATCTTGGTCCCTTGGACAAATGGAGGGCTCTGCACTCATGAGAACCTTGGCACTGCCCCCTCCCTATTCATGCCCACCAATATATCCCACTCTGTCTGTCATTAAATAAAATCTTTTTAAAAAATAAATAAATAAAATAAGAAAACTAAGGAAACCCAAGAAGTGTATTTGCTTGTCTACGACTTTATGATCATTTTTTGGTCACTGAGTTTTTAATACTTGTTACTGCAGTAAAACAGAAAAGCTGTAATAAGCAAACTGATTTTTTAAATCAAGATCCTAAATTGGTCAAGGCTAGCTATCCCTTCACATCTAAAAATGAAGACCTATATATTTGGGTTGGTAGAAGATGGAGAATATGTAACAAGGTAAAGACCTCTCATTTTCCTTAACATTATGCCTCTCAACCTCGGCTCACAATAAAACCACCAAATCTCAGTTCCAACTATAAGACAAATTAAGTGTGTGTTCTGCTGTAAGTCGTTCTGCAGCTATGCAAAGCTCCCCCATCACAAAGCTGCAGCAACATCAGACAGCTCACCTCAAATGGGTTCAAATTGAAGTAGGAAGAACCAGGACGGGTCAATCTTTCAATCTGATTTTTGGATGTTAGAACTGAATCTCTCTTCTCTATCTGTTTCACCTAAAATGAAGGGAGATAAAAACTTTATTAGTAAAGTTCAATAATAAACTCTGAATTGTCATCTTAAGAAGCTACTGACATGTTCAGCAAATATTTGTCTACATGTGGAAGACAGTTTGCCAAATGTTTTGGGAATAATTACAATAGCTATCATTTACTGAATTCTAATAATGTAAAAACTTTACACATAGTTATTCCTCCCAACCATCCTATACAGTAAATATTCCTATTATCCCCATATTACAGATAAGAAAACTGAGACTTAGAGAGGTTAACTGACTTGTTCCCAACTACTCAACTTGCAAACAAGAATTTTAACTGCAACAGTTTGAGGAACCAAGAATATTCAAACATAAATATATCACAGCTGCCACTTTCAAAAAGCTTCCACTGTAATGTTGGAAGATGTACCTGTGCTGTTCATATTTAATTTACAACTTTTTATTTAAGAAAAATACAATCACACTGAAATATATACTGAAAACAGCATTAAAAAAGTATATGGGAGGGGCACCTGGGTGACTCAGTGGATTAAAGCCTCTGCCTTCGGCTCAGGTCATGATCCCAGGGTCCTGGGATCGAGCCCCACATCAGGCTCTCTGCTCAGCAGGGAGCCTGCTTCCTCTGGCCTCTCTGCCTGCCTTTCTGCCTGCTTGTGATCTGTCTGTCAAATAAATAGATAAAATCTTAAAAAAAAAAAAAAATGTAATATGGGAGAGGTAAGTAACTCTGCCTACCAAACTCAAATAGAGTTAGGAAAATCCCTGGCCCAGGTGCTCAATCGGTTGGGGACCCAACTCTTGATTTCCACTCAGATCATGATCTCAGGGTCCTGGGATCAAGCCCTGTGTCCCATTCTGCACTCAATGCAGGGTTTGCTTGGGATTCTTTCTCTTCCCCTCTCTCTGCCCCTCCCCACCCAAATAAATAAATAAATAAAATCTTAAAAGAAAGAAAGGAAAAGAAAAAGAAAAACCCCTGACCCAAAGACAATGCTAAGGAGAACAAGCACCAAGCAGTGCCAGGAAAACATCCTTGGCGCCACTGTCAAAGCTGTAATACTAGTTAAAATGTATCACTGGTATGTTATATTCCACATTTATTCCTATGCCCAAAAGGAGTTTGGAAATAATTTCAGTAACATAAAAAGCCATTCCTTCTCAGTATCTTCCCTCTTCACTTTCTTTAAGATAGCATGCCACTCCCTACTCCCTATACTCTATCTCCTTTCTCAGACTTATTTTTCCTCATAGCACTTATCACTACCTGACACTACATTGTACATGTTTGTTTATGCTTATCCTTCTCTATAGAATGCAAGCTCTAAGAAAACGGGATTTTTCTCTGTTGTCCACCAACATACCTCTAGCACCTAAATAGCACACTAGTACGTGTCAGGTACCCAATAACATTGATTGAATGATGACTGAAGGGTCCTCCTTTAGGTACTTTCTCTCATTCAATTCAAACAAACCAGGATTGCTTTTCTTTTTTCTTTTCTTTCTCTCTTCAACTAAGAGATGGTAAATGAAACAATTTCCTGTGCAACCGCAGAGCAGTCTTAGAGGTCAATAAATTGTAGTACCAGTTTATCAACATTTTCAAGTTAACTGGGCATCTCAAAAGAACAAACTACAAAAGTTGTGCTAACTCCATTTTTAAATTTAATACTTTGGAGAAACTACTATGTAACAAACACTGTTAAAAATAAAAGATAAAAGATCAATGTGACATATTGCTGAACTGAGTAGCTCACAGCCTAGAGGGGCACAATTCCGTTCCTCAAACCCATGCCAATTCAGAGAGGTCCATCTTCAGCTTTAACTCTTAGACCCTTTCTGAAACACTAACTCGTTTAACCTTCATAAAACTCGTTTTAATATTCTCTTCGCTTTACAGAAGTGGAAATGGAGAATCTAAAAAATCAATGCCTTGAAAAAAATTCAACCACAGTCCAATTAACCACCTTTCAAAAATCCAATCCAAGGTCCTCTGACTCCAAATGGTATGCTTTTCTTTCACTTATTCAACAAATATTTACCAAGCAATCACTATGTCCTAGGCCCTGGAAATGCAACAGTAATCGAGGCTCAGACCAAACTGACTCCAGTCCTAACATGATACCAAGCTGTTATTTGCTTTAGGACCCAGAACAAATTATTTCACCTCCCCAAATCTCAGCATCTATAAAACAGATAATGCATACCTGGCATGATGCATAATGCCTGGCGTTCACGAATGGCAGAAATAACCACTAATACAACTCATTACAGAGCACTAAGAGGGAAGAGTGCTTCCGTTTAGAACAAAAATGAGGCCCAAGACAGTTAAGTCGCCCCCAAGAACGCCAGCTTCTGCCAGCCCCTGCCAGGCTCCGACTCCGCGGACTTGGGGACCTCTGCACGCGCCCTGGCACTTCGTTGGCCACACTCGTCGTCTACCCGCAGACGTCGGACCCTGGCCCCTTTTTCGATGCCCCAGGGATTCCCCAAGCAGCTATCAGGCAGAGACTAACACACACCCCCAGCCCCCCGCCTTCCCGAAGGCCAGACAGGAGGAGCCGCCCAACGGTCCAGGCCAAAAAGACCACCGCCTTTGCCCGCTGGGAAAGTAGGACCGGACAGAGTCACCCCGGTGCCACTACTCCTCACTGGGTGTTCACCTCACTGTAGAAGGTCATAAATGCTTCCTCCGTGCTCCCTCCGCCAGCCGAAGCCCCGCTCTCTCCTGGAGCCGCCATTTCCCCGGCCCAGCAACCACGTGACTCCCCTGCGCAAGCGCAGACTCCTGTGATTCTCACAGACCTGCCTCTCTAGCCCCGCCCCTTCCTTGTGACTCTTAAAGGGTTCGCAGCCCAGCCAGACATTGATAACTACTCTTTTTTAAATTGAGGTGAGATATACATAACATATAATTAAAATGAATAATTCAGTATCTCTTATTACACTCACAGTGTTGTGCATCCACCAAACTCTATATAGTTCCAAACAGTCTCATCACCCCAAAAGTTTACCTGGCACCTATTAAGTAGCTCCCCCCCATTTCCCCTTATACTCAACCCCTTACAGCAATCTGTGTTCTGCTTCTTTGGCTTTACCTATTCTGGACATCTCATAAATCCAATCATACAATATGTGATCTTTTGTGTCTGCCTTCTTTCACTGAGCATAGTGTTTTGAAAGTTCATCCAAAATATAGTATGTGTCATTTTTTTCATTACTTTTTATATCTGAATGTTATTCTGCTACATAAATATACCACAATATACCACAATCTGCTACATAAATATACCACATTTGGATTGTTTCCACCTTCTAGCTATTGTGAATGATGCTGCTATGAACGTGTGTACATGTAATTGAGTGACAGTTTTCAATTTAGGGCAGGGTGTACATACCTAGAAGTGAAACTGCTGAGTCTTATGTTAATTCTGTATTTAACTTTTTAAGCCACTGCCAAACTATTTTCCACAGTAGCTGAACCATTTTACATTCCCACCAGCAATGTATGGGGGTTACAGTTTTTCCTCATCCTCACCAACACTGGTTATTTTCCTTTTTTTTTTTTTTTTTTTTTAATTACAGACAATCCTAGTGCCTACACAATTCCTTTTTTTTTTTTTTTAAGATTTTATTTATTTATTTGACAGACAAAGATCACAAGTAGGCAGAGAGGCAGGCGGAGAGATAGGAGGAAGCTGGCTTCCCGCTGAGCAGAGAGCCAGATGTGGGGCTGGATCCCAGGACCCTGAGATCATGACCTGAGCTGAAGGCAGAGGCTTTAACCCACTGAGCCACCCAGGCGCCCCATACACAATCCTTTGCACAAACTCATTAAGACCTTGCATTGAGTGCCTAGCCTAGGAAATAATCAAGAAACAGCAGCTCCTGAAAAATAGATCAGTTTCTGAAACTAGAATGGCACTTAAATATCACCTAGAAACTATCACCAGGAAATTATTACCACTGGGTAGTGAGCTTAAACGTGATTATTATTTCTATCCTTCTGCTTTTGTATTTTTCCAAGTTTTCTGCCACAAACATTTGAAAATGTGCCCAGCAGGAATTTCCTATCATTTAAGTCATACAAACTAGGGCTGCTATTTTTCCAACCAAAAGATGATCAATAAAAACAGTTCTACAATTTCACAGAAAGCAAAGAAGATATTTTTATAATCACAAAATAATCTGGCCCAACGCTCTCATCTAAAGGAAGAAAAACTGGGCCCAGAGAGAAAAAAAATCACTTAGGAAAAGGCTATAATCCACTATGGTCTTGTTCACATTTGTTAGATGGTGAAAGGAAGGTCATGGCAAAAACTTCCCCCAGACTCCTACTTAAGCTCTTTTCCACTTCATTACATCACATTGCCAAACGTCCAGTGATGAAGCCTGTTCGATTACATATTAATACATTTTACAAATATTAATTCAGTGTCTACTTGACCAAAGCCCTTCTTCAAATGGTGAAAAGCACAAAGACAGAGGGAGAAAGAACAAAACGTAGCTGTAATAGAATGACTAAGAAGGTCAGGAGAAGTTTCTGAAGTGACTTTTAAACTCCGACTTGAGTGTAATGTCAGTGCAACAACAGAACACTGACATCTCTTAAGAGACTACATACACATACACTTATATAAAAATTTTTCCCCAGAACGCTAAATTGGAGCATCCTGGACATACCCCCTCCCCCAACCCCTACATTAGATATCTTATCGATGCTAGTAGTCCAGGAAAGGGAAGGCTTCCTTTGGGTGCTTAATAACAACTTCAGGATTGGAATCGTGGGAGGGCGTGTATCCCTCGCTCTGAGGGCTCCTCACGCTGATGGGTCCAAAAGCCCGGATTTGGATTTCTCAGTGTCCCTAACTCCAATATTATTCTCCAGGCCGTAGGCCCCAAAGACCTTGCTAGTGATTGGCTAAGAATAGGCCCGCCTCTCGCTCGGGACTCGCTGCGAGCTGCAGGAACCCCGCCCCCTCCACTTCCTAATTCGCTACTCCTGGGCTCATCCCGCCTCTCCATCGAAACCATTGGCTGCCTGGCTCCCAGAGTCATTAGCGCCTGCGGAGAGGCTCGACCGCTGGTGACTGGAGAGGTCCTGCACCAACAACAATGGCTGTCGCGACTTCGGCGGCCCGAATTTGGTTGGGCGTGGGGGGCTTTAGGGCCTTGCAAGCCCGAGGCTTCAGCTCCGAACGGGTACGCTGGCGGTAATGTCCGCAGCCCCAGCCCTGAGCGCGGGTTCCATCTCCCCTTTGCACCTTTACCGACCTTCCCATCTCTCTTCGCAGCCAGACTCCAGCGCGGGCTCGATCCGGGAGGCAGGTGGGGCCTTTGGAAAGAGAGAGCAAGCTGAAGAGGAGCGATACTTCCGGTGAGGTCCACGGAGCCCCGAGTCCAGTCCAGATCTCTCGGGGCCTTCCGATCCTTCTTAAACTTAGAATCGTCGGGGCACCTGGGTGGCTTAGTCGGTTGAGCAGCCCACTCTTGGCTTCCGCTGCAGACGTGATCTCGGGTTGCGGGATCGAGCCAGGGGTCGGGCGCCGTGCTGGGAGGGGAATTTGCTTGGGATTCTCTCTCTGCCCCTCCCCCACCGCTCTCGCTCGCACTCTCACTCTCTTTCTCTCTCGAAGAGGTAAATAAATCTTTAAAAAGAAAAAAAAAAAAAATCCAGTGGCCCTACCCTTCCCTCCCTGGTCCTTTGGGCGCCTGTCCCCCAATAGAACTAGCGGGCCTGAACCCATTACCCCCAACACTTGAGGCCCTGACTGTCACCACCTATAGGGAGCTCCCCGTGCGCTGCCGAACAGTTCGGAGGCCCCAAACCCAAGCCATTTCCACCCGCGGGTCTCCAGAACTCTTCCTGAATCACTTATCATGCCCACCCACGGAGTTCTCCCCGGTCTTGTAAAATGGCTTCCAGATTTTTCCAAGATGTCTAGGTCCCACTGCCCAATACTTGAAAACACCCTGAGCCTGATTCCCTCGGCCTTCAACCACCCATAACCCCTCTACTCTCTATTTTCTCCTCTCCATGGAGTTCCTGGCTCTCCAGATCCTCAGCCATTTCTAGACCCCAAGTCTTCAATTCTGCCAGAGTGCTTCCAACCAAGGCAGCAGCTCCTAGTTGGAACCCTCTTCCCCTACTTCTTGGAGACTTTAGCCCTGCCCAGCCCAGTCCAGCCCAGCCCAGCCGCTGGACTGGATAAATTTCTCCTGCATAAGAGTATAGAGCAGTTTGCCCAAGGGACTCTTTCCTAGCCCTAAATTATCATTTACTGACTTCTGTCCACAGTGGGGAGCAGTGTGGATCTAATCTCACTTCTGCCTCTTCTGCTTTGGTCTAGCTTTTAACTTCTGCCCTTTATTGCTCACTCTTATGAACTATCAGCATGGCACCTGCCATACCAGAGAACCAAGGCACAGCCCTTAGATGCCATCTAATTCGGCATCAACATTTTACACTTAAGGAAAACTGAGACCGGTATGTGCCCAAACCAATATTTGAATGTCCCTTCTTGAGACCTAAATTGGACTTCCAAGTACTTTCCCCCCTTCATTTTGACCTTTACAGTGAGCCATGCATTTCCCTAGGCAAAGAAAGCCCTAGGTAAATTGAGATAGGACATCTTTATTTGTCCATCCTTCCCTCCTTTTGCTCTGCCCACCCCACCCCCACCCCGAAAAAAAGAGATTCTGATCTCTGGGTGGTTCCTTTCGTAAGGTATATGAGACTTAATGTTACACCTCTTTTGAGTTTTCTAATGAGAAATCTGAAAAGAATAACTCATAAATAATGAAATTGCAGGCACTGGCACCAGGAAAATGGAATCATTTTGGTCAGTCTTAAGGTGAATATATCTCAAGATGGAGTATTCTTTCACTAGTGGGGCTTGAGCAGGTAGAAGAGGATGACCAACCAGATTCTAGTGGAATTGGGACTCCTGTTCTTTGCCTTAGGTATCGTAGGTTATGCTTAGAGGTCTCTGTGGGTTAATGATTGGGATTTAAGGCAGAGCCACTGTATCCTTGTAGAGCACGCACTAAAGAACAACTGGCAGCCTTGAAGAAACACCATGAAGAGGAGATCACCCATCATTTAAAGGAAATTGAGCGTCTGCAGAAAGAAATTGAGCGGCACAAGAAGAAGATCAAACATCTAAAAGACGACGATGATTAAATGTGTGCAGTTCCCATAGACGAGCTATATATATATCATCGCCCACTTCTGTGGAAACATAGTTCTGGTTTTATTAATATCTATCTGTGTGCTGCCAACAGATTATAATAAATCATCATCAATGAATTGTGTCTAATGCCTTCTTCCACTCTCTGGAAAGTACTACTGAACTTCTAAAATGAATTGCATAGGGGTGCCTGGGTAGCTCAGTTGTTTTAGCTTCCAGCTCTTGATTTGGACTCAGGTCATGATCTCAAGGTCGTGGGATTGAGCCCCGCTTCAGGATCCCTGCTCAGGGCAGAGTCTGCTTGAGATTCTCTCTCTCTCTCTCTCTGCCTTCCCACTTAGGTGTACTCTCTTGCTTTCTCTTTTTCTCTCTCAAATAAATAAATCTTTAAAAAAAATTAATCAGGGGCGCCTGGGTGGCTCAGAGGGTTAGGCCTCTGCCTGTGGCTCTGATCATGGTCTCAGGGTCCTGGGATCAAGCCCCACATCGGGCTCTCTGCTTAGTCTTTATTGTGAGACCCCATTACAAAAAGGCCTTCAGGATCATTGACAAAAGTTCAGACAAGTCATTGACCTTACTCCTGCCGACAAGATACTAGATGTCTGTTTCCAAAACACATGTCCAGTGTGGATGCGGCTAGTGGAAAGTTTATAGACACTCCTGACATGTGCATGCTGAGATTCAAGTGGTCAGAAATAAGATTACCTCAAAGATGGAGTGCAAAAAATAACAAGTCACATGCCTTCTTTTTTTAACTTTACAACAGTACAAAGTTTGAAAAGTTAGATTTTTTTTTTTTAAGATTTTATTTATTTGTCAGAGAGTGAGCACAGGCAGATAGGCAGGCAGAGGGAGAAGCAGGCTCCCTACAGAGCAAGGAACCTGACGTGGGACTTGATCCCAGGACGCTAGGATCATGACCTGATCCGAAGGCAGCCGCTTAACCAACTGAGCCACCCAGGCGTCCCAAAAGTTAAAATTTTTAATTGAACCAGTAACATCTTCCATTTTGCATTTTTGTGAGCCTCCCCCTACCTGGCCCTACTAAAAGGCTTACAAAATCCCTTAAGTTTGTAGTTGATAGTGTTCTCGTGACTTGTAGTCCACAATAGATCTGTTAACAGGGATGTTCCTGAGTATACCATTTGCTCTTGAGATCTATTTTAAATTAAAACCACTCTAATAATGATCAAATAAAGCAAGCAAAAAGTGGAAGATGAAGAGTAAGTTTGAATTCTTAGGAAGATAAAGTGAATATATACCTGTGGTTAATTTTTTTTATCTTGCTATAATAAAAGTAAGATACAAATATTACTTAAAAATACAGTTTAAAAATATCTCTTCGGGGCGCCTGGGTGGCTCAGTGGATTGAAGCCTCTGCCTTCGTCTCACGTCATGATCCTGGGCTCCTGGGATTGAGCCCCGAGTTGGGCTCTCTGCTTAGCAGGGATCCTGCTTCCTCCTCTCTCTCTGCCTGCTTCTCTGCCTGCTTCTCTGCCTAGCTGTGATCTCTGCCTGTCAAATAAATAAAATCTTTACAAAAAAATAAAAATATTTCTTAAATATATTTTTAAAATATATCTTTCTAAGGGACGCCTGGGTGGCTCAGTCGGTTAATGGGCTACCTTCGGCTCAGGTCAGGATCCCAGGATCCCAGGATGGAGTCCTGCATCGGGCTCCTTGCTTGGCAGGAAGCCTGCTCTGCCTGCCTCTCCCCCTGCTTGTACTCTCTCAATCTGACAAATAAGATCTAAAAATAAAAAATAAATATATCTTTCCTAAAATCCTAAGATAATTTATGTGATTTACTTTTTTTTAAAGATTTTATTTATTTCTTTGACAGAGATCACAAGTAGGCAGAGCAGCAGGCAGAGAGAGAGATGGGGAAGCAGGCTCCCCGCTGAGCCGAGAGCCTGATGTGGGACTCGAACCCAGGATCCCGAGATTAGGACCTGAGCCAAAGGCAGAGACTTAACCCACTGAGCCACCCAGGCACCTCAAGTGATGTGATTTAAACCAGTAACCACAGACACATAACACAAGTCATAAGATTCCCCAGGTGTTTCTTGGAATTTGGAAAATACTACAGCAGGGGTTTGTTTGTTTGTTTGTTTGTTTGTTTTTAAGACTTTGTCAGAGAGAGAGAGAGCACAAGCAGGGGGAATGACAGACAGAGGGAGAAGCAGGCTCCCTGCTGAGCAAAGAGCCCCAAGCAAGACTTAATCCCAGGACCCCAGGATCATGACCTGAGCAAAGGCAGATGCTTAACCAACTGAGCCACCCAGGCATCCCTACAGCAGAGGTCCTTAAACTGCCCACAAGTCAGCAGCATCAGCATTGCCTGGGAACTTGTTGGAAAGGCAAGTAAGTTCTCGGGCTCCATCACAGATGGCTAAAACTGAGGATTGAACCCAGAAATCTGTTTAACAAGCTTCCCCAAGTGATTCTAATGTCCACTGAAGTTTAAGGACCACCGTACACATAGTTTCTCATGACATTTGCTGGCATTCTTGGGCATAGAACACTTTTATAGAAGCAGGTTATTATAAAAATACATATAATATAGTTCTTCATATGAAGGCTATTTCAGAATAAAAAGATATGTTAAGATTATTCTTGTACAGGGCACCTGAGTGGATCAGTGGGTTAAGCCACTGCCTTCAGCTCGGGTCATCCTCTCAGGGTCCTGGAATCAAGGCCCGCATTGGGCTTTCTGTTCAGCAGGGAGCCTGCTTCCCTCTCTCTCTCTGCCTGCCTCTCTACCTACTTGTGATCTCTCTGTGTCAAATAAATAAATAAAATCTTAAAAAAAAAAAGATTATTCTTGTACAAACCATATTAACATTTGAGAACATATTATTCCCTGGAATAAAATCCTTTTTGTTTACAAGTAACAGATAACCAGCACAGTCTGGCTTACAATGGAGAAAAAGAGATTTTTTTAAAAGAACAGTGGCTATTGTCTCAGAATCTCAAGAAAACTTAAACAAACAAAACTCAGGAAAGGCAGGGACCAGAAAAGCCTGACAACTGCACGAGCAGATTGTTGAAGCAGCTTCATAACCATCTGTGTGAAAATCACTGGAGTGATTTTTTTAAAGATTTCTTTGGAATTTTACACAATGAAGTTATGGAAGTTATTTAACAATTGCACAAATATATATATATATATATATATATATATATATATATATGAATATGTCACAATTACTTGCTCATTAAACCTCATGAGATTTCTGGCAAATAGATCCATGCCATTCATTTTTTTTTATTTAAATTCAATTAGCCAACATATAGTACATACTTCGTTTCAGATGTAGTGATCACTAATTTATCAGTTGTGTATAACACCCAGTGCTCATCACAACACATGCCCTCCTTAATGCTCATCATCCAATTTCATAAGCCAAGTAACCGAAGCAGGGAATTGTGAAGTTTCTCAAGGTGAAACAACCAGGTTTCTACTGAGAAGAACTTTCCTTCAAAGCCCCTGCTCCCACAGGGGCACCTGGGTGGCTCAGTCAGTTAAGCATCTGTCTTGATCAGTCATGATCCCAGGGTCCTGGGATTGAGCTCTGCATCAGGCTCCCTGCTTAATGGGGAGTCTGCATCTCCCTCTATCCCTCCCCCTTGCTTGCACACACTCACGCTGTTTCTCTCTCTCTCAAATAAATAAAAAAAATCTTTAAAAAGAAAGAAAAAAGAAAAGCTCCTGCTCCTACAGACTTAGGTTGCAATCCTAGTGTAGTGGTTCAGCCGCCCATAATTAGTTCCTCCCTGAAAATGTGGGACAGGCTGGGGGCATACCTGATCTGGGAATGAGTGGTAATGGTGAAGATCACAGGAAGTAAATGTAGAAGTGCCGCTGGTTGGTGTTGGCATTGGCATTTAGCATTTTGGTTGCATCAGGAACCCTATCAGTATGTCAGTGCTTGCCTAGATGATGCAAACACATGTTTGCAAAGGAGTCTAGCTTGAAATTTTCACATCAGAAAGTCCGAAGTAGTAATTCCCAACCCAGACAGCACATCAAAATACCTGAGAGTTTTAAATTTAAGCCAAAGTCTCAGGACCAATATCTCTGAGACCAAGGTGTGAGCTTGGGTATTTTCAAAATGCCCCCCCCCACCTTTTCCAATATGTGACCAGAGCTGTGACCCACTGGTTTAAAGGATCCCTGCGGATCTGTTGATATGGCTGGGCAGGTTGTTCACCGGATAAGAACACCTAACTAAAGGGGCCAGGGAGGATTAAAATTCAGCCCATACCCTGCTCATTAAGCAGTGCACTCTAGTTTAAGGGTGGCATCTACTCTGGGTCACCTGTTGTTTAATTCCTATAAAGAAGACCCTGGGTCATTCCATTGATCTTGAATATGCATTGCTGTATAATCTACATATTCCACGTTCAGATTTTTAAAATGTATTCATTAAAAATATTCTTTAGCATCTACTACAAGCTGGCCACTTGGTATGCACTGAGAATACAACTACAGAACAATCACAGCTCCTATCTTTTTTTTTTTTTTAACTGTAAACCCAACATGGTGCTTGAACTCATGGCCCAGAGACTAAGAGATGCATATTCTCCCCACTGGGCCAAACAGGCATCCCACAGCTCCTGTCTTTGTGGAACCCATAGCCTATTAGGAAAAACAAGTGGTTAAATAATGTGGGAAGTGTTCTAAGGGAGTGAGTGAAGAGTTCTGGAAGGACCCTGGACAGGCATTCCACCCAGGCCTGGGACTCAAAGGGACCTCATGATAGAAGAGGTATAACAGAGGCGCCTGGGTGGCTCAGTGGGTTAAAGCCTCTGCCTCTGAGCCTCTGAGCCTCTGCTTAGGTCATGATCCCAGGGTCCTGGGATCGAGCCCCGAATCGGGCTCTCTGCTCAGCAGGGAGTCTGCTTCCTCCTCCTCTCTCTCTCTCTCTCTCTGCCTGCCTCTCTGCCTACTTGTGATCTCTGTCAAATAAATAAATTCTTAAAAAAAAAAAAAGAAGAAGAAGAGGTATGACAGGCCAGGTAAAAAGAATGGGGTGACATTCAAGTCTGAGCGACAGCATTTGAAGAAGTCTGGCATTGAGAGATACTGCGAGTTACTGGGAATTGACGATAGTTCGGCCTGTTCATATGGAGGATGGGGAGAGTGATGGGGAGGAATTGGCGGTAGGGTGCTAGTTTCTACCAATCTTCCGAGGGCTGGGTTGGCCACTTATAAGCTTCCTCGCCATGTCCTACTCCTCAGTCCTTCCTTCCCCCTTGCCTCTTTCCATCCTCTCTCCCTCCCTCTCTTCCTCCTTTCCCTTTTCTTTTTAGGTAGACTCCTTTATTAGAGCAGAAAACGCTTAAACTACTTGTATCCCACGTTGACAAATCTTAACTTCAAGCACTAGAAATGAACCAAAAATTTTCAAGCAGTCAAAGGAACAAAGAAGCACGGGGACACACATGCCACTGCTTCACTTGGCGCCACCTGGCACAACCTCACAATACGAACTTCCACTTACCAAGACCCCACAGATTCCCTCTTGCTCATCACTCTTATTTAATTGAGGTAAAATTCACATAAAATTAATCATTAACCATATAAAGTATAAAATTCAGTGGCATTTAGTATACTCACAATGTTGTACAAACATCACCTCTAGTCTTTTGAAACATTTTCATCACCTCAAAAATTGCATATCCATTAAACAGTCACTCTTCATTCTGCCCATCCACCTAACTACTAGTCTGCTTTCTGACTCTAACAACTTGCCTTTTCTGAACATTTCATATAAATGTAATCACAGATGTGACCTTCTGAATCTGGCTTCTTTCACTTAACATAATGTTTGCAGGGTTCATCCATGTAGCATATTTTTAGCGCTCCATTCATTTTTTATGGCAGAGTAATATTCCACCGTATGGATCACTTGCTTATCCATTCATCAGTTGATGGCCCTTTGGCTTGTTTCCTTTTTTTTTTTTCTTTTAGCTATTATGAATAGTGCTGCTAAAACATCCACATAGGAGTACTTGTTTGGACACCAGATTTCAGTTCTTCTGGATACACACCTAGGAGTGGAATTGCTGAGTCATATGGCATTTCCATGTTCAACTTATGGGGGAACTGCCAAAATTTTTTCCCCACAGCAGCTGCAGCATTTTTATGTTCCCATCGGCAATGTACAAGAGTTCCCATTTCCCTGTAGCCTCACCAAAATATGTTATTTGCGGCTTTTTGATTCTACCTGTCTAGTGGTTGTAAAATAGTATGACATTATGGTTTTGATTTGCATTTCCTTGATGACTACTGGTACTGAGCATCTTTTGTGTGCTTATTGGCCATTTGTATACCTTCTTTAAGAGACATCTATTCGGGACGCCTGGGTGGCTCAGTTGGTTAAGCAGCTGCCTTCAGCTCAGGTCATGATCCCAGAGTCCTGGGATCGAGTCCCACATCAGGCTCCTTGCTCAGCGGGGAGCCTGCTTCTCCCTCTGCCTCTCCCTACCATTCTGCCTGCCTGTGCTTGCTCTCTCCCCCCCTCTCTCTGATAAATAAATAAAACCTTTAAAAAAAAAAAAAAGAGACATCTATTCAAGGGGCACCTGGGAAGTTCAGTCAGTTAAGCGTCCAACTCTTGGTTAACTCAAGTCATGATCTCAGGGTCATGAGATTGAGCCCTGCTGACTCAAAGCATATACAGCTTTTGGAAGAACCTTGCCCACTCCCTGCAAGGTATAGCCATGCAGCTAGCACTGAGTCTTCAAAAGGCCATTCCACTGTCCTATCAAGCCATCTGCTCCAGGATGGTAGGGAACATGGTAAAATCAGTGAACTCCATTAACATGGGCCCATCGCTACACTTCATTTGCTGCCAAGTGAGCTCCTTGACCAGAAGCAATGCTGTGTGGAACATTATAATGGTACATAACACATTCTGTAACCCCATGGATGATGGTTTTAGCGAAAGCATTGCACGCAAGGAAGACAACTTTGTTATCCAAGGTGTCTATTCCAATGAGAACCAAACACTGCTTCTTCCATGATGGAATGTAACCAACCTACCACCACTGGGTGATAATGCTGAGGAATGGTGTCATATCAGAAGCTCAGTGTTGGTCATTACTGCTAGCAGATTTGGCACTTAACAGTATAGCTATAGTCCGGTTGGCCTTGGTGAGTGGAAGTCCTTATTGCTGAGACCAGGCATATCAACCCTCCTTGCTACCATGGCCACTTTGTGGATGAGCCCATTAGGTGATGACAGGGGTGGCTGGAGAAAAAGGTTGTCTGGTATCCACATAATAGGTCATCCTGTCCACTTGATTTTTTTTTTTTTAAAGCAGGGGACTTCTTTTTTTTTTTTTTTTTTTTTTTTTTTTGACAAAAAAAAAGCAGAGAGCCTGATGGTTGGCTCAATCCCAGGATACTGAGATCATGACCTGAGCCGAAGTCAGAGGCTTTAACCCACTGAGCCACCCAGGCGCCCATGTCCACTTGATTATTAACATTTCATTTGCCGTGATTACTCTTTGGTGAGCATTCATATGTGACAAAAATATCTCCACATTTTTTTGCCCACTTAGAGAGGTCTATCTACATACCTCTTCCCCTAATTCTCTTATCATCAGTTTTCCAATCATATTCCTTCCAAGTCCCTTATATCCAGCCAAAGCATTAGCCACAGCCACAACCTAATTGCATGTCTAGCCAAAGTATTAGCCACAGCCACAACCTAAATGCATGTCTAGCCTTATTTCTTCTTCCAAAAAAAGTGAGCAACCTGGGACTCACTTTGAAGTATAGCCCACTGGGAGTATTTTCCTTCATGCTGACCTTCGTAATGTCCCAGAACGGGGCTATAGTCCCACTGCTGTCCACTTTCAGTTGGTGCCTACATATTGCACAGAACCGTTTACACACCAGGCCTGAGTCTTTTCTTTCTATGTAAACTGATTATAGGAAACTCCACAAGAAGCCACAGATACAGGCAGGGAAAGAGAAAATCATGTAACCGGAGTAGGACCACAGGCAATTGGGATACTTCATGTAACTGACTTGTGCCTTCTGGGTCTGCTCAGGCCCAATCATATATCTGTGCCACTTCCATTTGATGATAAACTGCTGCTGTGCATGCCCAGCTTTATAGCTTTGGTGAGTCAGAAAAGAGCTAGTTCATGATGGGCACTGCCGGTATCATGGTAATTTGGTTGGTCCATGACTAAGCATTCCATTTCTGCTAAGGCCCTAGAGCAGGCGAAGAGCTATTTCACAAAAAGAGAGTAGTTGTCAGCAGAGGATAGCAGAGTTTTGCTCCAAAACTCTAAGGCTCTACACTGCAATTCATCTGTATGGGCCTGCCAAAAATTCCAAACAGCCTCGCCATATGCCACTGACGCTTTAGGCACCACTGAGTCTGCTGGATGACCCAAGTATGACCCAAATGGAGGATCCTAGCCTCCTCTCTTGCTCTGACCCCGACTCATAACAAGCAGCTCGTCAGGTTTTTCAGCATACAGGTTGAACTAATACACTCAACTGAAGAGTGCTGCCTCCAAACCCCAAAAAGTCCTACTAAGGGTTATGCCTCCATTTTAGTTGTAGGAGGGACAGATGAAACAACTTACCCTTCATTTTAGAAGGGCTACCACAGCATGCCCCACATCACTGGATCCCCAGAAATTTCACAAAGGTAGAAGGACCTTGAATTTCTGTCAGATTTATTTCCCACCCTCTCACATACAAATGTCTTACCAAGAAGTCTAGATTGGTTGCTACTTCTTGCTCACTAGGTCTCATTAGCATGATGTCATCGATGTGATGGACAAGTGTGATAGTTCATGGAAGGGAAAAGTGACTGTAATGGCCTGAACGTTCATACCCCTCAAAATTCATATGTTGAAATTACAACCTCTTGTGTGATGGTATTACAAGGTGGGGCCTTTGGAAAGTGATTAGAATAGGATTAGTGCCCTCATAAATGTGATCCCAGAGAACTCTCTCACTCGCTTTCTACCAGGTGAGGATACTATGAAAAGTTCAATAGTCAGAAACCTGGAAAAGGGATCTCACCAGAACCTAATCATGCTGTCTGTCTGATCTTGGACTTCAAGCCACCAGAACTGTGAAAAAAAAAATTCTGTTGTTTATAAGCTACCCAGTCTATGGCATTTTGTTATAGCAGCCCAAATGGGCTAAGACAGTGATCAATTTTCCTTGAACCGAATTTTGACATAGAGTTGGAGAACTGGTATATTCCTGAGGCAGAACAGTGAGGGTCTATTGCTGGCCTCACCAGCTGTATATAGTAGTCAGGATTCTCCAGAGAAACAGAACCAATAGCATGTACAGAATTGGCTTGGCCATTATGGAGGCTGAGAAATCCCACGATCTACCATTTGCAAACTGGAGACCCAGAAAAGCCAGTAATGTGGTATTAGCCTGAGGTCAAAGGCCTGAGAATCAAGAAAACCAATAGTGTAAGTTTTAGTTTAAGTACAGAAGACCTATGTCCCAACTAAGTAGTCAGGGAAAAGAAAATTCTCCCTTCCTCTGCCTTTTTGTTTTATTTGGGACTTCCGTGGATTAGATGGTGCTCATTCACATGGGGAAGGGCAATCTGCTTGACTCAGTGTATTGAGTAAATGCTAATCTCATCTGGCAACACTCTAACACCCTCATAGACTCAGCCAGAAATTGTTTAGCCAAATATCCAGGTACCCTGTGCTCCAATCCAATCAATACATAAAAATTAGCCACCATACCAGCTGAAAGCAAACTGTTTCTGGAGATCCTTCTCGAGAGGTATAGAGAGAAAAGCATTTGCCAGCTCCATTGCTAGCAAGTACTAGATACCAGGGAATGTGTTAATTTGCATTCCCACGCTCATCCCTTTCTCCCCCCACATTGTCCAGTGACACTAGGGGTAACCAGCCAATCTCAGTGTATTTCTTTTTTTTTTTTTCTTTAAGATTTTATTTATTTATTTGACAAACAGAGATCACAAGTAGGCAGAGAAGCAGCAGGGGAGGGGGAGCAGGCTCCCCGCTGAGCAGAGAGCCCAATGCGGGGCTCCATCCCGGACCGTGGGACCATGACCTGAGCCGAAGGCAGAGGCTTTAACCCACTGAGCCACCCAGATGCCCCCTCATTGTATTTCTTAGTTTGACAGGAATGTTCAAAAGTGTCATATCTACAGTCACTCAGATCTTTACTTCTTATAAGTAGTTGATTAAAAGTACCTAGTGGGGGTGCCTGGGTGGCTCAGTGGGTTAAAACCTCTGCCTTTGGCTCAGGTCATGATCCCATGGTGCTGGGATCAAGCCCCAGAGTCGGTCTCTCTGCTCAGCAGGGAGCCTGCTTTCTCCTCTCTCTCTGCCTGCTTCTCTGCCTACTTGTGATCTCTGTCAAATAAATAAATAAAATATTAAAAGGATCTAGTGGCAGTATTTTGCATATGTCTATTGCCAGATCATACCATGGACTATCAGTGCAATCTTTACTACTAGAAATAGAGTCATTAGTGTCTTTAAGTCTAGTAAGAGTGAAAAGCCAATTCCAGAACCCCTAGAATCAATTCAGAAACTCATCTTTAAATTTCTGTTCTAGGACCACTCTCAGTACCAAAATCCATATTATTCAGGGTTCTCAGAGAAACAGAACCAATAGGGTCTCTCCCTATATATATACATGGAAAGAAGTTTATTACAAGAAATCGCCTCACACAATTATGAAGACTGACAAATCCCAGTGTCTGCATCAGCAAGTTAGAGACCCAGGATGGCATATTTCTCGTCCAAGACCAAAGGCAGGCAAAACTGCCGTTCTGGCTTAGGGCAGCTAGGCAGGAGGAAACTTCCTCTTATCTGTGTGAAGGTCAACCTTTTTGTTTTATTCAGGCCCTAGGTTGGTTGGGGGCACCTCCGCATTAGATAGGCTGATCTGCTTTGCTTATCTTCTATTCAAATGTTAATCTTATCTAGAAACACCTTCACAAACACAGAAGGAATAAGGTTTAACCAAATGTTGCGCACCCAGACAAGCTGACACAGAAGACTAACCATCACACCTTCCTTGCTGAGCTATAATTACCTGTGTGGCCTCTAGTGGTCTGTTTGTTTAGTGGCTTTTCCAATCTATCCTTCCAGGGAATGCATTCTTTGTCATGTGTGGTCCCTGCTGTCACTATTCTGTTATCTCAGCAATCAGTCAGTACCTGATAAGATTTCTTTACTTTTTTTTAAAGGTCTTATTTATTTGAGAAAGGGAGATAGAGAGTGAGAAAGAGGAAGAGCTGGGAGCAAGGAGAGAGAGAAGCAGACTCCCCACTGAGCAGGGAGCCTGACTCAGGTCTCTATCCCAGGAGCCTGGGATCATGACCTGAGCTGAAGGTTGACACTTAACCAATTGAGCCACCCAGGTACCCCTGACAAAAATTTCTTTCAACACTTTAATTTAGCAGCATCTTTCTTTGTTAAGCTGTCTCCTGGTTGCCATACATATTTGATCAGATTCCAGCATTCCAAAAAAGTTCATTCTGACCATTGCCAGTTTAGTGGCTGTTTTAGTGGACAGAACAATTCCTCTAGCTCCCAGATCTAACATTTTTTTTTTTTTTTTTTTTAAATATTTTATTTATTTATTTGAGAGAGAGACAGCGAGAGAGAGCATGAGCGAGGAGAAGGTCAGAGGGAGAAGCAGACTCCCCGTGGAGCTGGGAGCCCGATGCGGGACTCGATCCCAGGAATCCAGGATCATGACCTGAGCCGAAGGCAGTCGTCCAACCAACTGAGCCACCCAGGCGTCCCTAGATCTAACATTTTTGATCACTGGGGGTGCTTTTTAAAAATGGAAAAAT
This sequence comes from Mustela nigripes, assembly GCF_022355385.1. Classification (NCBI taxonomy): domain Eukaryota; kingdom Metazoa; phylum Chordata; class Mammalia; order Carnivora; family Mustelidae; genus Mustela; species Mustela nigripes. The sequence continues at coordinate 20,715,388 of NC_081570.1, forward strand.
TCTTTTTTAAGATTTTATTCATTTATTTGACAGAGATCACAGGTAGGCAGAGAGGCAGGCAGAGAGAGAGAGGAAGGGAAGCAGGCTCCCCACTGAGCAGAGAGCCCAATGTGGGGCTCAGTCCCAGGACCCTGGGACCACGACCCCAGCCAAAGGCAGAGGCCTTAACCCACTGAGCCACACAGGTGCCCCCAAAATGGAAAAATTCTAACTTCTACCTCAGGTCTCGTGAATTAGAATATTGAAGCAAGGTCCAGCAATCTGCGTTTTTAAAAGATTTTATTTAGGGAGCACACACATGAGAGTAGAGGGAGGGGCAGAAGGAGAGAGAGAGAGAGAGAGAGAATCTCAAGCAGACCCTGCACTGAGCATGGAGCCTGACATGGAGCTCAATCCAACAACCAGGAGATCATGACCTGAGCTGAAATCAAGAGTTGGTCACTTAACTGACTGAGCCACCCCAGCACTCACAGTAATCTGCATTTTAACACAGCTGTTGATCAGAACTGTGAGTTAGATCCAGGAAGAGTCTATTTTGCAAATTTCCAACTCTTGGGAATGACTCAGGCCCAGCTCGAGTCAGACAATCCCACTTAGTCTAAAGGGCCAGGGCCAGGAGAGCATGGCTATAGCCCCCTCTTGTATATGGGGTAGTTTCCATACGTTGGATTGTAAGCTGGGGAAATATTTTAAGAGTTGTCTACCATGATCATTAACTCAAAGACCCTGATGAAATCCATTCTGAATGTTTTTATCAACTTAATCCCTATGCTCTTATGCCTAGTGTATCTTCCTCCACCCTTCCAAACAGACTGAGGTCAGAAGATTCTGGTATTGCCGTCAGTTTCCTGACAATTCTGGAAGTGTTCCTCTAGTTGGTGCCTCTAACTTTTTCATTCCATTCTCAGTATCTCTAGTTCTAAAAACAAGATAGATGTAATGAATTGAAAATCACCTGGTCTGTGAAATAGTAGGATTCTTCTAGGCATGTATAATTCACTTATTGATTCATTAATATATTAAAACAAATAGTTATTGAATGCCTCTTTTATTCCAGGCACTATGCTAGGTTCTAGAATACAACAGAAAACCAAAGTCCTGCCTTCCTGGAGTTTTCATAATGTGAGAAAGGCAAAAATTAAACAAGTTTGTAGAAGAAAATTCTACACAACAAGTTTGTGGAAGAAAAATAAATCAGGGTAAGGGGATATAAAATGGCCGAGATTGAACTATTTTATGTAGTATAATCAGATCAGGTTGTCACTTTATAGAGTGTCCTAATAAGATACGGGACTAAAGAATATAATAAGAGGGGTGCCTGCTGGCTCAGTTGAAAGATCATGTGACTCTTGATCTTGTGATCATGAGTTGGTCCCTTGTTGGGCGTAGAGATTACTTTAAAAAATGATTAATAGGATGTGGAGAAAGGGGAACCCACCTACACTTTTGGTGGGAATACAAGCTGATGCAGCCACTCTGGAAAACAGTATGGAGGTTCCTCAAAAAGTTGAAAATAGAGCTACTCTATGACCCAGCAATTGCACTACTGGGTATTTACACTAAAGATACCAATGTAGTGATCTGAAGGGGCACGTGCACCTGAATGTTTATAGCAGCAATGTCCACAATAGCCAAACTATGGAAAGAGCCTAGATGTTTATCAACAGATGAACGGATAAAGAAGATGTCGTGTATATATACAATGAAATATTATGCAGCCATCAAAAAAAAAAAACCCTGAAATCTCGGGGCACCTGGGTGGCTCAGTCATTAAGTGTCTGCCTTTAGCTCAGCTCATAATCCCAGGGTCCTGGGATTGAGCCCCACATTGGGCTCCTGGCTCAGTGGGGAGCCTGCTTCTTCCTCTCCCACTCTCCCTGCTTGTGTTCCCTCTCTCACTGTGTCTCTCTGTCAAATAAATAAACAAAATCTTTAAAAAAAATCCACGAAATCTTGCCATTTGCAGTGACATGGTTGGAACTAAAGGGTATTATGCTAACTAAGCAAAATAATTCAATCAGAGAAAGACAATTGTCATATGATCTCACTGATATGAGGATCATAGGGGAAGGGAGGGGAAAATGGAACAAGACGAAACCAGAGAGGGAGACAAAGCACAAGAGACTCTTAATCTCAGGAAACAAACCGAGGGTTGCTGGAGGGAAGGAGGAGTGGGAGGGATGGGCTAGTTGGGTTATGGACATTGGGGAGGGTATGTGCCATTGTGAGTGCTGTGAATTGTGTAAGACTGATGAATCATAGACCTATACCCACGAAACAAATAATACACTATGTGTTAATAAAAATAAATAAATTTAAAAATAAATAAATAGAATTTATGAAAAAAGAACATAATAGCATAAGCTATGAAGATACGGAGCATCTCAAGCTGAAGTCTAATAACAAAGGCAAAGGCTTTGAGACATGAGTGGTTTACCATGGTCAAAGCAAAGTAGTTAGTATAGCTGGAACAGAGTGAAGGTGTAAGACATTGGTGATATTGCACATCTGGTTGCAAAATTTCCACCTCTGAACATTCCATTCCATTTGTTGTTGTTGTTGTTGTTACTATTTTTTTACATTCCATTTGGTTTTATGCCAACTGGCTTGCTTTGGCCTAGTCTTGCTTTGGCCAAGTTAATGAGTGAAGAACCAGATGAGGTAGTTAAAAGAGTGAGATGAGAAACCCTGGTTCTAATTCCCACTCTGCCACGACCTTATCCTTTAACCTTGAATAAGGTGTGTTTGGGCAAAAGTAAGAAGCAAGTAATGGTGAAAGAGAAGGCACAAAACCATCACAGGCCTTGAATGCCATGTTAAGGAATCTTGACCCTGTCCTAAGGTCTCAAAGTCAGGTTCCCAGGCTAGTAACATAAATGAGTCAAGTGGTCTGTGTGTTACTATTATGGGAACTGAAAACTGGAGGAGACAAGCCTAGGTACACAGTCCTATTGATGGCACCAGGAATGGAGGCCCATTGTTAACATATCTTACTTATTTCCTAAGATAATTCCCAATTGGGGGATTTTATAAAAATCTCCTAACTTTTAAAACTTGACAACTTATTCAATTTTTTGTTAAGCCCAGAGGACTGAACATTGTGTTTCAGCAGACCAAATATGACCCACTGTATGTCCAAACACAACCTGAACAATGAGGGCCACGAAGAGTTTTGTCCAGTAGTGACTTGGACAGACTATATTAGGATTCTTTGCTTGTCTGAGCAATTTATATCTATTTCCATCTTCCTCACCTGTTTGATCCTGGCAGTGTTCAGCTTTGCAATCCTGCCTGAATCACAGTATAGCTCCATCACAGACATTGCTATGGACCGAAATCCCCTCAAAATTTGTGTGTTGGTAATGTAATGATATTTGGAATTGGGTCCTTTGGAAAGTAATTAGGTTTAGATGAAGATGTGTGGGTGGGGTCCTCATGATGAGACAAGCGCCCTTATAAGACTCCAGAGAGCTTACTTGCTGGCTCTTGGCCATGGAAAGACACAGCAAGAAGGTGGCCATCTGAGAGCCAGGAAGAGAGCCCTTACCAGAATTCAACCATGCTGGCACGCTAATCCAGACTTCCACCTCCAGAATGGTAACAAAATAAATATCTATTGTTTAGACTACCCTGTCTATGAAATTTTGTTATGGCAGCCCAAGCTGACTAAGACAAGCATCAATAATGTTAAAAATAAACTTCTTGAAGTTTTTACAATTAGCATTAAGAGTCATAAATATATTTGCTCATAGTCTTCAACTCATGAATTTGTTTGTAGAAATTTAACCTAAGGAATGAATCAGGCATAAAATATAACACTTTTTATGCTAAGAGCTTTATCTCATCTTGATATATTACAGTGAAAAATTGGGATGAAAATCCTAATCTTCCAGCAGCAGAGATCAAGGAATGAATTATATCATACATAAGCATTCTGCAACCATTAAAAATTATGTTTGGGGAAAAAAATTATGTTTGGGGGCACCTGGGTGGCTCAGTCGGTTGGGTGTCCAACTCCTGGTTTCATCTCAGGTTATGATCTCACTTGTGAGTTTGAGCCCCATGTAGGCTCCAAGCTCAAGTGCAGAGTCGGCTTCAATTTATTTCTTCTCTCCCCTCTGCCCCTCCCACTTGTGTGCATGCTCTCCCTCTCCCTCTCAAATAAATAAATAAAATCTTTTAAAAAATTATGTTTCGGGTTCAGACTGGCTCAGTTGGTAGAGCATGCAGCTCATGATCTTAGGCTTATGAGTTCAAACTTCAATTGCAGAGAGGGCTTACTTAAAAAAAAAATTCATTAAAGAAGCACCTAGATAGCTCAGTTATTTGAGCAACAGACTTGGTTTTGGCCCAGGTCACAATCTCAGGGTTGTGGGATTAAGACCCATATCAGGCTCCATGAGATTCTCTCTCTCCTTTTCCCTCTGCTCCTCCCCTTCCTACCCTGCTAGTGCTCTTGCTCTCTCTCTCTCTCTCAAATAAAGTCATTAAAAATTATGTTTAGGGAGGAGTACCTGAGTGGCTCAGTCAGTTGAGCATTTTCCTTCCACTCAGGTCATGATTCCAGGGTCCTGGGATGGAGCCCAGCATCCAGCTCCCTGCTCAGTGGGGAGCCTGCTTCTCCCTCTGCCCCTGCTTCTCCCCTGCTTGTGCTCTCTCTCTGTCAAGTAAATAAATAAACTCTTAAAAAAATTTTTTTTAAATTATGTTTAAGGCATATTAAATATTATGAAAATATCGTGAAATGTAGTAAGTGGAAAAAGCAACCCATGTTACTATAAATAATTTATATACTACAACTATAAGCATAAACAAAAGGCAGAATATACATATAATAGTAATACATAATATGTAATAAACACATGCAAAGAATAAAACCCAATATGTTATCACTGGTTCTCTCTTGGTAGTGGGATTAGCATTTTTTCTTTCTTTCTTCTTTTCTTTCTTTCTTTCTTTTTAAGATGTTTTCTCCCCTCTCTCTTTAAAGGAATTTTGGAGAGGGTGAGCACCTAGGTGGCTCATTCGGTTAAGATCCAATTCTTGGGCGCCTGGGTCGCTCGGTGGATTGGGCTGCTGCCTTCGGCTCAGGTCATGATCTCGGGGTCCTGGGATCGAGTCCCACGTCGGGCTCTCTGCTCAGCAGGGAGCCTGCTTCCCTCTCTCTCTCTCTGCCTGACTCTCTGTCTACTGTGATCTCTCTCTGTCAAATAAATAAATAAAATCTTTAAAAAAAAAAAAAGATCCAATTCTTGATTTCAGCTCAGGTCATGTTCTCAGGGTTGTGAGATACATTACTGAGTTGGTGGGGGGTGCCCTCCAGGTTGGTCTGGGAGCCTGCTGGGAGTCTGCTTAAGATTCTCTCTCCCTCTCCCTCTCCCTCTGTCCCTCCTGCTCCCCCTCACTAATCAAACAATTAATCAAGAAAATTTTTTTAGGTTACAGACATAATACATCTTGTCATTAAAAAAATGTAAAAAGTGTATAAAGAATCATCATTTCTCTATTCCAACTGTATACTGTGTATCTTCCCACACAGTTGTTGCCTCTGTGACTCATACAGATGTCTATGAGATTACTCTATACATATATCATTGTGCATCTTGTTTTTTGTTTTAACATTAAATCCTGCACACCTTTTCATTTTATATAGCTAGCTACCTCCTTGTTTCTTAGCAAGTTGTTCCGTTGTGTAGGCGAAGTATCTTACTTTAATCAGTACCCTTGAAGGACATTTTGATCACTTCCAATTTTATGCTTTTACCACAATAGAACCACCAACAGAAGTAATACCAGTTTTAAGTCAGAAAGCCTAAAAAAATTGAAAAATCAAAAAGGGAAAGATATCATTTCGTATTATTTTTTCACCTTTATACTTCTCTGTATTTTCTAAAATTTTTGCAATAAAATATGTCACTTACAATTTGAAGGGGAAACACGAAAACTAAAACCAAACGTTCATTAAAAAGAAGAAAAGAAAAGAGAAAACAAGAAAGAAACGGAAAGCAAACAGTTGTCCCTGCCCGCTTCCAGGAACCCAGGCCTGGATGGAGGGAGGGGCGGGCAGGCAGGGCCTGCACCAATCACAGCTCAGTTGATAGGCAGAGTTTGGAGATTTGAAGATACTCCCCGCCCCTCAAACAGCCTCCGGGTTTAGTTTCCTTAACCAGCCAGGAAACCCGCCTGCGCCTAGCCTGCCCGCCGCTGCGGGCTGCTATTGGCTGCGATGTAACCCCGCCCATCTGTCTGCTCATTAGCTGCCGCTGCTTACGTAAGAGGAGCCTGTTGCCGAGCGAAAAGAACTGCAGAGCGGAAATGTGGGATTGTGACCCTACTGCGCCTTAGGGTCAAAATACTAACTACCGTTAGTCCATTTCCTGCCAAATGCCAGTCTCTGTGCTCCAGAGTCTTATTTATTTTATTATTATTTTTTTAAAGATTTTATTTAGGTATTTGACAGAGAGAGATCACAAGTAGGCAGAGAGGCAGGCAGAGAGAGAGAGGAAAGGAAGCGGGCTCCCAGGACCCTGGGATCATGACCTGAGCTGAAGGCAGAGGCTTAACCCACTGAGCCACCCAGGCACCCTTGTGCTCCAGAGTTTTTAAATTTTAATGGTTAGATCACCTTTCTTGAGCACCCACTATCTGCCAGTCTCTGAGTCAGATATTTAAAGTAAGAACAGTAACACATAAATAATAATAATTACAGTTTATTGAGCACTTGCTCTGCGTCAAGCGTTGTTAAGGAATTTGAATGCATTAGCTCTCATCCTCACAACAACGTCTGGAGGTAAATTTCATTGCCCCATTTTATACAGCAGGAAACTGATTTTCAGAGGAGTGAAGTGACTTGCCTAGGTTCACACAGCTAGAAAGGGTTAGAACTGGAAACTTCAATCCCTATATCCTGACTCCAAGTCCAACTTATTTTCTGGGGGGAGTGGGTACAGAAGTCTTTCAGTAGGAAGAGATGGGACAGGATGGTGACAAGGGCGAGAGACAGGATGGTGACAAGGGCCAAGGGCAGACCTCAGGGCGACTGTCTGAAAATGGGGAAGTGCAGCACTTCTAGGAGTGGAGGAGGAAGGGAAAGAGGGAGAGAACAGAAGAGTAAAATCAGTTTTGTTTTGTAACCTACAATGTGCAAGTGGCCATGTAGGGTAACCTACAATGGTGCAAGTGGCCCTGCAGTGGGGGCTTGACACAGGTTCTGCCTCTGCCCTGTGATCAACTTTCGGGGGGCCCTCAAGCTTCCTGCCTGTTGAGATGAAAGAGTAAGCCAAAAAAACGGGAAGTACATTCAGGCTGGGAGGTCTTTAGGGAGTCTGGCCCCTGCTGGCATCGGAGGAATCCTCAGCAACCACACGATTTTTATTTAGCTGTTGCTTGGACTCTTTACAGGACCTTTAGGCGGTGGCATGGGACCTGACAATCCTATAAACTCAAAATGGTTTGGGGGTGGCCTTCAATCCATCCTTTTGCCCAGTCCGTTCTGAACTATAGCAGAGTGTTGCCAGCAGGGGGCGTCGAGGGCTCACTCAGCCGACGAAAGCAAACTGAAATTCTTCGGGAATTATCCCAAAGCACCCAGCCGGTCAGTTTTTGTGTTTTATTTATTAAGAGGGGTGAGGTTTTTGAAACCTGATAGTTTCTGTCCACAGTACACAATTGATGAAACTGAAGTATACTCATTGTCCAACACAAGTCCTCTCTACAGTGGCTCTGAAGGGTTGGAGCTCATTTCAGTTCCTTTGTTTTACAGATGAGGAAACAAATTCTAAAAGCTAAAAAAAAAAAAAAAAAAAAAAACAAATTCACTCGGGTTGCCTAGCTAAAAACTAGCACCCTCGGGGCCTGACTCCCGGATAGTGGTCTTTGGAGACAATTGGCTATGTTTTCTAGAGTCTGTGGCTGTCCTACCCCCTAATGCACAACTCCGAAGGACAATTTCAGTTTCGGTTGTAAGGCTTCACAGCTCAGGACCTGTCAGCCAGAAGAATCTTCCTAAGCACCTAGCACAATGCCGACCTACAGAGTAATTAAATGTGTGAATGAGACATGGAGGGTGGGTCTGATTTATCAAACCAGTCAGAGTTAGGTTTCTTTCCTGAAAGCTCCCCAAAGGCAGGAATTGTATTCTGAGGTGGGGGTGGGGGAGGGGCGGTGAAAACAATAAAAAGCTCACAAAATTACAGATGGGGTGATAAATCACAGCCCCAGGTTTAGTCAGAGTACAAGATTATTATAGCAGAGTGATTCCAGAATTGGGGGATTAGAAAATTAACTCAGGAAGAATGAACACAGAACAGATGAGAATCCCATTAGGGTTAAAATCTGTGAGAGGGTCTGAAGCCGAAGAAACCTCAAAAACATTTCAAATCCAATCTAGATGTATCTTCAGGGCTGGAATGTGATTGAAGAATAAAAAAAGCTTTGGCCAATCAGTGGCCTCAACATAGCTGATGCAAGAGTCGAGTGAGTATGGCAACAGGAGGTGGAGATCTTAACTGAACCAAAAATACAAGGTGTGGGGGAGGGAAGGAGTAAGCCCAGCTTGTGTCACCAGGCCATGCCCTGCTGGGCAAGAGGCTTCTCTGCTGGATTTCCAGAGCCCAGGACAGAGGTGGGTATACACTAGCTTGCCAATAAATATTTACTGAATAAAAGAGAGAGGGAAGAAGCAGGAGCCCTGACCAGCAGATTTGTTCTGAGTGGGGCTGGTTCAGTGATTCATTTTTTCACTGGATTCTTTTTCTCAAATTTCAGTTGCTCTAGCCACTTTCAGATGGTGACTTGGCTTTTCATGGAGGCTGTCCTGTAAAGAGGGGTGTGTTGGCCCACCAACTACAGGCCACTTGACAATTATATTTGTCACTCTCAATTACTATATTGTAATTCCACTTTTTGCATTCTTCCCTTGTGCCAGCCTGCTTCTTACAATTCAGGTCCTTCTCTCGTCCTTGGTGTGTGTAGTTTTTGCTTTGGAGTCATTTCTTCCTGGGTTTGAAATCCTTACTTGACACATTATTAAGCTATCCTGGCCAACAAACCTCTTGAGCCTCAATTTCCTCATCTGTCAAATGGGCATAAAGCACACCTCTCCAGGCTGTGGTCAGAGTTACATGAAGTAATAGATGTACCCTGGACTGTTGTTGGAGCCCAGTAAATGGTAGTATCTGTACCTCTTCCTTGAAGATTGGGTCACAAAAGCGCATCAAATTGAGAATATCAGTATCCTTTGTGTTTCCTTTTCACAAAATCACTAACTTGGTATGTGAAGTCATGGGAATGATTTAGTGGCTTCCTTGAAGATTCTAAGGGGCTATTCCATGGAGTCATTCATTTATTAATTCAAAAATATTTGCTGAGGACCCACTGCCTGCTAATGGGGGATACAAAGGCAGTTAGACACAGCCTCAAAGGAACTCTGGCAGAGCCTGGTGCAGTCAAAAGAAGATATGGTACAACGTTGACATGAAGCTCTACCTTTCTGAGCTCAAATTTCCACACTTTGCAAAAGTGATCAGTAACATATTCCATTGTCAGTTAGAAGGAAGGGGTAAGACACACCGAAATGATAACAAGGCTGCATCAAATTTGGAGATCAGTGGTATAAAGAGGTAGAGACAATGTGTTAAGGAGTGGAGGAGTGGAAGAGATCTTTTTCAGCTGAGCTGAAAAAGCAACCTTTCTGTAGGAAGTGGCATTTTGAAGGCTTCATTCAGGCCACAAACATGAAAGCATTGAATGCTGGGTAAGATTTCAGTGGGCAGAGATTTGCAGAAAGAACTACTGGAAGAAAGGTTTGAAGGCCAAACAAGAAACATGGATGTGGCAGGTGATAAGACTGGAAGGGTAGATTGAGGCAGATCTTGGCAGATGTAAATGTCAATCTAGAGGTTTGACCTTTATTTTGTAGCTGATGAAATTCTAGTAAAACTTTTTGATCTCAATATTGACATTACAGGGGCACCTGAGTGGCTCAGGCAGTTGAGTGTCTGACTCTTGATTTCAGCTCAGATCATGATCTCAGGGTTGTGGGATGGAGCCCCACATCAGGCCCCATGCTCGGCTCAGAGTCTCCTTGAGAGTCTCTCTGTCCCTCTGCCTCTTCCCCTCCCCTCAAAATAAATAAAATCTTCAAATAAAAAGTGAAATCTGAGTCTGACATATGCTAACTTAGAGAGGAATTCAATTCAAGGAAAGATTCAGTCACCAAGTGCATATTATTAGCAGGATACCCTTGGCGACATAGGACAGAGACAAAGAGGTCAAGACACGGACTGTGCCCTAAAGGAGCTTATAATCAAGAGGGTCAGATAAGACATGTACACAGAAAATTACAATATAAAGTAGAGCGGGATACGTGTATGATAGAGCCCTAGCCCAAGTGCCTTTGATGCCCAGCAGAGGGTGAAATTCATTTCCCTCTTCCAAGAGCTGGAGGCAGGAGACCAAATCAGAGGGTCATCCTTGGAATGGTTAAGCCTAGTCTCAGAAAGCCTCAAGAGGGAAAACAGGAGGTCATCTAGCCCACCCAGGATTCTCTATCCAGGATAAACAGTGACTTTGAAATGGAAGCAAAAAGTGGAGGTCTGAAGAAAAACTGAAGGAAGAGACTGTGGGAAGGAGATGAATTCATTTTCAGGTGCTGAGGTGCTGGTGGAACAACTTACTCCCAGATGGAGCGCTGAAGGCCAGGAAGTGGATGAGATCAGGGAGGGCCAGAGTGTCTGGAGAGAGGAGGGATAAAAACAGAAACTGGGGAACACCCACGTTCTAGGGAGTCAGAGGAGTGGCCAGAGAGAGAGAGAGAGAGAGAGAGATGTGAGAAAAGACCCAGGAGAACACCTTGTCTCAAAGTTTCTAGAAAGGGAGTGGCAGGGATGGAAGACAAAACTGGAGGAGGCCCCTAGGAAGCAAACGAGAGGAAACTGCTACATGGGGATTGAGCTTAGGCATGGGGTGGCCAAGAAACTTTCGATGAATGGCTTTTCCAGGGACTCCACCATTAAGATGTATTCCCCGTGCCTGGTACATTTTAAGGTGGAGCTCTCCCGGAGGCCAGGGGGACAAGGCTGTGCCCTTTAATCTCCAAAGATCTGGGGTTCAGCTCTGTAATTAGCACCAGCTCTCCTAACCCTAACCAGTCCCTGCAGGAACTGAAAAGCTGAAGAACATACTTGGGAGGGATTTCACACCCGGCTCACCGGCCCAGCCCGGTGAAGTCCCGTTTCATCACGCAGCCCTAATGACTCTCTTGGCTGTCACTCTCGGCTGATATTGCCAACAATCTGACTAACCCCTTTTGCAAAAGTTTGCAGCATTCATCCGGGGCTGACTACAGCTCCCAGAGTTCCTGGGCGCTTCCCGGTGCCGATTGGCCGAACCGTCGGCTCCAGGGGACCGTGTCGCCCCCGCCTCCCCGGGAAACAGGCATCTGATTGGCTGCGGCTCGGGGCTTTTGTGTCCCCGCCCTCCCCCGGGGACCGCAGCAGGCTGAGCGGCGCTGCTAGTGTCAGATCCCGGCGAGCGCTGGCAGTTCCGCGGCGGGGATGCTGAAGATCGCTGGTTTGGCGAGCAGCTGTGGCCACTGCGGACTTCCGAGGCACTCCGGGCCGTGAAAACCCCTGGGCCGAGGCCAATCCCAGGCTCCCGAAGCCATTCACCGTTCTAGAAGCCGGCCGAGGGGAGAGTCCGGCGGAGGAGCTGCTGTCCGCGGATTCTGGGCTTTCGGAGGGTTCTGGAACCCCGAGAGACACCCCGGGGCTCTAGAACCTCCCCAGCGGCCCCCAGTCCCCGCTTCCTGTGTGCGTCCGTCCCAAACCCCCTCGGGTGCACGGGTCACCGGCGAGCCGTGGCCGGATCCTGGCACACACCATGATCGTTGCAGACTCCGAGTGCCGCGCAGAGCTGAAGGGCTACCTGCCGTTCGCCCCGAGCGGCGGCGGCCCCGGGGCCGGAGAGGTAAGCAGCGGCCGAGCGACGCCACTCTTCCTTTGAGCCCCGAGCTGCAGCCGAGCTTCGGGCTGTCCCGAGCTGAGTCTACGCGCACCCCCCACCCCTCCATAACGCCCCGGGCTCGACGAGGGGGAGCGGAGCGCGTAACCTAGGAATGGGGTTGCATCAACCGGCTGTCTCGGCCCTCTCCGCCCCCTCCCCCCGGGGCTGTGGAACCTTCCCTGGCTCCCTCGGACTCCTGGCCAATAAGAGGGGAGCCTTCTCGAGGTTATCCTGGGTTTGGGCTCTTGACGGGAGAATCTTCAAGTCCAGGCAAATCCCGGCGGCTGCGGCCCGACCACTCCTCCTCCCCGCCCCCTTCCGCGGATTCCCTTCCTCTAGGCTGGGGCTGGCGCGCGGAGGGCTCTTTCTAGGATACGTTCCCATTCCAGTCTCCCAGGGCAGGCATCGAGGCACCTGGGACGTGCCAGGGAAGGTCGACCTCGACCCCCACCCACACCTGCACCCCCGATTTGGAGCAGGGGAGCGCGGGCGTTCCGGGGCCTTGGCTGGCTGCGGGGTGCGCGGCGGCGGCCGAAGCTGGGGGATAAGGGGAGAAACTCTGGGCGCGGCCCGCGCGTATTAGGCTGCGCCCTACTAAGTGGTCTGAGGTCGCAAAAGTTTGTTTCGCAGGGACTCTAAGCAGTGAAGCGAGGAATGGGCTGGGCCTAATCTGACACGCCTCCTGCTCCCCCCCCCCCCCCCAACACATCTATCTTACCATTTCTTAAGCACCTACCAGATGCTGGTCTCCGGGTTTTGCCTTTTCTGAGTCCTCAGGACTAAACTAGCAAAATAGGAGCTACGCTGTGGCCTCGTTTTCCAGGATGAGGAAATTGAGGCCCAGAAGGGGCTGTGGAGAGCCTTCCTTCACTAGTCCCACCAAGTAGCTCATTCTTTGGCCTGGGCTTCTCTAGGATTCCCTAGGGTGCTTGGCATTACAGAGAGTTTTGCTTGTTTTACTTTCCAGTCCTGGAGCTTGGAGCAAGTGTATTGCTGGGCCTGGGAGTGCGACAAGTGCTAGTCCTTAACTGTGTGACCCTGGGAAAATCGCTGCCTTCTCTGAGCCACTTGGTTTCTAGGAGGTCTTACCTCCAATGGTGGATGGTTCGTGTCCTGGGTTTTCTGTGAGCTTGTTATCCTTCCCCATCATGTTTTTAAGATTTTTTAATACTTTTAAAAATATATTTTATTTATTTATTTGTCAGAGAGAGAGATCACAAGCAGGCAGGCAGAGAGGGGGGGGGGAAGCAGGCTCCCCGCTTAGCAGAGAGCCCAATGCAGGGCTTGATCCCAGGACTCTGACATAATGACCTGAGCCACCCAGGCGCCCCTTCCCGAACGTCATGGTTTGAGAACTCCTGGTGGAGGAATGAAACCCACTCCTGTCATTTCTCTGCCCAGTGGCACCCAGTCACTTTACTCGGAGTCCATTTCTTTCTGGTGGGGGCTAGGGGGGACTCGTATTATCACTGAGGATCCCTGCCCCTAGAGGGGAGGTGCTGGGTTCATATCTCAGTCCTCCCATTCACTTGCTGTGTAACCTGACCCAAGTGATCGTTGCTCCCGTCTGCAGTTTCTTCCCGTGGATATTTGATAGCATCTCTGAGGATTGTTGGGAGAAATGACAGAATACAAGCAAAAGCTAAAGCACAGTGCCTGAAACACAGTAACTGAGTCGGAGATGCTGGGTATCGTTAGAATGTGGTCATTTCCCTTTCCCCAGAGTGTGTCACAATGGGGTGCCTGAACCTGTCCCTCTTGCCTGAGGGGAGAGTTGGCCCATCCCTCTCTGGGAAGTGGCCTGGGGAGAAGAGATGCCCCAGGTGGTCTGGGCAGGCTCTAAGGGAGTGGCCTTTAGATGGAAGCCACCTGTCAGCAAGGGAAAGATGGTGATATCTGAACACTTTCCGCATAACTCTTCTCTCAAGAAAAAGAGGTCCTTGGCAAGATGCCTGCTTTATGCAGAATCGTTAGAAGACAGTAGGGCACTGAACTTAACAGAGCCTGATGCCCAAGGGACACCCAGATAAATAGACCCCTCAAGTCCCATCACTTCACTACATGCCCTTAACCTAAAGGGGTCAAGACCTGCAGACTCCAGGACTTCATTCTAGGACTGGTAGTATGTATTTAGAGCCCTATTGGGCTCTAGAATCACTTCCTCAAACATCACTTCCTCAGGGAAGCTTTCCCTCCCTCACCCGATAAGTCCTTCTACATACCTTACTTCAGTCCCTCTTCTCAGAGGCTGGAGCGTTAATCCCAATTATAATGTAACAGTCATGTGATCAGCATTTTGCATGTCTCCTGTGTTAGACTAGAAACACTCTGTAGGTCACATCCCCAGCATGGTTCTTCGCCCCTACTAAATGCTCCTCTTAACCCCCTTTTGGCTTAACTGACCCTCGTGACCTGTGCGTGCTTCAAAGTCAGATATGAGCTGTGCACATCTGGAGCAGGACTCCAAAAGAGCCTCAGTGAGCTGTCTCTGAAGAAGGAAAAATAAGCCCTGTTTCCCTCAGGGTAGTTGTGAGAAATCAGCCAGATCGGCTGTGTAAAAGCACTTAGCCTAGGGCCCGGCCCTTGGCACTGATCATACCCTCTCCTTCCAAGGCTGGAGGTAGCAGGCTGCTTGGGCTATGGGGTCTCCCTCTCCTGTGTAAACTCAGGCAGGTACTTGAGTTCTGCAGACAGCTGCCCGAGGAGTGGGGTGCTGGAAGTCTCTGCCCCTTCCCAGCTGGCAGTGGGACTTCATAGGTGTGTGTAGCTGAGTCCTGGGATGGGGGTTGCAGGCTCTGGATAGGATACCAAGAATAAAGTCCGGGGCTGCTCCAAGAGACTGTTGTGGGTGGTGGATAGAACCCTTGGAAGCCAAACCGAACCAAGTTCACATCTCAGGCTGGCCACTTGTCGGCTGGTGCTTAACCTTTGGACTCTTAATCCTTCTGTGGGTGCAACAGAGTCCCCCACCCCCCACCCCAAAACTGATGAAGAGTAGATGGAACCCGTGTGCAGATGCCTGAGCTAATATAAAAGATAACATTGAGCAAGTGTCTAAATTAGGCACCAGGCACTGAGCTTGAAGGGTGATTATCCTCTTTTTACAACTTGCCTGAAGCCTTCCCTGCTCAGTGCCCCCGAGAGCACTGTCTGACTTCAGTGTTACTGAAGATCCAGTGTGTGCCCTCCAAGGGAGAAAAAACCCAGTATCCAGGTGCCGTGACCGGGAGTCGTGGATCCCCGGGAACATGGGCAGGGAGGAGGAGCTTCTCCTGGTAAACCGCAGGTGCAAAGCCTGACTTGACCCCTTTGAGATGTAATCATCATCCTTAGGAAGAGGAGTCGAGCCTACATCGAAGGGCAGGTGAAATGCCTGGCTGATAGTAATCAGTGGTGCTACCTACCATTGGCTGTTGTGACTTCCAACCTCAGGAAATAGGAGAGGGCTGATTTGGAGTCATCATCTCTTGGCAGCAGGACCCTGTCCTGTCTGCTTCCCCTAAAGTTCTGGGTGTCAGGGTCAGAGAAGCTTTCAGGGTATTGGAGCTCTGGATTGGAATCTATGTGGTCTTGCTTTCAGGATTTTGTATTTTCTGTTCCCTTCGGCTGGAATGCTGGCCCCCTAGATCTTTATGGGCCCTGCTGCCTTCTCATCAACTCATTTAGATATTTGATATTTAGATATCAACGCAAAGATTACGTCCCCTGTATCTTTCCCTGTCTCCTCAGACTAATATATGGTACACCTCCACCCCATCATACACTCTCATTGCTCTATTTCATTTACTTTATGCAATCTGTGCTTTGAAACCCTACTCATCATCTGTCAGTCTCCTTTAGATCATAAATTCTCTGAAAGCGGAGACTGTCTTTTCATTCCTGTTCTCTAGCTGCCTGCATTGTAGTCATCAAAAATATTTGTTGAATGAACAAATTAATTCTGGTTCCACCTGGAAAGCACTTAGCACGGTGACTTACACTTGAGAAAATGATCGATAAAGGGTGGGAAACAGTGGCCCTCCACCCTGGCTATAAATGATGCTGGACCCCACCCAGTTAAATTAGAATTGCTGGAGGTGGGACCTTGGCACTGGCATCTTTTTAAAAGCTTCTCAAAGGGGTTTTGTGCTGCTCCCGCTGAAAAGCCCTTGTTTGAAATTACAAGGAGGTGGAGGTTAACGATTGCCAACTACTGACTTTTATTAAGTGTTCTGGCAACAGAGGTACTGAGGTAATGGCTATGGGGCATTATCTCATTAAATCCTCATGACTGCCCAGTGAAAGTGGGTACTATTATTCCCATTATTTGGTAGGGAAACTATAGACTCCATAGGTAGCGGATAATAGGTATGGAGTTAACCCATGGGCCCAGGTATCCCAGGCCAAGAGCCTGTATCTTTTCTTTATTTTTTTTTTTTTTAAGATTTTATTTATTTGCCAGAGATAGAGAGAGTACACACAAGCAGGCAGAGAGGCAGGCAGAGGAAGGAGCCCGATGCGGGACTCGATCCCAGGACCTTGGGATCATGACCCGAGCCACCCAGGCCTCCCGAGCCTGTATCTTTTAAATGTACTCCACAATCATCATCATGGCTGTTACCATGATCGCCATCATCATCATCAGGACTGAACGTGGTGGGTCCAGACCTATCACCTGGAGTCCCACAGGTATCAGTTCCTTGCCTTGACCAGTCCTGAGGCAAGTTTTAAAGTATGAAGGGGTTCCCAAGGCTGTTCCCTGTACCTCACCAGTACCCTGGGGGGGGTTCTCCAGCGCCCCCCCACCAGCTGTCTCCTGCCCTCCCCAGGCTGTGGTTTTCTATCTGTCCTCAGGTCCCCTGAGGGAGAGGTCTGGGTTGTGGAGTCAGCAGTCCTTATCTCCCACTAGACAGAGCTGTTAACCTTTTTTTCTTTGGTGAGGGAGGAGGGACGCTGAATGAGTACTTGGAGATTGCTGGGATTTCTGTGCTGGACTTGGACCAGCCAGCCCTGGTAGCACCCAGAAGTGTGGGCTGAAAGGGGCCTGAGCAATTAGCTGAGCTGCATTAAGGCCCAGAGAGTCTAAGTCACTTTCTCAAAGTCACACAGCAAGTTAGTAGTAGAATTGATACCAGGACCTGGGACTTCCAGATCCCTTTGTTCCTTCTGTGTAGTCTTTGAGAGTCCCAGAGTTCTGCCTCCCTCCAGGGTCTTTTGGCCTGGTGAGAAGGAAGGTTCGATTATAATCTTTAGCCTCTGGAGACCTGGAGATGGATACTCAGTCTGGTTTCCAATGAGGAGGGGAGAGTTAGGGGGACACTCTCTGTGTTCAGTGAGGGTGTGACTCTGGTTTGGGTAAACTGTTTCCAAGGCCAGTACTGAGAGCCCCCTTCCCAGTTAACCAAAACAAATCAATAAATAAAACATCCTCTCTGAACCCCACTTCCCAGACTAGGAGCAGATTTAGTGAGTACGTGACTGATGGTTTCCAAAGAGGCATTAGAATAGTTGTACCAGCAGCCTTCTGTGCCCTGCTTTGAATCCTTCTACTCTGCTCTGCTTTCTCATACCAACCCTAACAGGTTGGTATGAATGACCTGGCCCCACTCTCCACTAAACGTGACGTGGCAGTAGGGAGACCTGAATCACACAATCGCAAGACAATGTTTTCAGAAGCAAAAGCACCAGGAATTGTAGGGTCACAGCCTAGGGTCAGAAGAAGGTTTCCAGACCCTGGAAGACTGTGAGTTAGTTTTGCAAAAGGAATGACCAGTGGGAGCACAGTAGGCCTGAAACTCTCATTTCCTTGGAAGGTTATGGGAGCTAGAGGCAGGGTTTTAAGCCCGTTGCTCAAATTTGCACTTAAGAAATATTCCTTTGGCTGCAGAAAGTTTGCCCTCCTAGAAACCACTAGTGTCATGGACTCACTGCATGGGCTCCTTGTTCTAGAGGTGTCACTCAGGCAGGATGTTTTCTTTATTCATTAATTTGGGAGAGTATCAGTAGGAGAGGGCAGGGCAGTGGTGGCAGGGAGACCATGGGTGAGGCTGTTGGCTGCGGGGTGAGGGTGGGGTCCAGACAAGAGATGGTTATAGTCTATGAGGTGCTGGTGGTGGGAGGGATGGAGACGTGACCACAGAAAACAGCTGGGGCTTCGATTAGGATCCATAGGAATCTAAGGTGCTTGCTAATCTGGCTACAGGATGCAAAACGAGGGGGTTTCTTGGGATCTCCAGGGCTTCTCAAAGGGTGGCCTCCTAAAGATGTGCACCATGGTGGCTGTATATTTCCCTTCCCCACACCCCTCCCACCCAAAACTGGGGCTCCCAGTTCCGGAAGAACTCAGCCTGTGGGGTGAGCCTTCTTGCTTACCCTTTCTCCACCTGCCAGCAGGTGGTTATCTCCCACCTGACTCCTTCCTGCAGGGTGCACCAAAAGGGTGGTTTTAAAAGCTCAGCGTGAGGGCACCTGGGTGACTCAGTGTGTTAACCCTCTGCCTTTGGCTCGGGTCATGATCTCAGGGTCTGGGGATATCGAGCCCCGCATCAAGCTCCCTGCCCATCGGGGAGCCTACTTCCCTCTCTCTCTGCCTGCTGCTCTGTCTACTTGTGATCTCTCTCTCTCTCTCTGTCAAATAAATAAAATCTTTAAAAACAACAACAAAAAAAGCTCAGCATGGCCTGTTGCGTAGAAGGAGAAGGCTGGAGAGAGAACTCTACTCCTAGTCCTCCCTTCTACCTCCAGTAACTGTGATGTGATTCCTTCTAGGAGCAGAGGGAAAGCCGGGCTCGGCGAGGTCCCCGAGGGCCCAGTGCCTTCATCCCGGTAGAGGAGGTAAGCGTGCAGGGGGCAAGGACTTCTTGGTTCTTGGGAAGAAAGGACATGGGACATTGTGTGGGTGGAGGTCTTTTCCTGTCTCTTGAAATAGTAGCTTCAGGTTCCTGACTCATTTAACCCACAAACAGCTCTCTGAAGTATGCATATCAGACGTTGCTGGGAAGAAACAGGCTCAAAGAGATAATGTGATAATGACGCAGCTAGGTAATGACAAACTTTTTTGATTCCCCAGAGCGAGGCCTATTCTTTAAAAAGACAGAACTGTCTATATTAACTGATCCTCCTTGACTATATATATATATGACATTTTTTTCTCAACTTGAAGAGTAATATTATATTCATTATAAGAAAAATTTTAATGCCTCAGAAAGCTCTAGTCTCCTGTAATCTTGCCTCCCACAGAGGTAATCACTATTCCTTAACATTCATCACTGTTTCTTGGACTTCTTGTCATACGGAACCAAGGTCATGGTTTACAACATTTGGGGAGGAGGGGGTTATTGCTGTATTCTTTATTTTTGTCACTTAATACAAGTGATACCTTTCATCCACTGAGTCAGATCATTCATTCATTTATTTAACAGATATCTGTTGAATGATTAATCTGTGTCAGGCACTGTTGTAGGTGTTGGGGATACAGCAGAGAACAATTCAGACAAAAATCCTTGCCGTCAGCTGACGTTCTAGGATGGGGTTGATGGTGGCAGGGACACCTTTGAAATACATTCCCAGGAAAATTCTAAAAATAAGTTTCCTCCTATTTCTTTGGCCTTCGGTGAACAAAAATAAATGTTTTGTTTTGTCATCCTGTTTGCTCTCCTAAATGTGTAGCCAGGTAGTTAATGAGCTGTTAACAAATGTCTAACCTACCCCCCCCCCCCACTTCCCTCTCCACCCTTGGTAAATGGAAAGCAAACAACCACCTGCTGATTATTTGTATCTAGCCCAGAATTTTCAACTCAAGTATTGTTCTCATATTTTATTTTTTCATTTGTAAATAATCGGTCCTCTTTTATAATGGAGGAAATAAATGGGCCTTTTTGGCAATCTGGATTTGAATCCACGTTCTGTCATTTGCTAGATCTGTAACCTGAGCAAGGAAATCACTTAATGAATTATCTTTTCCTCCCCTATTTTCCTTTTTTTTTGGACATGGTGGTCATTTTGGGTGTCTTGGCTTTTACAGTCCCAACACAATGAGGGCGTTGGTCTCTTTGGTGCGGAGAGCGGGCCTGGAACCCACCCTCTCGCCTTGGTTTGGCAGGTCCTTCAGGAGGGACCAGAGAGCCTGGAGCAGCACCTGAGGCTTGAGGCACTGATGTCCTTGGGGCGGGTGGACAACCTGGCTGTGGTGATGGGCCTGCACCCTGACTACCTTAACTGCTTCTGGCGCCTGCACTACCTCCTGTTGCACACAGATGGGCCTCTCGCCAGCTCCTGGCGCCACTACATTGCCATCATGGTAAGTCTGTTGGAGCCCAGCCCTTGTACAGTTGGCCACGTGGGGGGATTTGGTCTTTAGGTCTCTTTGCTGGGCGCTTCTTGAACCTATTTCAGAGGCTGGGAGGAGAGGCTGTCCAGAGCAGAGGAAAGCCCTAACTATCGGATCATCCACAGAATTCTGGATTCTGAAGAGAGGCTTTTTTTTTTTTTTTTTTTTAAATTAAGTAAGCTCTACTGCCGGGATGGAGCTCAGTGTGGGGCTTGAACTCACGACCCTGAGATAGATCAAGACCTGAGCAGATATCGAGAGTTGGATGCTTAATCAACAGAGTCACCCGGGTGCCCCAGAGAGAGGCATTTTAGTCAGAATCAGAAAACTGAGGCATGAAAGAGTCAGGTGACCTGCCCATGGGAGGACAGCACACTAGTGCAGCTGGGGTTAGGACCTAAGTGTCCTGCCTCTCTGGCAATAGTGAGGCCCGCCATTCCTCCCTCCATGGGGTATCCACCCTGAACAAGGCTCTGTCCACCCTTTCCACAGGCTGCTGCCCGCCACCAGTGTTCCTACTTGGTGGGTTCCCACATGGCCGAGTTTCTGCAGACTGGCGGTGACCCTGAGTGGCTGCTTGGTCTCCACCGGGCCCCCGAGAAGCTACGCAAGCTCAGTGAGATCAACAAGTTGCTGGCACACCGGCCGTGGCTCATCACCAAGGAGCACATCCAGGTGCTGTGGGCAGAGAGGCACAGGGAGCACGAGGGCCGGGCTGGGGCATGTCAGGCAGTCAGCCCAGGGCCAGGCATTGAGCAAGTCTGCGCTTCTTTCCTCTCCAGGCCTTGCTGAAGACAGGCGAGCACAGCTGGTCTCTGGCCGAGCTCATCCAGGCCCTGGTCCTGCTCACCCACTGCCACTCACTGGCCTCCTTCGTGTTTGGCTGTGGCATCCTCCCTGAGGGGGACTCCGAAGGCAGCCCTGCCCCGCAGGCACCTTCACCCCCCAGTGAGCAGAGCAGCCCCCCCAGCAGGGACCCACTGAACAGCTCTGGGGTAAGTAATGGGTCCAGGTCTTGTGGGGAGAGGAAGCTCGCGTGGCCTCTGGTCCTCGGATGGAAGCCACTGCTTCCCTGTCTCACACTGAGGGACCTCAGAAAAGTTAGTTGACTTTGAGACTCTGTTTCCTCATCTGTGAAATGAGGCTAAAGACCCCTACTTCGCAGCGGTGGTGAGGAGTAAATGGTGGATCCCTCAGCATGTTGTGTCAGAGGCTTAATGTCTCCTGGGTATTAGCCCTTTACAGATACAAAGTTTGCCTCTTACTCTATAAAGCAGCCTTGTTTGTTTTAATATAAATTTATAGGTACTTTAACAATCCCTTTCCTGTGCAGGAAGTTGATGCTTAGAGAAGACAGGCCTGTCCCATAGCTTCTTAAACTTTGCTTTAGAAGACAGGCCTCACGAGCCGCCCAGCTCCATGGCTGCCTCAGGAGGCAGGAGGCCTTTGCGATCACTCAGGAAGGCCTGGCTTGTGGGAAGGATGTGTGGGGTTTCCTGGGGCTGAGGAGTAAACGGTCGCTGCTGGGTCCCTCCTTCAGGGCTTTGAGGCTGCCCGGGATGTGGAAGCTTTGATGGAACGCATGAGGCAGCTGCAAGAGAGCCTGTTACGGGATGAGGGAGCATCCCAGGAGGAGATGGAGAGCCGCTTTGAGCTGGAGAAGTCAGAGAGCCTTCTGGTGACTCCCTCAGGTACAGGATCGCAGGCATCCCAGGTCCAGGGTCTTCCCCTTCTGACACCATCTCTGCTGGGGAGTAGGCAGCTCCGTGCATGGAAACACTTGTATTTTGAAGGCGGCCATGTCTCAACCACTTCTTCTAAGAGGTTCCGAGCATGGGCTTTAGGGTCAGATCTGGGTGAGAATGGTGACCTGTCAGCCCTTCTAGCAGTGTAACCCCCTGATAAGTTACTTCCTGTCTCAGGGCCTCCGTCTCCTCCCATTTGAAGGATTGGTTTGTGAGGTAAATGGGACAATGGAAGCAAAGCTCTTAGCACAGAGTAAATGGCTTCACAAATGACTAGGGTTGCCAGAGTTGCTGTTCCTATTACCAGGGGCCTCATCCCCCAGGTCCGTGGGCCTGCCTCAGCTCCCTCCAGCCACCAGTGATTAATCACGAGTAGGTACCCTGTACTCCATGCCTTGGCCTCACTGTGGCCTCTCTCTGACATCCTTAGCTGACATCCTGGAGCCCTCTCCACACCCAGACATGCTGTGCTTTGTGGAAGACCCCACGTTTGGATATGAGGACTTCACCCGGCGAGGGGCTGAGGCGCCCCCCACCTTCCGTGCCCAGGTAGGCCCTCCGGGCTCTTCTTGGTATCACTCTGGGTTTACAAACAAGCAGGGGCTGGATGGGTGGAGTGGTTGGAGAGTCAGGCACCTTCTCCTTCAAGATTCCATGAGGGAAACAGAAGACCTTAGATCCTGACAGGGCCCATCTCTGCCCTAAGCTCAGGGGATCCTGATCACAGGGAGAAGACCATCACCAAGGTGGATTCTCCATGGCTTCTTAGGCCCAAACCAAGCAGCAGGTTAGATTTGTGGGGCGGGAAAGGGACGTTATAGAGAGCAAAGTTGTGCTCCAGAGGATGGGGTCTGTGTGGCCAGACTTGGGCCCCCGAGATTACTCCCTGACCCCTTTCCACATTTCTCAGGATTACACCTGGGAAGACCATGGCTATTCATTGATCCAGCGGCTTTACCCGGAGGGTGGGCAGCTGCTGGATGAGAAGTTCCAGGCAGCCTACAGCCTCACTTACAACACCATTGCCATGCACAGCGGGGTGGACACGTCCGTGCTCCGCAGGGCCATCTGGAATTACATCCACTGTGTGTTTGGTATCAGGTGAGCTCACGGCCCCTCTTCCAGCGCATGTGCACAAGTCCTCAGGCTGAGCTCAAGAGCTTCATTCCTTTTCTATTTTGTTCTTTCATTTTCCCTTCCTCTTGCCTATACTGTTTTTCTTTTTTTTTTTCTTTTCTTTTTTTTTTTTTTTTTTGCCTATACTGTTTTTCAAAGCAAATTTATTTCATTGCCGATTATAAATAATACTACATGTGTAGACCGTTTGAAGCTTGGAGATGAAACTCTTTCATCCCACCCCCTAGAGTGAGAGAGAGAGGGAAGGGAGAGTGTATTTCCATTCCAAATGGGACTTCTTCTCTTACAGTAAATAAGGACAACATAAATGCACGTCGGTAGGAGACTTTAAATAACGTTATATCCACCCAGTGAAGAAGTATACAGCTATTACAAATTATAATAATGGTCTCTTTATATTGCTATGGGAAATTGTTCAAAATGTGTTGAGAAGAAAGAAAGCTGGTTACCAACCAGAATCTTCCTTTTGTTTCCCTCTTTTTTTTTTTTTGCTAAAAATGTGTGCGTACATGGAAAATGTGTGGAAGGCTACACACTAAAATGTTAATTAATAATGGTTGTCTCTGGATAGTGTGTGATTAATTACATTTTCATTTCATTACCTAAGTGTTTCCTGATTTTGTTTTTAGAGGTTATTTATTTGACAGATCACAAGTAGGCAGAGAGGCAGGCAGACGGTAAAGGGGAAGCAGGCCCCCTACTGAGCAGAGAGCCCCACGCAGGCTTAACCCACTGAACCACCCAGGCGCCCCACGTTTCCTGAGTTTTTAAGTAGATTTTTTAAATTGATGGAATCATGCTTGATATATTCTACAACTGGCTTTTTTTCACCTAATAATCTGTTATGAACTGCCTTCCTTGTCAGGATGAATAGATCTTTTTATGCTTTTTTTTTTTAGATTTTATTTATTTATTTTAGAGAGGGAGTGAACAAGAGAGAGCACGAGCAGTGGGGAGGGCAGGGGCATAGAAAGAAGTAAGTTCCCCACTGAGCAGGGAACCTGATGCGGGATTCATTCCCAGGAGCCTGGGATCATGACCTGAGTCGAAGGCAGATGCTTAACCAACTGAGCCACCCAGGTACCCCTCCTTTATGCTTTTTAACCACTGTGTGGTGTTCCGTTATGGAGGTAGCCTAACTCAACCACTTTCCAGTTATAACTAGTTCACTGTTTTTCATTATTAAAAACATCATGTGCACTGACTAGCCTCACACTAAGTCTTTGTAGATGAGCTCTAGGTGTGAAATTACTTGTCAAGAATATACACAGACCAATTTTTAAAAAATTTTTTAAATTTATTTTTTGGAGGGCAGGGAAGGGGAGAAAGAGAACTTTAAGCAGGCACCATGCCCTGTGTGAGCCCAACCTGGGGCTCTGTCCCACAACCCTGAAATTATAACATGAGCTGAAATCAAGAGTCAGAGGCTTAACTGACTGAGCCACCCAGGCACCGCCCCCCCCAATTTTATTTGTTTGTTTATTTGTTTATTTATTTAAGTAGGCTCCATGCCCAGGGTGGAGCCCAATGCAGGGCTTGAACCCCCAACCCTGAGATCAAGACATGAGCTGAGATCAAGAGTCAGACGCTTAACCAACTGAGCCACCCAGGTGCCCCCAGAACGATATATATATATTTCTTAATTTGAAGAAATCTCATTCTGATAACATTGTGGGAAATTCAAAGAATTAAGGAACCAAAAAAACCCTTTCCCCAAATTCAGCTACTTCACAACCACATCCACATCCTGTGACATTCTTTCTCGGTTGCTTTTCTTCTTTCTAATGTAGTTGCTTTGTGTAGTTGGAGTTATGATGGTTATTACATTTTTTAAAATGTATGTTTGATGTTTCTAAAGAGAAACAACTAGATTTATAGTAAATCTAGAAAACAGAAACAACAGGGGTGCCTGGGTAGCTCAGTGGGTTGAGCCTCTGCCTTCAGCTCAGGTCATGATCCTGGGGTCCTGGAATTGAGTCCTGCATCGGGCTCTCTGCTCAGTGGGGAGCCTGCTTCCCCCCTATCTCCCTCTGCCTGCCTTTCTGCTAATTGTGGTTTCTTTGTCAAATAAATAAAATCTTTTAAAATTAAAAGAAAAAAAAAGGAAGCAGAAATAACAACAAAAAGAAATAGAAATCATCCATGATCCTGCCTACTCTTATTATTGTCAAGTAGTTCTCTCCTGTCTTTTTTCCACAAACAAATAACCAAAAAAAAGACATAATTTTACAAACATAGGATTTTTCTCCCTCCTCATTTCACTTATTTTACTCATGTAATCAATTGTGGGCATATTTTAATGAACACATGATCTGGCTTTTCTCATTTAATGGCTTATTCCAAGCATCAAAAAAGTCTGAAATTTTTAGAAAGGTCAATGTTCCCTGTGGAAAAATGTGTGTTTATGTATTCCTAGCTGTAAATTCTGTTTCACTGAGTAGATTCAGTTGTGCTTAATTGAGTGTCCTCTTGCCGATCATTGACAGTTTTCCAGTCCTGGGGAGTTGGAGGAGGGATGGGCATCTTAGAATGTGGCCCAGGCTGCTTCTGCCCAGCTCACAGGTCAGGGTCTCCCTCGCCCCACATTCTCCAACATGGTCCTCACTCCTATGCCATTGTCTACTGAATCTGTCCTACAGTTTTCTACCAATCTTCTCCATCCACACAGATCTCTGATGACTCACTGGCTTACTGGGCTGGAGAGTGACAAAGTGGCTTCTAGACTTGTCACCAACTTGCTCTCTGACTTAGAACAAGTTAATTACCTTCTCTAGGTCTTAGTTTGCTCATCCATGAAATGAGTACCACTTCTTTTTCTCTTTCTCTCTTCCTTCTCCAGGGAAATCCTTTGTACTGTCCCGTCCATGGCCTTTCCTATAGTGAATATGACCTTGGAGCTGGGCAGAGCTGGGTTTGAAATCCATTCCCAGGACAAATGACTTCACTTCTCTGAGTCTCCCTTTCAGCTATAAAATGGGCCCGATAAAAGCGGTGTATTATTATGTATAATAGTTCTGTATACAGCATATCTAGTGTTTCTGAGGATTCTCTGAGTATGCGTCCATACAGCACATGGCTCCTACTCAATACAGCAGCTCGTTCTCGACATTCTTTGGAGTGGTCCCCGGCCAGTCTAGTGGCGTGCGATGTATGACATCAGCTATTTTTCTAAGAGGAACCAAGCTCCTTCTTGCTTCCTACTTTCTGCTTTTTCTTGCCACACTCTGTTCCTCCTTCTCTAGGGTGGGGGTAGGGGAGAGGAGTCACTTGGAGAGTGATGCTCTCGGGGCCTTTCCATCCAGATATGATGACTATGACTACGGGGAGGTAAACCAGCTCCTGGAACGGAACCTCAAGGTCTATATCAAGACCGTGGCCTGCTACCCCGAGAAGACCACGCGAAGAATGTACAACCTCTTCTGGAGGCACTTCCGCCACTCAGAGAAGGTACAGTGTGTTGGGTGGGGGTTGGGGGTGGTCAGGACCCGATGTGGGAACCCAGACTGAGCCTTCTGCTGCTTTGGATGCCTGGGTGTACCGTCCTGGCTTCAAGTCCTACTCCACTGTGTGGTTTCTCACTCCATTTACTCACCTGTAAAATGGGACTGTGCCTCACGGGGTCCTCAGCGGTAGCCAGGAGGACCTGGGTTCAAATCCAAACTGTATCACTCAGTAGCATGGTGACCTTGGGCCGGTCACTTTGCCCCCTAAGCTTGTTATCTTTACCGTGAGAGCAAACACTGCCTGCATGTCGGGGTTGCTGTGAGAGTGGGATGAGAACATGAGTGCCCAGGGCCAGCTCTTGTTTTTCATTTTGTGAGGTAAAGAGATGAGTCAGGCTGGGGATGAATGGGCTGGAAATTCCTCCGCTGCCATTGTAGCAATGTGCCCAGAGCCTTAGGAACCATCAGGGTGTCTATATGGAAGAGAAGGAAAGGCGAGTGGTCCTGGCACGTGGCAGTCTGGGAAGGTTGGGGATGGCCAGGAGTGACATCAGTTGCCCACAGGTCCTTGTCTGTGCCCCAGGTCCATGTGAACTTGCTGCTCCTGGAGGCCCGCATGCAGGCTGCCCTGCTCTACGCCCTCCGCGCCATCACCCGCTACATGACCTGACTGCGAGCAGGATCTGCACCCCGAGCAGCTGCCCCTGGGGGCATCCTCCTCCCTGCAAGGACTTCTCTGTCTGGAGACTGACCCGATCCCTTTCTGTCCCAGGCCCTCCCACCCCACTCTGGAGGTGGGCCTGTGTACGACGTGCAGCCCCTGAGCCGTACCCTCCCTTTCTCTCACTGGAATGGACAGGATCGTTGCACTGACTCTCGGATCACAGTTCTACCCTTGGGAGCTGGAAGGGGACTAGCAGATCCCCAGGGACCATGCCCTTCTTCCTGCCCCTAACCCCAGAGGCAGAGGGCACAGGAAGGGAAATGAGCTGAGCTCAGAGGCATGTCCCCAGCAGGCTGGGCCGCAGGCATCACCAGTCCTGTGGCCTTCCTGGCCTGGGAAGTCTCTGGCTGGGCCGAAGAGGAGAGGGACTAGTACCTCCAGGGACTGACACTCCAAGCAGCTTTGCCTTTCCTCCTCCTCCCTTGCTCCCAGATCGCGAAACCTCCTCCTTGCCATTCACCCGTCAATGTGAAAGTCAGTGTCACAGCGGGACTGTGTGTTCCGCTCCCCAAAAGCCTGTTCTGACAGGCAGTCGGAACACCCCTTTTCCCGGGTGGCCCTAACCCTGGTTTAGCACCTTTGACCTTTGACCTCCCCTTCACCCTCTTACCCATTTCCCCCCCTGCCTGCTGGTGGGAGGCCTCAGAAGAGAGACCAAGCCCCTCAAAAAAGTAGATTATCTCTAGAGAGTTTGGGGTGTCTGTGTGTCCCTTTGCCTTCCGAAGAGAAGGGAGTATTACCAGTGCTCTATTTCTGGTTCTTTCTGGGGGAGGTTCTTCGGGACCTCACCTCGATAGCCACAGTCAATGCCTGAGAGGAGGACAGGGCGAAATCTGTTCTCCCCAGAACCGCGCCAGCCCTGCAGAGGCCGGCACCCCACTCTTCTGCCTCCCACGGCGCTGCCACAGACCTTGTCCACCAAGTGAGCCTTTCTGGGTGGCTTCAGGGTCAGAGTCAGGAGACCCCAAGGTTCTTGTCTGGGTCCTGCCCAAACTGGCCAGCTGACCGTGGCTACATTGCCAAACCTCTTCGACCTCCGCACAGATAGTTGCGAACGGGGGGCCGGGATTCTCTGTGATGTCTGAGTCTACTCTGGGCTGCTCAGGGCAACCTGCCAGCAGCAAACTGTAAATCTTGCAGAATCTCAAGAGGCCTCTGGGGATAGCCTGGCCTTGCAGGCAGTCTCCCCCAGCCGCCTTCCTAGGACAAACCCCCGACCCCAACCCCCATCCCCCATCCCCCATTCCCGTTTCTATCCCTGCCTTGATTTTAGGTGGATTGCTTGGAGGCAGAAGCAGCCAAGGACCGATCCCAGGCACTTTTCTGTAGCAAATAAGCTGTGAATGATGACGTCCCTTGCCCCTCTTCTGACAGTATGTGCCTCCTCTCTGCCCGGTGGGGAGGTGACTGAAGAAAGGCAGGGGACATGCTGCTGCTGCTGCTTCTGTACCCTCCTCTCTGGAGAGGGGTAGGAGAGGAGCCTGGTCAGTGTGCCACATTTCACACCCATGCAGGCATGGGGAAGCAACCGGCACCCCCTGTGGGCCTCAGAGCCCTCCCTGCAGTGAACCTGGGCAGGAGGGAAGAGGCCCCAGCATTGGGGTTTGGAGTCTAGAAGGGACATGATGACTCTGTAAATGTCCCCCGAGGTGGGTCGGGAGGGGGATCTAGTGTTCAAGTGCAGAAATCTTTGGCTTTGCTACCAGTTCTGTATGATGAAAAATAAAAGTTCACCGAGGTTTTGTTTTGTACTTCTTGTCAACGGGCTGTTTTTCCATTTGCAAGGGTCATGGTTCATCTCTTAGCATCAGCAGGGAGCTGGGGTTGCATCACGGACCTGACCTCAGCTACACTACCCTGCTGGGCACTTGTGTCCAATGACTGCAGCTCTGGGAGTGGTTGGCATTGGAAGTCTATTCTGACCCACGGATGCCCAGCCCACCACTCATCTGTGGCTGGTCCAGCATTGCGGAGAAATAACGGCCATGTTAGTTTTCTCACTAAGCCTGGCCTTGGGCTGGGTATTTGGAGGCCATTTTTCTGAAACTGCAAGAGAATTTAGACCCAGGGGTATAAAGTGAAGTTGCTGAGGCCACATAGGTCTTCATTGGGGGAGCCAGGATTCCAACCAGGGTCTGCCTGACCCTGAGGCCTCAGCGTTTCAACTTGTTGCTTTTCCCGCTATGGGGCTCCCCTGTTGCAGAGGGAGGCTTTTGAGAATCTCTGGGAACCCAGCGTGTCCCTTGCCCAACCCCTTCCCTGCTTCTCATCACTTCTTCAGCACCAAGGAGACAGAACCAGCTGAGAAGGGTTAAATGGGGTCTCCTCATTGTACCAACACCATTTAGTAACTGTGTGATCTTGGTCAAGCTTCTCTGGGCACTGGGAACTCTAGTAAGCATATCAGGGAAACCACATTATGACTAAGAACCAAGACCTCTTCTGTTGGCCACCCACTTCCTCTAAACAGTACTGTCAAAAAATGAAAACTGGGTCTCCTCCAGGAAGCCTCCCCTGATTAACTCCATGTTTCCTTTCCCTTTACCCTCTTCATTTTTTGTGGTGGTCTATCTGCTTGTTCTTCCTTCTAAAGTCTTTTGAGAGGATGTGAGAGAACAAACCAGACTGGAATAGAAAACTTGGATTCTGGGGGCGCCTGGGTGGCTCAGTGGGTTAAGCCTCTGCCTTCAGCTCGGGTCAAGATCTCAGGGTCCTGGGATTGAGCCCCACATCGGGCTTTCTGCTCAGCGGGAAGTCTGTTTTCCCCTCTCTCTGTCTGCCCCT
Organism: Mustela nigripes; assembly: GCF_022355385.1. Classification (NCBI taxonomy): domain Eukaryota; kingdom Metazoa; phylum Chordata; class Mammalia; order Carnivora; family Mustelidae; genus Mustela; species Mustela nigripes. The sequence goes on from NC_081570.1 coordinate 20,745,532, forward strand.
CTGCCTACTTGTGATCCCTCTTTCTCTGTCAAATAAAAAATATTAAAAAAAAAAAAAGAAAACTTGGATTCTGGTCCTGACTTAGTCACTTACTACCCCTGGATTAGGGGAGAGGGTTGATGAGTTTCACTGGGCCTCAAATTTCCTCTGCCACAAAAATAGAGGCAATATGTCTTCGGTTCTCCAGGTTGCATTACTGAATGACTTTTGCCAAATGTTTTCATTTTTAAAAAAATTTTTTAAAGATTTTATTTATTTGAGAGAGAGAGAGCATGCGGACGAGCAGAGGGAAAGGCAGAGAGAGAAGCAAACTCCCTACTGAGCAGGGAGCCCAATGCAGGACTTGATCCCAGGATCCAGGGATCATGACCTGAACCAATGGCAGACCCTTAACTGACTGAGCCACGCAGGCACCCTTGCCAAATGTTTTCAAATTTAATATCTCAATCTTCACAACCCAGCGAGAAAGGAGTGGTGTTCCCATTGCGGGAACAGATGTGGAAAGGGAACGTCAAGTGAAAGTCTACGGGACACCAACTTAACAGTTACACCCAGGTTCAAATTCCAGCTTTGATTTTTAATGTCTGTCTCAACCGTAAACAAATTAGTTCAGTTCTCAATACTTACGGGCACAGGAGGGTTGTGTGGATTAAATAATGAAAAACACCCAGCACCGTGTAGATGCCTGGCACTTAGCACCAGGGGGCCATTCAGTATTGAGATATCTGCTCAACATAACCCAACCTAGTATTTAAACCCTTGTCAGTCTGATTCTAGATCCTTGTTTTTCCTGCCCCAACCAACTCCCTAGGCCCTCAATCTGCAGGGTTTTTTTAAGTATGTTCGAATTAATTTGCATGTGGAATTAAAAACTCTGGGCTTCAGGTTGGATCAAATTAATCTGTTTTAGGCTTCTGCATCTTGTGATCCAAGACCCGGACACACCTGTCCAGGTTGGAGTATATTCAAGATTGCTTGGGGCTCGAGTCTATGTTTGGCTTTTGAAATCCTGCTGGGACTGAGGACTGCTGATAATGAGTAGAGGGAGGAGCTGGGTGAGTGCACTCCAGCAGTTCTCAACATTCACCAGAGCCCTGGGACAGATGGCATGAAGTGGTTCTCCAACGTTTTGCAACTTGGAACCTCCCAGAGGACCATGTTTGGAGGCAGAGCTGAGACATTTGCAGCTTGAGCAACTTTCCCCTTATTCTGATGCTGGGAGCATCCTTTCATTCAACAGATCTTGTGCCCTATTACGTAAATGTGCTGGACATAGAGCAGCGAACAAGACAGGCATGGTTCCTGCCCTTTGGGAATTTATTGTCCCAAAGAAGAGACAAATTGGATTAGTACACAACTAATTATTTAAATTCTAATTGTGATCAGCGCCTCAAAGGAGAAACAGGAGGTGTTATAGGAGCCTTTATAAACCAGCAACAGAACTTTTTCTTCCAAGGAAACATGCTGGACCTTCGCAGAATCCAAAACACAGCCAAGAAGAGCCGTTTCTCACCCACTGCACCTTCTCAGAACCCGAGGGCTGCATGGAGCGGTTAGAAAACGGCTAATCGACACTCCTGCTAATGGTTGCTGCAGTGTGTGGCCCAGACCACGGCCCTGATTTCATTCTGTACCCCCACCCCATTGCTGCAGGATCTCTGTGGGGTCCCTCCCCGGGAACCGCCCTAGACTGAAGGGAGCGACCTCACTGATGGTTCCAGCCCTGCCAGGCAGTCCAGTCAGCCTCCCATGACCAGTGAACAGGAGAGGGGTGTACAAAGGCCTGGCCACATGCCTCCATTTGAAACTACTCTGAACGACTGTCCCAGCTCTGGGGCTCCCTTTATGAGGCCAGTGCTGACGCTGTGCCCCAGCCCGACCCATGCCGCCTGCTTTTGATCCCTAATAAACCTCCTGCGTGCAAATTTCCACCTGCCAGTCTGTCCACTTGCCGGCTCCACCTACAGAGCAGGGAGGGGAGACAACCTGAACCTTCAGATCCTTGTCGTGGTTTGTCACCACCCTCTGTCAGTCCCACCACTTCCTGTCTCGACCTTCTCTTCCTGAGGTTGGAGGCAAAAGCTGCAGCGTGAAAGGGCCAGAATACGTGTTCACGCCCATCCGCAGCTGGAGACCTTGGGCCAGTCACTTCCCGTCTGTGGGGAGAAGGTTAAGGACACTGCCTAAGCACCCCATCTTCTCCACGTCTGCCCTGCTCCTGAGAGAAACCACAGCTTGGTTGGTGATTGCGAGATTCTTAGCCCTCACGTCTGAATCACCTCTGACCGCTGCTGGGGTGGGGGGCGGTGCGTGGTGGGGACCCTGCCCTTCTGTCCCAGTTCTGCACATCTGAGCTCATACTTCAAGGAGGAGCCAGGCCAACGTTAAGAAGGGCTGAGTTTGTTCCAGACACTACCGGATGGTGGCTGTGCCCACGAACGAGACAGTTGCAGTCTTGGCCCTCGGGTGCCTCAAAGTCCAGTGGAAAAGACAAATATCACACAAGAGTTTGTGATGAGTCTGGAGGGAAGAGAAAAGTGCAGGGAGTGTGAGAGAGGATGCCGTGGGACGGCCACACTCGCAGCAGTGCCCAGGAAAGTACCCTGGACTTGGTGGGTAAGGAAGGGCTGGCCAAGGAGGGAAGGCGAGAGAGGAGAGTGGTGCCAAGGTTTCTGGCAGAGGAAGCAGCCTGGGGGTAGATCTGGACCAGCTGGAGGAAGGCATCCTGGTTGGGATAGGGGGGGGGCGGGGGAGGAAATGAGAAAGGGCAAGGCTAAGAAGGAAGCCTGGGGCAGATCTGTGTGGCTTTCCTGGGCTTGCTGGAATTGGGGCCATGGGAAGTCTTCCAAGGAGATTTTGTCGTGCAGTACAAAAAAGATGAATATTCATGTCCCCCTCCAATTCATATGTTGAAACCCTAATCTCCAGCACATGGTATTTGGAGAGGTAATTTGTTCATGACCATGAGCCGCCCCACCATGGTGGGATTAACACCCTAATAAGAAGAGACAGGAGAGAACTTGCTCCCCACCGGGGCCTATGAGGATATGACCTGGACAAGGGTCTCACCAGGAACCAAACTGACTGGTACTTTGATCTTGGACTTTCCACACTCCAGAAACATGAGAAAGATTTCTGCTGTTTAAGCCACTCAGTCTAAGGTATTTTTGTTATAGCAGCTGAACTACGACCATAGATAATATTTATTAGGAGAAGGTAGTGAGACTTATTTAGGACTTCCTGTGTGCTAAGCACTCCACTAAGCATTTCACGACCATGACCTTACTCGAGCCTCACAACAACCCTGCCTAATAGAGCCTATTATCAGCTCCATTTGACAGATGGGCATCATTGAACCTAGACTCAAAAGTCCCCTCATCCAGAAAGGTTTCTCTGGCTCCCTGTCTCCACCCTGAGTATCCTATCTTTCTTCTTTAATCTAGCTTACCAAGTCCTTCTGCTTTTCCAAGGCATTTTTTTTCTGTCTAGTATGAGAATCATTCGTGTGGTTTGTTCACCCACCTCCCCATTTGACTGCAAGCCCAGTGGAGGCAGAAGTTTTCATCTAGTGTGTTCACAGCTTCATCTCTAGAGCTGAGCGCGGGACCTCGCAGGTAGTGGGGCCTGAATAAATAAAATATGTGGAGTATGGATTTCTACCCACCAGGATGCCTCATCTACTACTGGATCTGGCCAGAGTGGGTGGGTGGGAAGGTGGTCCAGAAATAACAGCCTCCCCCCATGTTTTGGACTTGGCCTCTGCTCTGGCTGTCTCTGCCTGGCTGGTTGTTACATTGCCAGCTCTCAGACACGCTGCGTCAGTCTGATGTTGGGGAAAGAGCTTGGACTTTGGAACCAGACAGATGAGGCTCCCATCTGAGTGCAAGTCCATCTGGAACAAGACAGAGTCATATAAATAAACAGAGCCGAGTACGTCTATTAGATTTGATGATTTTCTTTCATTTCCTCACCTGTAAAATGGGGACGTTACCATAGAAAATTATAGTTGTTAGGGTCAAGTGAGAAAATGTTGATAGAGTTCCTGTTTAGTCCCTTCCCTGGGAGACAGGGATTGGGTCAATGCCATTTGCTTAGACTAACAGTCTCAGTTTGCTCATCTGGAAAAGGGGAGTTGCAAAATGCAAGGTAGTCTAGAATTCCAAAGACCTGAATGCTCTTCTCCCAGACCGTGTGCCTAGCTCCTTCTAAATCTTCACTCTTCACCTTGAACATCACCTCATTGGACTTCTGAGCTGATTCCCATTCTTCAACCTGACTCTACCCCGCCATCTCTTTTCCCACGCGTCCCCTCCTTCACCGGTTATCCCCACTATCTACCATAGTGCCTGGTTAAGTGCTCAGTAATATTGGTTAATTGCATTAAATATTTATTGGCACTTATTTGTCGGCCAAGGATGTTCAAGGCAATCCTAACCACAAGCCTAGGACATAGGAAGGGCAGGGATTTCACCTATTTGACAGCCGTGGAAGCTGCAATCTAACAATATTAATAGTGCCCGGGAATTTCCCAAGCAAATTAGTGGGAGTTCTACACTCCAGGGGAAGAAGTCTTGGAAGCCAGCGTTCTAGTTCAGGTTCTGTTTAACTTGTGGTTGTAAGATTTAGGTAAGTTCCTTCCCTTCCTGAGCCTTAGTTTCTCCAACTCGAAATGGAAAAATTAATCCTTGCCCTGACTGGTGGTGAGGTGAGAATCAGATGACATAATGGGCTGAAAGCATTTAATAAACTGAAAGCACCACATTCACTGATGGAGGTTTTTTTTTTTTAAATATGAATACGCAGAATCAGCATTGATGTCAAAGATAAATCACCACGGGCTGGGGAAGCCAGGGTAACTTCCTAGGGGCAGCGGCATCTCAACTAAGCCTTAAAGATAGGTAAGATTTTGTCTTGTTGTTATTGGTTTTTTTAGATTTTATTTATTTGAAAGAGAGAGTGCAAGCACAAGCAGAAGGGAGAGGGGCAGAAGGAGAGGGAGAAGCAGCCCCCCTGCTGAGCAGGGAGCCTGATGCAGGACTCCATCCCAGCACCCTGGAATCATGAGCTGAGCAGAAGGCAGCCGCTTAACTGACTGAGCCACCGAGGCGCCCCAGATAGATAAGATTTTGGAGAAGCAAACCTCAGAGCCAAAGCCATAGACCAGTCAAAGCAGGACGCTCCCACCTCTCTGAGCTCTACAATCTTCCCCCTCTGGTTGATATTCTCCTCTAATCTGCTCTTCCCTACCCTGATTTATTTTTCCTTTCAAATCAAACTTATGGAAGTATAATTTGCATATAATAAAGCACACAAGTTTTAAATGCACACAGGTCCCTGAGTTTTAGCAAAACCACACACCTATGCAATGATCGCCCAAATAAAATTATAGCGAATCCCCAAACCCCTTCCATGTGTCCCGCATACAACCACTCTCTGCTTCCTATCACTACAGGTTCCTTTCCTTAATCACTCATTTTTTCCTTAGCAAATCATGAAGTTCTGCACTCAAACACTAGAACCAAAACATAAGTGCAAAAAATGTATTACTTCATTAGGCTTAAGAGAATATTTTAATTTGGGGGCATTTGCTAATGAACACAGAAGTCATTAGATAAATTGACAGTAGCTAATTGGAGACAATAATTTAAAATAATCACAATTTGCCCATTTAGAGAAAAGTTTGTCAATAAAAACTCTACCTACAAAGTTATAAGAGATAACATGGATAACCTGATTGCTTCTTGAGAGATGATGACTTATCTATAAAGCAGTGTTTTTAATTTAAAAATTTCTTTAGAAATATTTAAATTAAAAACACTGCTTTATAGATAAGAAATATTTAAATATTTTTATTTAAATATTTAAATATAGAAATATTTAAATATTTTAAATAAAATATTTCTAAAGAAATATTTTAAAAGAAAGCATTGAGGATCAATAGTCATTATCCATTTTCTTCTGATCTCTTCCTTTAATTTCATGATACACAAATTAAGAATGATTCTGAAATTTCAAAGAGATGTTAAGTGAAGGAAGAAATGAGGAAAAATGGCCAAGTTCTGTTTTGGGGTCTCCTAATAGGAAGACAATCATATCAAACAAAGAAATAGTAAATAAGCAGGAGAAGTGTTCACTCTAAATTGAAGATAGTTAATGCTAAAACATTATGCCTGGGCCATGTTATTGGGCCAAATCATAGCAACTCTTTTTTTGTGCCCCACACACTTTTTTTTTTTTAAAGATTTTATTTATTGGGGTGCCTGGGTGTCTCAGTGGGTTAAAGCCTCTGCCTTTGGCTCAGGTTGTGATCCCAGGGTCCTGCTTGGCAGGGAGCCTGCTTTCCTTCCTCTCTCTCTGCCTGCCTCTCTGCCTACTTGTGTTCTCTGCCTGTCAAATAAATAAATAAAATCTTTTTTAAAAAGGTATAAAATTTTTAAAAAAATATTTTATTTATTTATTTGTCAAAGAGAGAGAGCATAAGCAGGGGGAGGGACAGCAGAGGGAGAAGCAGGCTCTGCACTAAGCAAGGAGCCTGATGTGGGACTTAATCCCAGGACCCTGGGGTCATGACCTTAGCTGAAGGCAGCCCTTAACCAACTGAGCCACCCAGGCGTCCCTTCAAACACTTTTTAAAATGCGAAAAATATCAACAAATTATACGAAAAAGAAAACCAAATTGTCTTCTCATTGTCGTAATTATATCAAACAAGTTTTAAGTCATCTCCTAAAGATAGATTTATATACATATTCTCTTAAATATCTTTTTTTTAATTTTTTTAGAAGATTTTATTTATTTATCTGAGAGAGAGAGATAGAGAGAGAGCACGAGCAGCAGGGAGAAGCAGAGGGAGAAACAAGCTCCTGGCTGAGCAAGGAGCCTGACTGACGTGGGACTTGATCCCAGAACCCTAGGATCAGCATCTGAGCCCAGGGCAGAGAAAACCAACTGAGCCACCCAGGTGACCCCTGCTTAAATATCTTCAATGGATCTATCTTGCCAATACTTTTGGTTTTGCATTCAAGTACAGATTAGTTTAGCCTATTCTATAATTTCATATAAATGGAATTATATGGTATGTACATTTTTCCCTAAAGATTTATTTATATATTTTAGACTGAGAGAGAGCATGAGTGGAGGTAAGAGCAGAGAGAGGGAGTGAGAATCTGAAGCAGACTCCGTGATGAGCCCAGAGCTTGAAGCCAGGCTCAATCCCACAACCAGGAGATCCCCACCTGAGTCAACACCAAGAGTCTGTCACTTAGCCAACTGAGCCACTCAGGCGCCCCTATAATATGTATTTCTTATGTACTCTTTATTTTGCTCAGCATAACATTTTTATCTTTTTAAGATTTTATTTATTTATTTGAGAGAAAGAGAGAATACATGGGGGTGGGAGGGGTAGAGGCAGAGGGAGAAGCAGACTCCCCACGGAGCGGGCAGCCCGATGTGGGACTTGGACCCATGACCCTGGGATCATGACCTGAGCTGAAGGCAGACACTTAACCAACTGACCCACTCCAGTGCCCCATTTTTTTAACATGTTATATTTTTCAGTCTATCAATGAGTTTTCTGTATCAGTAGGTCATTCCTTTTGTAGCTGAGTGCTATTTCACTGCGTGAATGCACGACAAGTCATTTCTCTCCACCAGTTAGTGAACATTTGTCCTGTTTCCAATTATGTAAATTAAGCTGCTATGAATATTCAACTCTAAGTCTTTTCGTGGACATATATTTGTGTTTCTTTTGGGTAAATGCCTAGAAGTGGAATTGCTGGGTTGTATGGTAAATGTATGTTTAACTTCACAAAAAAAATGCCAAACTGTTCTCTAAAGTGGTTGTAACCTTCTACCTTCTAACCAACAATATTCGAGAGTACCTTTTGCTCCCCATCCTCTTCAGCACTTGGTATAGTCAGTCTCTTTCATTTTAGCCATTCTAATAGGTATGTCATAGTAACGGAATTTTTACAGTCTTTTTAAGGTGTAATTTGCATACAACAAAATTTGCTGGCCCCAGCTGGGACCCGTTGGCAAGACTGTAACTAGTGATGGTCTTACAACCGCAGACTCTATTTTGTGGTTTAAGAAGAATAAAGTTGGGGTGCCTGGTGGCTCAGTGGGTTAAGCCTCTGCCTTCAGCTCAGCTCATGATCCTAGGGTCCTGGGATCGAGTCCCACATTGGGCTCCTTGCTCAGCAGGGTGCTTGCTTCTCTCTCCGCCTCTGCCTGCTTGTGTGCTCTCTCTCTGTCTCTGGCAAATAAATAAAGTCTTTAAAAAATTTTTTTTATCTATTTTTTAAATTTTTATTTATTTTTTTAATATTTGTGTTTTTAAGATTTTATTTGTTGAGAGAGTGAGCAGGAGAGAAAGAGAGAGGGAGCAGGAGGAGAGGGAGAAGCAGACTCTCTGCTGAACAGAGTACCCAACATGGGGCTGTATTCTAGGACTCCAGGACCATGACCTGAACTGAAGGCAGATGCTTAACTGACTGAGCTGCCCAGGTGTCCCCCAAATTTAATTTAAGTAACCCAACGTGGGGTTCAAACTCAGGACCACGAGATCAGGAGTCCCATGCTCTTCCTACTGAGCCAGCCAGGTGCCCAAGCAGCTCATAATGTTTACTTTGTGTTTCTGTGATGACTAATGATATTGAGAATCTTTTCATATATGTTTTGATTATATGTATATCATGTATATCTGCTGAGTATCTTCTTAAATCTTTCGCTGATTTTCTTTATTGGGTTGTTTTCCTTCTTATTCAGTGATAAGATTTTTTTTTTTTTAAGATTTTACTTATTTGTGAGACAGAGAAAGGACAGAGGAAGAAGCAGGCTCCCACTGAGCAGAGAGCAAGTGCAGGCTCTATCCCAGGACTCTGAGATCATGACCTGAGCGGAAAGCAGACGTTTAGCTGACTAAGCCGCCCAGGTGCCCTGCAAAATGAGTTCTTTATATATTCTAGGTATTCTGGATTTACATTTTGTCAGATAAATGAACTGGAAATATTTTCTCCCAGACTGGCTTGCCTTTTCATTCTCTAGAAGACCAGAAGACTGCAATTTTGATGAAGATCAATATATCACTTTCTTTTATGTTCAAACATTTTGTATCTTATCTAAGAAATCTTGCCTAACCCAAGGTAACAGAAATGTTGCCCTGTGGGGTTTTTTTTTGACCCAGAAATTTTGTCTTTAACACTTAGATCTCTGATTCCTTTCATGTTCACTTTTGTGTATGATGTGAGGTAGCAGAAGAAATTCATTTTTTTTCCCCTCAAATATCCAGTTGTTCCAGAACTATTGTTAAAAAAAAACTATCCTTTCTCCATTTAGTTATTTTCTTACCTTTCTTGAAAATTGATGTACTCAACATATGTGAGTATATTTCTGATTTCTTTAATCTGTTCCATTAAAATTTTTAATGTATCCCTCACTATTTTATTATGTGTATGTCCTGTAAGTAAACTCTAAATTTCTTTGTGGAACTAGACAAGAAACAAATAAAAGAGATGCTTTCATTATAGAAAAAAAATCAGGAAATACAGATAAGCAGAAATAATCAAAGTTGCTAATAATCCACCCCTGGAGAGTACTATTGTTACTTTTTTGTAGAATTTTTTTCCTAGCTCTTCCTTCCATGCTTAAATATGCTAACAAAATGGCAGTATATTAAACAGTCTGTTTTGCAATCTGCTTTCCCCTCCACGGTGTATTGTGGAGTAAATTCCACAGGGTTTCTCACCCTCAGATGATTTGCCCCATGGGACATTTGGTAAAGTCTGGAGACATTTTTCGGTTGTCACAGAAGGGAGGGTGCCACTAGGATCCAGTGGGTAGAGGCCAAAGAGGTTACTGAACATTCTCAATGCACAAAACAGTCGCTTATCACAAAGATGTCTCTGGTCCAAGCTGCTAATAGTCCCGAGACTGAAAACTCCTGAATTAAATCATGCACTTGACATATTCAACACAACACTTGGCACATATCAACTGCTTGGTAAATGAAAAACAAATAACTCTGGGGAAGAAATATTCCCAGGAGCAGGAATGTAAGTTCAGTGGATCCAGATCCCCCATGGTCCCTTTCACAAATATCTAGCCATAAGCCTGTTGCAGAGTGGTTTTACAGGGAAGAAGTGGTTTTACCACCAGAAATTCACAAAGCGTGAGCAGTATGGTCAAGACAGGAGACCTGCAGCCTTGGACCTTGGACTTCTCTGTGTAGGGAGGATGGGCAGGCTCACACATTTATCCTCCCCCACCAGGCAGCATCTCCCCAGGCTGGAGTTCCAGCTGTTGTCTGGGTTATTGCAAACAAAGACCTTTGGGTTGTCCCAGATCCAGGATTTACAACCCATGGCTCCTCCCAGTTTATAGAAGTGCTGGGAAAACACATTCTAGGTCAGCAGGAATTAAGTGCCCTCCCCTCCCATCCCCCCAACCATGCGTGGGGGGGGGGGTTGTCACGTGGTCTGATGGCACTGGCAGGATGAACTGAAAAGGGACAGACCACAGTCCAGGAGGAAGTGCAGCCAAGGGAATCTGATTCAGTTCAACAGAGTCAAGCATTTAGCAACATTCATCGCATTCCTGTGCGTCCAAAGCATTATCCCTCTCCTATGCGGGAGGCCATTTGGAATAATGGTTAGGAGCAGAGTCTATTTATTTATTTATTTATTAAAGATTTTATTTATTTATTTGACAGAGAGAAATCACAAGTACACTGAGAGGCAGGCAGAGAGAGAGAGAGAGAGAGAGAAGGAAGCAGGCTCCCTGCTGAGCAGAGAGCCCGATGCGGGACTCGATCCCTGGACCCTGAGATCATAACCCGAGCCGAAGGCAGTGGCTTAACCCACTGAGCCACCCAGGCGCCCCAGGAGCAGAGTCTATTTAGAGAAGTATGTTTGAGTCCCAGCTCTGCCAACACGAAGTATTTGCCTTCTATAAGGCACATCATGACTCTGACATACATAGTATGTGCTCAATAAATTATGTACGTGTGTGTGTGTGTGTGTGTGTGTGTGTTCCAGTTCTCACGAAAAAACTGTGAGGTAGGGGCTATTATTACCCCATTTAAAAAAGAATAAACCAAGGACCAAAGAGGTCAAGGGCTTTGCCCAATGTCCTGAGACTAATTAAGTGACAGAGGATCACTGTAACAGGCTTTTCGGAACTAGAAAGATGAATAAGCTTGTCTTCCACAAGCTTAGAGTCTCACAACGGAGGTAAAGACAGCTTCCAGTCGAATTCCAAGTGAAGGGATAATGAGATGTTAACAAAGAACGTTCAGGTGGGATAGGGTAGTTCAAAGATCAGTTCTAAGTGGGGGTGAACTGGAAGGCTTCATGGGGGAAATGGTAATTAAACCAGTCATCTTTTTTCTTTTTTTAAAAGATTTTTGTTAGTTAGTTATCAATCAGAGAGAATGAGAGCACAAGCTGGGGGAGCTGTGGGCGAAGGGAAAAGCAAGCTCCCCGCTGAGCAAGGAGTTGATGGAGACTCACTTCCAGAGCCCCAGGATGACAACCCGAGCCAAATGCAGACACATAACTGACTAGCCACCCAGGTGTCCCAAACTGGTGGTCTTTGAAGATGGGTAGGCTTGAAAGTAGACAGTCAGACTCTTCCTTCAGAGTACGGTCCTGAGAACTGTGACCATTGGGCGGGGCCGTAGGATGTGTGCCTATGGGGAAAGGAATAGATGACCTGGCGGAGAAAGTTAATAAATTAAAGCAAGATTATTCAGTGCGAATGGCAGGGGTAATGTTCAAAATAGTTAAAAACCAGAAGGGCATAGGCAGCAACTGGTCGGAATGGATACTGAATTTTGTTTTGTTTTGTTTTGTTTTAAGATTTTATTTATTTATTTGACAGAGAGAGAGAGATCACAAGTAAGCAGAGAAGCAGGCAGAGAGAAAAGAGAAGCAGGTTCCCTGCCAAGCAGAGAGCCTGATGTGGGGCTCAACCCCAGGACCCTGAGACCATGACCTGAGCCAAAGGCAGAGGCTTAACCTACTGAGCCACCCAAGTACCCCTGGATACCGAGTTTTAAGCAGCCCCCCATAGCTGCGCTGGTGGGAACAAACCATATACCATGCCAAATATCCTAGAAAGGATGTCACCGTTTACTCACTCACCTGGCCTCCCTCAGGCATTTTGGGAACCGCCTGCTCCTGTTTTGTTTTAGAGACCACTTACCCTCCTCCCATTCTATATAGTTCTGGTAGACCTGACCCCCACCTTTATACCTCCAATGTGGGTGCATGATCAAGTCTGGTCTAGTCAATTCGAACACAGCGGTGACTGATACAAGTTTGGACACAGAACCACAGGGGTCAACAAGAGCCCTCCCCACCACCTGTGTGGGAATTCTTGGGGATAAAGAAGCTCTGTTTCACCACGGAAGCTAAGAGAAAGGAGAATCAAGTTTATAGATTAAAGAGAGAGAGAAAGACAGAGAGATAGCAAGTTAGAGAGACACTAATATTTTATGATACTTTTAAAAATTTTATTTATTTATTTGACAGAGAGAGACACAGTGAGAGAGGGAACACAAGCAGGGGGAGTGGGAGAGGGAGAAGCAGGCTTCCCACCTAAGCACAAAGCCTGATGCAGGACTCGATCCCAGCACCCTGGGACCAAGACCCAAGTGGAAGACAGACGCACAGTGACTGAGCCACCCAGGAGCCCCTTATGATTGTTTTTGAGTCTCTAAATCCAGGCATGCCTGAAGTGTTTACTTCATCCTGTTTACAAGAGGTTGGCTTTTTGTCCCTTGCAACCAGAAGAATTCTGATTAATAACAATCATGGCAGGTCTCAAATGTCACTCTCGGGAGTTCTACATAAGTCTCTAAAGACACATGAAAGGGAGGGGAAAAACAGCCCAGAAGAAGGGAAAAGAAAGAGACTGGACAACTCCTGAAGCAAGATCCCTAGGGGGTGAAGAGAATCGAAGTGAGAGTGTAGGAAAGTAAAGGGAGCACCTACCAGATCCCTCTTCTCTGGGAGAGGGGGCGCCTGAGTTTTTGCCAGGAGTTAAAGAGACAGAGGATCCAAGAAACTAGTCTCTGCCAGCATCCATCTCTTTCTTTCTGAGCTGGTACTTAAATTCTTCTATGAATCTGATGGTAAGTGTGCCAAGACAAACTTAGAATGGCTTCTGTAAGTTACAGAATATAAAGCACTCACAAATGTCATTCAGCCATTAAAATCATGTTACAAATGAATATGTATTATATGGAAGACATATCTAGTATATCATTAAGTGATAAATCAAGTTACAAAATAATATAAATAGTATGATCTCTTTTTTCCCCCACATATATTCATCTGTTTATAAGAAACAGGGCTAAAAGACATTATAACAGAATATTGTTACGTACCCAAAGTCCTCTTTTTTCTTTCATTTTTGACCATTGAACCCCAAGTTTGTTCAAGCATTTACCTTTTAGGGAAGATGTCCATACCCAGAGCTTAGCTGAAGACTTAACTCTAAGTCAGTCATGCTAGTAATTGTTTCCAGGGCAGCCAAAAACAGAATGATTATCCTGGGCAATAAGACAGAAAGGTGAGTCTTTTGGAGGGCTTCCAGGAAATGTTTCTTATTAGTTTAAAAAAAAGACTTATGGAATAGAATGTGAAAAATCGGAATCCTCATATAGTGTTGGTGGGAATATAAAATGGTACAGCCACTTTGGGAAACAATATGGCAGCTACTGAAAAGGTAAGACACAGAGTTACCGTATGGGCCAACAAAGGCACTCTCCATTATGCACCTGAGAGAAGTGAAAACATCTACTAACGCAAAACCTTATATACAAAGGTCCATGGCAGCATCATTTGTCATAGCTAAAAAGTGGAAACAACCCAAGTGTCCATCAACTGATGAATGGATGATGAAAATCCATAAAATGGAAATTCATCAATATAAAGGGAGGAAGTACCAATACATGTTATGACATGACTTAACCTTAAAAACATTAAGTGAGAGAAGTCAGTCACATGAGACCACTATTGTATAATTCCATTTACCTGAAACATCCAGAATAGACAAATCTGTAGGAACAGAAAATAGATTAGGATTAGTTGTTGCCTAGGGTTAGGGATGGGGGAGCATGTTAGGGGAAAATGGGAAGTGATGGCTTATGGGTGCTAAATGTCTTCTTGAGGTGAAAAAATGTTCAAAATTGACTGTGATGATGGTTACACAAATCTGTGGATATATTTCAAATCATTGTGTTGTCTATTTTCCATGGGTGAATTGTTTGGTATGTGAATTATCTCAATAAAGCTTTTTACTGAGATATTTTAAAACAAGAGAGAGCTACTTACGGGAATGGGTATCCTTTCTTTGTTCCACTACAGTCTAAGGGGGCTAGGTGTTACGTCTGCATGCAGAACTTGGAACTGTGGCCACTGTCTCCCCACTATGGAGAGGGGAATGCTAACAAGCTCAGAATGGAAAAACAGACATAGAAAGCACCTGGGTCCTTGACGAAATCTTCGAGCGACTGAAATACACAATTCTAGAGCTGTTCTACAGGACTCCATAATCCAAGAGATAATAGCTTTTTCCTAAATAATTCTGAAAGCTTATTGTTTTTTAAAAAAATTTATTGAGAAGAAATTCATATAACATAAAATCAACCACTTTAAGTGCCCTAGTTCAGTGGCATTTGGTAAATTCACAATGTTGTGCAAAAACATTCCTCTCATTCCAAAATACTTCCATCACTTCAGGGTAAAACCCCTTCCCCATTAAATGGTTCCTCCCATCTCCCCTTCCCCTTGCCTCTTGGAATCACCATTCTGTGTTCTCTCTTAGTGAATTTATCTATTCTGAGGAGTTCATATAAATGGAATCATACACTATCTGGCCCTTTGTGTCTGGCTTCTTTCACTTAGCATAATGTGTTTTGAGGTTCATCTATTTTGTAGCATGTTTCAATACTTCATGCATTTTTATGGCTGAATAAAATGTTATTATATGTATATACCACAATCTGTTTATCCAGTTGCCCGCTGATGGGCATTTGGGCTGTTTTCACCTGTTGGCTTCTGTGCCTATTACTGCTATAAACGCGTGGAAGCATGCACTTGTTTAAGTGCTTGTTTTCAGTTATTTGGGGTACATATCCAGCAGTGGAATTTCAGGGTTATTGGGTAGTTCTATGTTTAACTTTTTGAGGAACTGCCAAATTATTTTCCACAGAGGGAAAACGATATATAGTCTCACTGGCAATGTATGATGGTTTCCAGTTTCTCTACATTCTCACCAACATTTTCCTCTTTTTTTTTTTTTTTTTTAAATTATAGACATTTTGGGATGCCTGGGTGGTTCAGTTCATTAAGCGGCTGCCTTCGGCTCAGGCCGTGATCCCAGGGTCCTGGGATGGAGTCTCACATCCGGCTCCTAGCTCAGCAGAGAGCCTGCTTCTCCCTCCCACTCTGCCTGCTGCTCTCCCTGCCTGTATTCTCCCTCTCTGTAAAATGAATAAATAAAACCTTAAAAAAAAAAAGAATTAAAAAAATAAAATAAAATAAATTACGGACTTTTTTTTTTTTATCACAGGCACACTTGAAGGGGTACTTCACTGTGGCTGTTTTTTTATTTCATTTGCAGCTAAAAACATTGAAATTGAGAGGCGCCTGGGTGGCTCACTTGGTTGAGCAGCTGCCTTTGGCTCAGGTCATGATTCCAGGGTCCTGAGATCGAGTCCCACATCGGGGTTCCTGCTCAGTGGACAGCCTGGTTCTCCCTCTACCTCTGCCTGCCGCTCTGCCTACTTGTGCTCTCTATCTCTCTGTCAAATAAATAAATAAAATACTTTTTAAAAAATTGAAATTGATACAAGTATGAACACTGGTGGAATTCATGGTTCTTTAAAATATTTTTCTAATATTTTTGTAATCACGTTAATGTTTGTTGTGTCCTTCCAGTACACCAGGTACCCTACTTAGCGTTTGTAATGCGTACTTAGCATGTGTAATATCATTTGTTTATCATAACAAACCTGTAAGACAAGTAAAAGCTGAGGGCAAGAGGAAATGTAACCTATCCTAAGTCACAGAGCTAATAAAAAATGGTGGAGGCATAATTTGAACACAGGGCCCAAGATTTTTTTAATGAAATTTTAAATTTCCAGATAATTATAGATTCACACAAGTTTCATTCATTAAAATATGAAACAAAGAGGGCACCTGGGTGGCTCAGTGGGTTGGGCCTCTGCCTTCGGCTCAGGCCCTGATTTCAGGATCGTGAGATCGAGCCCCGCATTGGGCTGTCTGCTCAGTGGGGAGCCTACTTCTCTCTCTCTCTCTCTCTGCCTGCCTCTCTGCCTACTTGTGATCTCTGTCTGTCAAATAAATAAACAAAATCTTAAAAAAAGAGATATGAAACAAAGAGAGGCTATGTACCCTTTACCCAGTTTCTCCCAACAATGACATCTTTTAAAACTATAGTACAATATCACAACATTGACACAGTCAATATACAGAATATTTCCATCACCATTCCTTATATTGCCCCCCCTTTTTTTAAAGATTTTATTTATTTATTTGACAGAGAGGGAGATCACAAATAGGCAGAGGTAGGCAAAGAGAGGGGGAAGCAGGCTCCCTGCTGAGCAGAGAGCCCAATGCGGGGCTTGATCCCAGGACCCTGAGATCATGACCTGAGCCAAAGGCAGAGGCTTAAGCCACTGAGCCACCCAGGCACCCCTAAGATTTTATTTGTAAATATTTTATTTATTTTAGAGAAAGATTGAGAGAGACTGCAGAGGAGGGGGCAGCGGAAGAGAGGGAGAGAGAATCTCAAGCAGACTCCCCATTGAACGCAAAGCCTGACATGGGGCTCAATCTCACAACCCTGAGATCATGACCTGAGCTAAAACCAAGAGTTGAATGTTTAACCATCTGAGCCAGCCAGTCACCCCATGGTTTGATTTTTAAAGAATCTCTACACCCAACATGGACCTCGAACTCACAACCCCAAGACTGAGAGTCACAGTGCTCCACAGACTGAACCAGCCGGGCTCCCCAGGGTTGCCCATTTATAGCCACATCTAGTTCCCTCCCGCCTCCAACCCCTCCTTAATGCCTGGTACTAATAATCTGATGTCCATTTCTATAGTGTTGTCATTTCAAGGATGTTATATAAATGAATTGTACGAAGTGTAATCTTCTGGGATTGGTTTTTTTCATGTAGCAAAATTCTTTGGAAATTCATTCAGGTTTTTGTTGTATCAGTTTGTCATTCCTTTTCATTGCTGAGTAGTATTCTATTCTGCGTGGTATTCTACAGATACACCACAAGTGTAACTGTTCACTAAGGACATGGGGGTTGTTTCCACTTTATAGCTACTACCAATAAAGCTACTCTAAACATGGGTTTTTGGGGACGCCTGGGTGGCTTAGTTGGTTAGACGACTGCCTTCAGCTCAGGTCATGATCCTGGAGTCCCGGGATCGAGCCCCGCATCAGGCTCCTAGCTCCCCGGGGAGCCTGCTTCTCTATCTGACCTTCTCCTCGCTCATGCTCTCTCTCAAATAAATAAATAAAATCTTAAAAAAAAAAAAAAAGATTAAAAATAAATAAATAAATAAAATAAACATGGGTTTTTGTCCTAACACAAGTCTTCCACTCTCCGGGATAAATGAACATGCTTGCCATTGGTGGGTTGTATGGTAGTTGTGTGTTTAGTTTTAAAGAAACTGCCCAACTGTTTTCCAAAGTACAGAGGCCCGGGTTTTAACTGCAATATACTATTACCTATAAATGAACTTGAGTAATCAGACATTTTAAAAATCCGCATAATATAACTTATTTTTAATTAGGGGCCTTTGAGATACATATAGCGAGGGCTGCTGAGTGGCTGGCCCTGGGAAATGCTGAATCACTTCGTCTTTTCTCTAGGTCTTTCATGGTCTCTGGTCCCCTCCGGGTGTCAGGTCAGAACACACTCAGTGCTCACCAAGTCCTCTGGAAACCCCTGCTCTTCCCTGATGGGAGTGGAGTCTACCACTTTCTGAATCAGGGCTCTTTGGGGTGCAAAGAACAGAAATCTGCTAAGCTTTAACTACGAAAGGGAATTTATTATGAAGATTCAGGAAGTCCAGTTAAACAGTGCAAAGGACTGGAGTGGGGAACTGGAAAGTTCTGCTGATCAGATCAGCCAGCCAAGGGGCCACCTCCCATGGTGCAGGTGTTAGTATGGGCAAACACAGCTGTCAAGATCTTGGGCTCAGGGATCCAGTGACCTGGGATGAAATGTTGGTTCTACTACCTTCCAGCTGTGTGGCCTTGGCAGTTATTGAAGTTCTCAGTACTCCAGTTTTCTTATCTTCAGACAGAGCCATATCAGTATCTACGTTATTGGGTTGATATGAGGATTAAAGGAATTAATGTGTGTAAAAGACTTTTAAAAAGTGGGGCACCTAGGTAGCTCAGTCAGTTAAGCCTTTGGCTCAGGTCATGATTTCAGGGTCCTGGGAGTCCTGCCTGTCATTAAGCTCCCCCCTCAGCAGGGTGTCTACTTCTCCCTCCCCCTCTCACTCTACCCTTCCTGCCCCACCCCCACTCAGGCTCTGTCTCTCTCTCTCTCAAATAAATAAAATCTTTAAGAAAAAAATAGTGCCTGACATATAGCAAGTGCTACGGTTAGTTGTTACCACGTGATTATTTCTATTCCAGAATTAAATGAGAAGTCACATTGCTATAGTTTTATAGCAATGTCTGCTAAGTGTTCAGTAAATGTTAGCTTCTTGGTGTAGTTTTTAACAATTATTGAGATTTGGCTTACACACATGAATTACATTACATAATTTGGTATAGTCACAGAGTTGTGTGATCATATGATACCAAGATTAATTTTAGGATGCTGTCATTACCCCTAAAGAAACCCTGCTCCTCTTTGCCATCACCCTTCTGTCTCCACATCCCCCAGCCTGGGCAACCACTGATCTACTTTCTGTCCCTCTAGATTTGCCTATTCTAATCATTTTATATAAATGGAACCATACAATAAGTAATCCTTTTGTGACTGACTTCTTTTGCTTAGCTTAATGTTCTTAACATCCATGCACTATAGCATTGTCAATACTTTTTTCCTTTTTATTTATTTTATTATTTTGTTTTACTTTTTTCCCTTTTGTTGTCAAATGGTATTCCACGGTGTGAATATATACCACGAGAATTATTTTTCACAACTCCTAAAACAACCACAAGCCTGGATTAGTGTCCTGTTGCTGTCATAACAAACTATCAGAAATTTAGTGCTTTGAAGCAATAGAAATGTATTCTTTTACAGTTATGGAGGCCAGAGTTAGAAATGAGTCCTTTTTTTTTTTTTTAAAGTTATTTGTTACTTCTTTAAGTAATCACTACACCCAACATGGGGCTTGAACTCATGACCCCAAGATCAAGAGTCACATACTCTTCCAACTGAGCCAGCCAGGTGTCCTTAGAAATGAGTCTTATGGGCAGAGCTGGTCCCTTCTGGAGGCTCCCACGGAGAATTCATTTCTTGTCTCTTCCAACTTCAGTGGCTGTTCCCACTACTTGACTTGCAGTCCTGTCACTCGGACCCCTAAGTTTGTCAGCACATTGCCTTTTTTGTAGTCAAATATTCCTTTTTTGTAGTCAGTTATTCATTTTCTTTCTTATATGGATTCCTGTGCTTATATTTAGGGCATACCTGGATAATCTCTCCATCTCTATATCCTAAATTTAATCACATCTACAAAGTCTCTTAGAGCCTTATAAGGTAACATTGACAGGTTCAAATGTCTCTTTCTCTTCTAATATTAGGAAACGAATCCAGTAATCATTTGAATAGCAATGAAAAAACTGGCTTGGGGTATAGATCTGTGGGACTTTGTACTCATTGCTATTTTACCACTTGTGGCTGAGTAAGGAAAGTACCTCTACAATAAAAATCCGTCGTCCAGGAGGGACAATTTTAACTTAGAGTAGAGAAAGAGGAAGATTTGGGCACAGGATCTTATTAACAGTTTATGGAGAGGGCGCCTGGGTGGCTCAGTCGTTAAGCATCTGCCTTTGGCTCAGGTCCTGATCCCAGAGTCCTGGGATCAAGCCCAGCAACAGGCTCCCTGCTCAGTGGGAAGCCTGCCTCTCCCTCTCCCACTCCCCCTCCTTGTGTTCCCTCTCTCACTGTCTCTCTCTCTCTCTCTGTGTCAAATGAATAAACAAACTCTTTTAAAAAAAATTTATAGAGAGCTTCCTATGTCCCAGGAAATTTGCATCTTTTATTTCTAAAACACAACTTTGCAAAAATGGGCATTTTATAGAACAAGGAAACTGAAGTCTACCAAGAGTAAGCCACCTGCCCAAGGTCACAAGGATAATAAGCTGCAGAGACAGGATCTTAACTAAGGTCTGCATAATGTGGACACCAAAAGCCCAGGGCCTGGCCACCACATCAGACTGCTTCTTGAGAAATAGGAGCTCCTATTCCTAACACGTTCCCCTCTTCCTAGTATTGACCCTGGGTGGTTGTTAGGCCAGAATAACAACCCAGGAGATGTATACAACCCAGGCACTGCAGTTCGGTCATCCATGACGCCCCAGGGACCAGAGTTCACAGTCTCTGCTTGGCACCCTGATCAGGGCTTTGACAGGCGATGTGTTTGTTAGACATGATGTCCTTTCAAGGCTCAACCAAACAGCCCAGCCTGCCTGCGCTGACCAACCGAACAGGCCCCCAGGCTGAGTCACTGCCCAGCTGTTTCACAACCTGTTTGTGCATTGAGCTGGCAGGAGCAGGGAAGGTCACTCTGGGTGGCTAGTGTCTTCCTGAGCTCCTGGACAGAAAGGTGGCCCCCGGTGACAGGTAGAAGGAGATCTTGGCTCACCCTATGCCCACCCAATATTCAGCCAGAGGGTTCTTCGATTCATCTAGGCTCTCTCTTTGAATAGAGAGAAGCAAGGGAAATTTTGGCAAGTCTCAGTTCCTCATCTGTAAAATGGAAAATGTACACATATTTAAGTGATTATACATTCTATGTGCACTCTATAATTTGATATTCACAGCAAACCAATGGAGTCAATCATATTATTTCATTTTATAAATGCAGATACTGAACAACAGAGATGTTATATCACACAGCTAGTTAGGGCAGGGTCAAGAATCAACTACAAGTCTGTACGACTAAAGAGCTTCAGTTCAGAAGGAAATTTCAAGAGAAAAGTCTAGCTACTGTTTTGGACTTGCCGTTCTATGCTGAGTCATTTAGGCAAGTCCCTTCTGTTCCTTGGACCTTGGTTTCCCCATCTGTTCTGCCTGGAGATGGAGAAGAAGCTGAACTGATGAGTCCAAAAGCTCACTTTGAAGTCTATGAGCCCATGATTTCATGTGAGAAGATCTTTCCCTAAGTCACCCCCTTTGGCATGATCTCCATTCCTTGCACAGCCCACTCTTGCCTCTCCTGGGGGAAGAACAGACAACAGTGATGAAGAATTCTTCCAACTTGGAGATTTCTCAGAAAGTGTCAGCTCTCACTTATAATTTTTTCATAATTTCCATTGAGCCATGCCCATATCCATAAAATTGGGAGGGCCATAATGCCAGCAACCCAGTACATACCACTATGCTAGATGTGTCTTGCACATTTCCTTTTATCTTCATAATGGCCATAGGAGGGGATGTCACTGCTTGAGGTCATCCAGTTGATAGGAGGTGGAGTTGGCATCTCAGCCTAGGTGAGGTATGTCCGCCTCTTTGTCCTTTGCTACACTGCCTTTCCTCCTTTCTCTTACTACTGATGGTGGCAGAATGGACTGAAATGAATTAAAAGCACTTGGTGAACTGAGGATAGCCATGCTTTTGTGAACTATTAAGGGCATTTTATAGAACAAGGAAACTGAAGTCTACCAAGAGTAAGCCACCTGCCCAAGGTCACAAGGATAATAAGCTGCAGAGACAGGATCTTAACTAAGGTCTTCTCTTTTTCTCACTATAGTGGGAGCTGAGATCTGAGTCTTCAACCACTCTTGCATCTGCAGGTAATGCCAAGGTGGGACTTTCTATGGGGTTTTTGTGCATAATTGCCAACTGAAATAATTCCATTCACTATAAACAAACAAACGGGAGCAGTCAATAAGCAGGAAGGACAACAATGTTAGGAATTAGCTCTGGTTAATTTAGTCATTATAAAGGACCCTGTGCCCACTTTCTCCTTTGTTTATTCTCAGCTTTTCTCTGCCATGGTGACTTTTGTCATTGCAATATTGTCACTCCTTCACCCAAGGATATGGGAAGAAAATACCCTAAGAGCAAGGGGGAAAGCCAATCAAACACAATTCCTTATCATTTCTTTCAACTAAAACATAGACTCTGTCAGGGGAGGGATTTAGGCTGTCCTGCTTATTCTTATATTCCAAGAGCCCAGAACAATGCCTGGCCTACAGCAGGTGCACAGTAAGTGTTGACTGAATTATGCCATGATTTACCTTGTTATGTCTATACAGAGACACACCAATTCTCCTTAAAATTTTCTTTTCATTAGTTTTCTCTCTCTCTGCTCCTCCCCCTCCCTCTCTAAAAGAGAGAGAGAGACTCTAAAGCAGGTTCCATGCCCAGTGTGGAGCCTGACACAGGGCTTGATCCCGTGACCCTGAGATTATGACCTGAGCCCAAATCAAGAGTCAGATGCTGGGGCACCTGGGTGGCTCAGTGGGTTAGGTCCTCTGCCTTTGGCTCGGGCCATGATCCCAGGGTCCTGGGATTGAGCCCCACATCTGGCTCTCTGCTCAGCGGGGAGCCTGCTTCCCTTCCTCTCTCTCTGCCTGTCTCTCTGCCTGCTTTTGATCTCTATCTGTCAAATAAATAAATAAAAATCTTTAGAAAAAGAAAAGATTTTATTTATTTGTCAGAGTGAGAGACAGCACACAAGCAGGCAGAGTGGCAGGCAGAGGTGGAGAGAGAAGCAGGCTCCCTGCTGAGCAAGGAGCCCCATGCAGGACTGGATCCCAGCACCCAGGGATCATGACTTAAGCAGAGGGCATTGGCTTAACCGAGACACCAGGGACACCTCCAGGACTCATCTTAAACCCTAAGCATGAGTGCATCAACCCATGCCCTTCTGCTTCTCCACAGAGTATCCTTGGGCTTCTTCATATCCTCTGGGCTGTATACAGAGTCTCCTCCAGGAAATGTTTGAATTGATAGGTCAGATGATGGCATATGACCCTTTAACCCAAGGATGGGGTTAATGATGATGAAATCTTAGGGGACTAGAAACAAACCATTTTACTTCTAAAAAGAGCATATGGCAGACTCAAAATTCTTGCAGCTATGGGACTGGAAGACAACTTGCTTCTGAAGGCTGGTACAAGGAGTAAATGAGCAATCCAGACTCACAAAAGTGAGTCTGGTATGGTACCCAGTAACCATGCATTGAAGGAAAGCTATCAAAGGGCCTCCATCTAGGGAATTCAAGACCCAGTGGGTTAATTATCCTCAGGCAGAAACCACACTGACTTCCCCAGACAGGCCTGGGAGGGAAAAACCCAAACAGACAGTTACAGTTCAGCTAAAATAGGGCTAATCTTTAATCTTTTATGGATACATGTAATACATTAACTATTATAGCTTATCCCCTTGGGGCACCTCAACACCTGGTCAACCAGAGACTGGGGTTAGGTTGGTTGCGCTAAGTGGAAAGGAGCAGGTAAATAGGCCAATTACCCTCTGCACCAAACTTTCTTGGGTCCCCACCTTGAGATTAAGAAGATGAAGTGTTTGATGCTGCCTGTCATACAGGGGTGGGGTAGGGAGGTGAGTTCTTGAGTCAGCAACTAGTGAAGATTACTACACACAAAATCACCTGGGATGTTTTACTGGACTCTTCAGCAAACCAAACTCTTGAAGAGCAGGAATTGTATCATTTATTATTTGTCACTGGGTGTTTGCTGTTGGTGGTTACTATTAATAACGAGGCTGTTGTTTTCATAATATGAAAAAAATCCGAAGGCAAAGTGTTACTAAGACTAGGTGTCTCTATGAATTATGAAATCATAGGGTCAACTACCGTATTTTTCAACTTGAAGAGGTACTTTGTGTCCTTGTTTATCAGGCTTTATCTTATAATACATCTGTACATGTAGATAGAAGTGTTTCTCAATTGCTTGGAACTCTGTTATTAAGGAAAAGCCATGAATTGGAGTGGATAGGGTCTAAGAATCAAGGCGATGGAGTAGTTCAAGCTCCCACTCCAGCCAAGAATTCTTCCTACCATAATCTCTGCTTCAATATTTCTACTGAAAGGGACTTGATTTCTCACCAAAGTACTCTGTTTCATTACTGGAAACCAGCACTGGGATGCCTGTATGTACTCCTTATCCAGAGGTGAAATCTGTCTCCTTGTAACTTTCACCCAGCGTTTCTAGTCCTGTCCTCTGCGACTACACAATATCAGTCAAATTTTTCTTTTTCTTTTTTTTTTTTTAAGATTTTATTTATTTACTTGAGAGAGAGAGAGAGAGAGCATGAGCAGGGGTAAAGGCAGAGGGCAGAGGGAGAATCGGACTCCCCATGGAGCAGAGAGCCTGACTCTCACCTGAGCTGAAGGCAGACACTGAACTGACTGAACCACTCATGGAACCCAGTCAAATTTTTCTTAAGAGCAGAGTGGCTTGAGACAACAAGCAGGATCTCTGGAGGCAGACAGTTCTGAGTTTTAATTCTGACTCTACCAGTTATTAGCAAGTAATTTAACTTCTCCCTCATCCGTCAAATGGGTTTAAGTACGGTGAGATTTAAATGAGATAAATATGGATAAAGTCTCTGGTTCCTGATGCTCTATAAATGTCAGATACTCCCTTCGTTGTCTTCTCTGCTCTCGCCTCGGTGGCCTTATCCTAATTTCATACACCTAAAGACAAAAGTTACATTCCACCTTCCTCAAGCTTTTTCCAAATTGAACATTCCCCAGTTCCTAAACTATTCCTAAACCATTCTCCTCATAATAACTCTGATTCATTGCATACCTACAACACACAGTATGTGTCAGGCACTGCCAGAGGCCTAACAAGTTAAATAACTTGCCTAAGGCCACATAAGCAATATCCATCCAGGTTTCAGGTCTAGATCTGTCTGGCTCTGAAGCCACACTTTCAAATCTAGATCCTACAACAGTGCGGTCCAATTGAAATATAACTTTAGCCATATATATAATGTAAATTAGTCTAGTAGTTACATTTTTAGAAGTAATAAAAAACAAGTGGAATTTTTAAAAAAGATTTTATTTATTTGACAGAGAGAGCGAGAGAGCACAAGCAGGGAGAGAGGTGGAGGGACAGGGAGAAGCAGACTCACTGCTGAGCAAAGAGCCCAATGAGGGGCTTGATCCAGGACCCTGAGATCATGACCTGAGCTGAAGTCAGACGCTTAATTGACTGAGCCACTCAGGTGTCCCCAAACAGGTGGAAATTAAATTCAATAACACATTATATTAAATCCTAAATACGCAAAATATCATTCTAACATGTAATCAATAAAAAAATAACTGTGATAAAAAGATAAAATATTGGGCGCCTGGGTGGCTCAGTGGGTTAAGCCGCTGCCTTCGGCTCAGGTCATGATCTCAGGGTCCTGGGATCGAGTCCCGCATCAGGCTCTCTGCTCAGTGGGGAGCCTGCTTCCTCCTCTCTCTCTCTCTGCCTGCCTCTCTGCCTACTTGTGATCTCTCTCTGTCAAATAAATAAATAAAATCTTTAAAAAAAAAAGATAAAATATTGTGATATTGAACATTTTTTTCATAGAAAGTCATCACAACCCAGTTTGTATTTTACACATACAGCCTGTCTCCATTCGAACTAGCTAGATTTCAAGTGGTTAAGAACCACATGTGGGGGACGCCTGGGTGGCTCAGTTGGTTGGACGACTGCCTTCGGCTCAGGTCATGATCCTGGAGTCCCAGGATCGAGTCCCGCATTGGGCTCCCAGCTCCATCGGGAGTCTGCTTCTCTCTCTGACCTTCTCCTCGTTCATGCTCTCTCTCACTGTCTCTCTCTCAAGTAAATAAATAAAATCTTTAAAAAAAAAAAAAAAAAAAGAACCACATGTGGTTTGTGGCTGGACACTGGACGACAATTCCGCAGCCTGGAATTTAAGGATTTTGGTTTCCCAACCCCAAATCCAGTGCCGACTAAATATAGGAGACCAAGAAAATCATTTAATAATCTCTCGGCTAAACTCTGTTCTCTACTTCTCTACTATTCATTCTGTCAACAAAAACAGTATTTATCAAGAGCCTGTGCAGTGCCAGGCATTATTCCTATAGCTGGGGATACTGCAGCAAATAAAACAAGTCCCTTGCTTTTGTGGAGCTTGTGATTTTAACGGGGTGGGGTGGGGGAGATAAATAAATCGGTAAGCAGGCAGTATGTCACCTAGTCAAATGTGCAATGAAGAAAAATTCAGCAGGAAATGGCGGGGGGGCCAGACTGCGCAACAATTGCAGAAGACTTAAGATGGGAGTATCCTTGACATGTTCAAGTAAAAGCCAGAAGAACGTGGCTAGAGCTGAGTGGATGCGAGGGGCAGGCACAGATGGGGATGGCTGGAATACGGTCGAAGAGATAACAGGGGATGGGGCAGATCATGGAGGCATAGGAGGACTTTGGATTTTACTCAGAGTGAAGGAGCGACATGAACTGATGAGGATGTTGGAGTTAATTGGGTTGAAAAGCAATGGTTCCAGTTTTTCCAAAGGGCTATGCATATAGGAAGCAGCCAATAAACGTTAGGACGCTCCCGGGCAAACATTAGTTTATAACACGAAGATTGAAGGCCTAGCATTGCATATAATGGTGGCGTAAATCTACCTTAATTCCCATCAGGCCACTCTAGAGAGCTGATGAAGGAATTCTGTATGGGTACGTGTGTTTGCAATTCACGTTGATTGTCTGCTGTCCTGATGAAGACCACTCAAGAACTGGTCCTCATCCTCTGAGTCCGGCCTAATGACTGTCTGGGAAGCATTAATGTATGAATTTTCCTCCTCCTCTGAGACCAGTAACTGTACATATTAGGGAAACTCACTGTAGAGAAAAAGCCCAGGAATTCAGAAGGAAGCATGATAGAAAGACGTGCTTAGTGTCAGAAAGAACTGAATTTGAATATGAGTTCTACCATTTGCTGGCATTTGGCTTTGGGCCAATCACATTACCTCTCTGAATTTCCTTTTCTCCTCTGTAATGTGGAGATGATGATATCTACATTTCAGCAGTATTTGGCCTATCTACACACATATAGTGTCAAGTTGTTATGTAGAGAAATAGTTCAATAATCAGTAGCTATTGTGATGTGTTCAACAAAATTTTTGAAAACCTACTACAATAAAGTACATCATTATGCTTGTGCCCCCCCACCAAATTCATATGTTGAAACCCTATCCTCCATTGTGATAGTAGTACTAGGAGTAGGAACCTTTGGAAATAGTACTAAAAACACTTAGTATTAGAGGAGGTCATGATGGAAATGCCCTCATGAATGGAATTGGTGTTCTTATAAAAGTCCTGAGAAGTTTCCTTTGCTTTGCTCTTCACCGCATAAGGATACAAGAAGTCATCAACTGGCAACCCAGAAGTGGGCTCTCACCAGAACCCAACCATGCTGGTACCCTTAATGTCATACTTCCAGACTCCAGAACTATGAAAAATAAATTTCTGTTGTTTATACACCACTCAGTAAATGGCACTTTGTTATAGCAGCCCAACCTAAGACGCACATATGTACAGAAAATAATGATTCTTCCTTTCAGGATGTTTACAGTTTGTTCTAGGGAGATTAGGCATACATAGATATATCCAATAAGACAGAATGTGCTTGCACAAATGAGATACAAGATATAATACCAATAATAGCTACCATTTATTGGTTGCTTATAATAAGTCAGGCACTATGCCCACTGTTTCATAAACATCTCATTCTATCTTTATAAATTCCACCTTAAAAAGTACTATTTTTATCTTTGTTTCACCAAAAAGGAAGCTGAGGTCCAGAGAGAGGAAATGAGTTGCCCAAGGCTGCACAGCTGGAGAGTGGCAGAGGACAGAAGTGAGTCCCATTCTGGGGTCTAGTCATGACATCCTTTTTTTTTTTTTTTAAGATTTTATTTATTTATTTGACTGACAGAGATCACAAGTAGGCAGAGCAACAGGCCGGGGGGTGGGCGGGAAGCAGGCTCCTCAGTGAGCAGAGAGCCCGACTCGGGGCTCGATCCCAGGACCCTGGGATCATGACCAGAGCTGAAGGCAGAGGCCTAACCCACTGAGCCACCCACGCACCCCTAGTCGTGACATCCTTATCAGAAAAATCCATGCCCATAACTCGTAGGCTTTGTCCAAGTTTTACATTTTGTTCACCCATTTCCAATCCATCTTTTTTTTCTTTAAGATTTTATTTATTTATTTGACAGAGAGAGATCACAAGTAAGCAGAGAGGCAGGCAGAGAAAGAGAGAGGAGGAAGCAGGCTCCCTGCAGAGCAGAAAGCCCAATGCGGGGCTCGATCCCAGGACCCTGGGATCATGACCTGAGCCGAAGGCAGAGGCTTAACCCACAGAGCCACCCAGGCGCCCCCAAATCCATCTTTTTTTAAAAAATCAACTCTATTTTGAAGTAACAGCTAAAATTTGAATAAATACCGTGGTGCCTCAAAAGACCCTTACTTCACTGGACTTTCCATTCTGAAATTAGTGTCTGTATAGGGAAAAAGAGGGACAGCAATTTTACAACCTCCTCCAATCATCATAGCACTGAAAGCTTGTTGTTCTGTCCAACACTGTGAATCACAGACTGATCAGGGGGCACATCCTAAGCCCTGGGGTATATGCGGCCTTAATAACTCTGAGTCCTGAGCAAGGTTCTACACACTCTTTCAGGGTGATCTCATTTATTCTCATGTCTTTAGCTACCATCTGTGAGGCTCTGACTCTGAAAGGGCTGCCTCCAGCTCAGTTCTCTCTTTCCTTTGAACTCTGTCTGGGCACCAACACCTGGGTGTTTCATAGACACCTCATGCTCAATATATCTGCATATGAACTCATCTTTCCTGCCTCACCCACACTGCTTTGTGTTTCCTAGCTCAGAAAAAAAAAAAAAGCACTACCATGTCCACCCAAGGTAGACATCTAGACACCTGTGACTCCTTCTATCTTTAGCTCTGGTTAGTCATCAAATCATTCTCTTCTGTATTTTTAAAATCTGTCTTTTGTCCTATAATTATCTCTCAGCTGGAGTTGTGCCAAAGCTCCTAAACTGGTCTTCTTTCTCCAGGTTCTCCTTTCTTAAGCTTTTCTCCACCTTGCAGCCAGAGTGATCTTTTTAAAATTCACAGATGTTAAGTCTAGCACACAAAGTCCTCCAGGGTCTGGGCCTTACTCCTTCCCCAGACTCATTTATTTCAGCCCTAATTCTATTTAACTCTGTATCCTTTTGAACATGCAGTTCCCTTCACCTGAAATTTCGTTTTCTCCCTTCTTTATCTAACAACTATTGATCCTTCAAGTGGGCCTTGATTACCATTTCCAGGAATCCTCCACTAATGTCCCCAGGATGGACCAAGTGTCTTGCTTGCTTCCAAAGGGGTTGAGTTCCTGATATCTCATTTTCCTATTGAATCAAATTACATGGTACAGACTCAGTTTAACCTTCTGATTCCAACAACTTACCTATAAACCCTTTTTAGGGTAGAGATGGAGCTAACAGCTAACAAAATGTCTAGAACAGTCTATAGACTTCCAAGAAATGTTCAATATTTTTTAAAAAATGAATGGGAGGTAGGGAAGGTTACAGCAAAGGGCCTAGAGCTCGAAGTGCCAGTACAATACAGTAATTAAGACAGAGGGTTCTGAAGTCAATGGCTTACATTGGTACTAGAGCCTCTCCTCTCCTTCGCATGTTGTTTGACAACTCACTTGGGTTTTCTCATCAGTAAAATTAGGGTAATAATTCTACTTGACTCATAGGGCTGCTGTGAGGATCAAATTTAAAATTGATATATTGTTCATCAATTTTTGCATTAAATTTGTAAAATACTGCACTAAAACAGTGTTTAACTTAGCCACTGAGTTTCTGGTGTCCCTTTAATTTTTTTTACTCCAGAAGAGTACCTCATTCACTTCACTTTAGTCTTCACTTTGTCTGCACCTTATATGCTTGACAAATATTAGCAGGCATTCAATAATCATTTATTTATTTATCTCCCTATATTTTCAAATTAAGTAAAACATATACGGTAAAGTGAACAAATATTAAGTGTATTGCTGAGCTCTCTAATTGTTCAGAACATTACGCTTCGCAGTAAACGGTGTCTTTTCACCCTCAGGTATCCCAGCAAAAAAAATCCGTTTTGTAAGCCTCTCTTTTCCCAGTTTTCCACTGCTCCCTTCCCCAGGCTTTCTTTTGCCCCTGTCAATTTCAAGAGATTTCCTAGACTACAACATTCCAGATCGTCAAATTTGAAATTGTATTTTCCTAGAGGACGGCCTACGACGTCAAGCCCCCTCGTAAATCCCAGGAGACCCTCCAAAGGAGTCCGCCATCTTCCACACAGCGGCATTACGTCTCGCGCATGCGCTTCTGTTTGCGAGGCTGCAAAGAGGGAGATTTTTATCCCTTCTCGGCACCCTTACGTCGTGGGGCACCAGTGTCACGATTTACGTGACGTCCGTTTTTTGCCGGAAGTGGGAAGACGGGAAGGAGGTGTTGCACTTTTCAGAGGGCTTTAACTTTAGGGTTCGGGGTTAATTGTTTAAAATCTCCGAGGTACTGGGGTGAATATATTACCCACTTTACGAAAAGAGACTAGAGTGCGCTCGGAGGCGTGTTTCTAGTGTAAGTTGGTACGCGTCTTTGATGCTGGCTTAAGGGGACCTAAACCATTCTTTTAAAAAAAAGTTCATGGTGCCGCCTCGCTCTCTTTGAAAGGCATTTTCAGAGAGGTGGAACGCCTAGATTCTAGATTGAATCAAACTCTGCCACCGACTTGCTGTGTGCCCTTGGGCCCCTCTCCGAGTCCCAGTGTCTTCATCTATAGATGGAAGAGTAGACAAAGTCTCTTAAGTCACCTCTTAGTTCTGAATGTTATTCCATGCCCGAGCCACAAAGTCCTGGGGTTAAATATCATTGGTCCCTTTTTATAAGGAGGACATTGAGTCCGGTTTGACGACTTCCTCAAGATTGCACAGAAAACTTTTAGAGATTTCAGATATTGAGACTAGAAGATTGTGCTGTAAGTCCACGACCCCGACTCCTTTGTATATTTCTGTATCGGTTCCTGAAACTGGCCTAGAGCAGTTACTGAGATAGTTTGAATGGATGAATGAAACTTTTGATATCAAGGCCAGTGACCCAAGCAGGTCGGTTGTTTCTCTGCCCTTCTAATGTATTAACAGTGTAACACTGCTCCAGGTGTTTCTTCTGCTTTACTTGACTGGGGACTCTGAAACCAGTTCTGTTGTCTTCAACTTAATCAGACAGCATGGAGGCACCTCCGGTCACCATGATGCCTGTTACTGGAGGCACTATTAATATGATGGAGTACCTGCTGCAGGGTAAGTGAACCAGGCAACTTGGATGACTTGTTTTCCTCTCTCTGTTCATCATCTGTGGGGATGAGAGGCTGTTATACAGAGGCAGCCTGCATGATTTCTGGCACTCAATAGATAGCAACTTCTTTAAAAGAATTTAAACGTTAATTATGGTCACAGACACAAACACATTAAATTAAGTGTACAGTTCCGTAGTGTTAATTACATTCACATTGTTGTATAACTGATTTTTAGAACTTTTTCATCTTGCAGAACTGAAACTGTATACCCTTTGAACACTAATTGCTCCTTCTCCTCACCCCCCACCCAGCCCTTCAGCTCTTAGCAACCACCTTTCTATTTTGTTTCTGATTTTGACTACTTTATATATTTCATATGAGTGGACTCATGCAGTGTTTATCTTTTTATGACTGACTGGTTTTACTTAGCATAATGTCCTCAAGGTTCATCCCTACTGTAGCATGTGACTGGATCCCCCTTTTTAAAGCTGAATGACATTTCATTGTGTGGATATACTACGTTTTCTTTATTCATCTGTCATTTGGGTTGCTTTCACCTCTTGGTTATCATGAATATTGCTGCAGCAAACATGGGGGTGCAAATATCTCTTCAAGATTCTGCTTTGAGAGGTGCCTGGGTGGCTCGGTCCTTGAACATCTGCCTTCAGCTCAGGCTGTGATCTCAGGGTCCTGAAATCAAACCCCACATTGGGTTCCCTGCTCAGTTCTCTGCTTCTCTCTCTCCCTCTCCACCCCTCACTCATACTCTCTCTGTCTCTTTCTCTCTCTCAAATAAAATCTTTAAAATAAAATTAAAAGAGTCTAAATTAAAAAAAAAAAAAAAAAGGGCAGGTAAAATAACTTGTCCAGATAGGAGAACTCAAGATCCAGAGAGAGTAGTGATTTTCAGGAGGTCAGATAATGTTTCATGCAAGAGTTTAGACTTTCAGATCATCCATTTGGTAACTTAATATGAATAACATTAGGTTATTAATTTTTACTTCTTAAGCTAACTCTTCAGTCTTTCCCAACCCAGTAAGTGCCACTGTCATTCACCAGTTGCATGAACCAAGCATTTAGGAGTCAATCTCTGCTTTTCACTTTATTCCCACATCTAGTCCCTCTCTAAGTTGTCATATTCGTTTTACTTCCAACATACATATTTTTTTAAGATTTTATTTATTTATTTGACAGAGAGAGTGAGAAAGCACAGCAGGCAAAGCAGCAGAGGGAGAGAGAGGGGCAGACTCCCCACTGAGCAGGAAGCCTGATGCAGGGCTTGATCCTAGGACCCTGTGATCATGACCTGAGCCAAAGGCAGACGCTTAACTGACTGAGCACCCAGGTGCCCCTCAACATATATTTTAAATAAGTATTTTCTCCACCTGCAATGCCTTACACTGGTTTATCTTCCGGGACTTGAACTATTTTAGTAACCTTTTACTTATTACATTGTTTCTACTTCTGTTTATCTCTGTCTCTTCCTACACCAACAGGTAGTCATCTTTTTATTTTTTATTTATTATTATTTTTTTTTTAAAGTAAACTTTGTGCCCTCAACGTGGGGCTTGAGCTCAAGATGCGCAGATCAAGAGTTGCATTCTAGGGGTGCCTCGGTGGTTCAGTTTGTTGAGTGTCTCACTGCTGATTTTGGCTCGGGTCCTGATCTCAGGGTCTTGGGATTGAGCTTCATGTCAGGCTCTGCACACAGTGGAGAGTCTGATTCTCTCCCTCTCCTTCTGCCCCTCTCCCATGTGTGCTCTCTCTCAAATAAATCTTAAAAAAAAAAAAAAAAAAAAGTGGGGAGGAGTTACATGCTCCACCAACTGAGCCTGGTAACAATGTAACACTTCTCCAGGTGTTTCTTGTGCTTCACTTGACTGGAGACTCCTAAACCAGTTCTGTTGTCTTCAACTTAATCAGACAGCATGGAGGCACCTCTGATCACCATGATGCCTGTCACTGGAGACATCATTAATATTTTGGAGTACCTGCTGTAGGGGACCTACCAGGCGTCCCCGGTAGTCATCTTTTTAAATAATTGTTTTATTATTTAAAAATTCAAACTAATACATTGAACAGTCCATTTCTATCCTCTAGGTTTCAGTTTGTATCATTTTGCCATATTTGCTTCATCTTTTTTCTTTCACTATTTTTTAAGTTTTTTTTTTCTTTTAAGAGAGGGAGGGGCAGGAAGTTGGTGGAGGGAGAGGGAGAGAGAGAATCTTTTTTTAAGGTTTTATTTATTTATTTGACAGAGATCACATGTAGGCAGAGAGGCAGGCAGAGAGAGAGAGAGGAAGGGAAGCTGGCTCCCTGCTGAGCAGAGAGCCTGATGCGGGGCTCTATCCCAGAACCCTGGGATTATGACCTGAGCCTAAGGCAGAGGCTTAACCCACTGAGCCACCCAGGTGCCCCGAGAGAGAGAATCTTAAGCAGGCTCTGCTCCCGGCACAGAGCCCGAAACAGGACTTGATCTCAGAACCCTGAGATCATAACTTGAGCTGAAATCAAGAATCAGACCCTTAACTGCCTGAGCCACTTAGGCACCCCTTAAGACTGTATGTTTTTTGTTTTTTGGATTTTTTTTTTAAGATTTTATTTATTCATTCATTTTTCAGTGAGAGAGTGAGTACACACAAACAGGCAGAGTGGCAGGCAGAGGCAACGAGAGAAGCAGGCTCCTGGCCGAGCTAGGAGCTTGATGCGGGACTCCATCCCAGGATCCTGGGATCATGACCTGGGCTGAAGGCAGTGGCTTAACCAATTTAGCCACCCAGGCGTCCCAAGACTGTATGTTTAAGTAATCTCTACACCCAGCCTTGGGCTCAGACTTACAAGTCTGATATCAAAGAGTCACATGCTCCACTGACTGAGCCAGGCATATTCCCCTCTTTTGCTGTTCTTAAAGAAAATTTCTGCGGGCACCTGGGTGGCTCAGTTGGTTGAGCGATTGCCTTCGGTTCAGGTCGTGATTCTGGAGTTCCAGGATCAAACCCCACATTGGGCTCCCTGCTCAGCGGGGAGTCTTCTTCTCCCTCTGACCTCTCCCCTCTCATTCTCTCTCTCTCAAATAAATAAATAAAATCTTAAAAAAAAAAGAAAATTTCTGACTTGTAACATTTTATTCCTAAACTCTTCAGTAAGCCTATCTAAAAAACAAGGATATTTTTCTTCATAACCTTAATACCATCATTATTATCTTAAGAAAATTAATAATATATTTTAATGTCACCTAACATCTAATCCATATTCAAAAGTTTGTCCCCAGCTGTGCCCAGAATGTATTTTTTAAACAAGATGCCATCAAGTATCATGCATTACATTTGATAATTGTGTCTCTTAAAAAGTCTCTCTTCATTTGGACCAGTCTCCCCTCAGCTACACTTTTTTGCCTCATGACTGTTTCTTGTTGAAAAGTCCATACCAGTGGTCCTGGAATGAGCCTCTGAAAATGTGAATGCAGTCATGTCTTTCCCTGTTTTGATGACAATAAAGTGCAGAGCCCATAGTTGCCCAGTGACCTCTGCGTAGAGTACCACCTTCACCACGAACTGTATGTCAGGCCTGCACTGCTGTGGCCCAGGCAAATCCTCACTTGGTTCTACCTTCTCACTCAGAGCACTTCAGGCACAAACACTGATACCTCTCCATTTTCTTTAATTGCCCAAGCCCTTTCCTGCCTCTGTGCCTTAGCCCTTGAAGATCCCCCTGGCCCAGTACTTTTCTCCAGCTCTTCACAGAACCGCCTCATTTTCATTCTTCAGTTTTCAGCCCAGTTGCATCCCCTTAGGGAGACCTTCTTTGACTCCAGCCCCTCAGAAAGGTCTTCTCTTCTCCATCCCCACCAGTTGCTCTCTATCCCATCTTCCTTTTATTTCCTTGTATTACTGTTTGCTTACTTATTTATTTTTTGTTTCCCCCACTAAATGGTAATCTCCCTTAGGGCATGGACCCCAGCTTCCTAGCATAGTGCCTAGAATAGCACTCAAAAAGTATATGTTGAATGAACCAACACTGACAAATGTTTGAGGAATGGGGTCTTCTGGGTGGCTCAGGTCATGATCCTGGGATCGAGCCCCGCACTGAGTTTCCTGCTGACAAGGCAGCCTGCTTCTCCTCTCCCTCTGCCTGCCACTCACTCTGGTTTTGCTCTCTCCCTCTCTCTGTCCAGTAAATAAATAAAATCTTTAAGAAAAGATGTTTGAGGAATGAACAAACACATCTCTGATACTGTCCTGAATGTAGGGTACAATGTATTGAATGTAGGACTTGTTCCCTGCTCCCATGATCTTCTGTCCTGTGATTACTGGGATCTGATCTGTTGCTTTTCCTACAACACTCCCCATTCTCAAAAATTCAGTCTTTTGAGTCTCACTATCAGTATTTACTTTAGTAACAATAGTCTTATTTATTTTAACAGATTTAGTCAATAAATGTTTGAATACG
This sequence comes from Mustela nigripes, assembly GCF_022355385.1. Taxonomy (NCBI): domain Eukaryota; kingdom Metazoa; phylum Chordata; class Mammalia; order Carnivora; family Mustelidae; genus Mustela; species Mustela nigripes. The sequence continues at coordinate 20,781,556 of NC_081570.1, forward strand.
TTACTAGCATTGGTGTATCATCAGTGGAGGGAGAAAGATGAATAAAGTATCAGTATACAACTGATATATTGAAAGATGACTAAAGAATTGAGGTGATAATGCTAAAGAAAACTAAAGCAGGGAGGTGGAAAGAGATTGGAGAGACGTGTGTTATCTTGTTCAGGGTGATTTAAAAAGACCTCTCTGATAAAGTGACACTTGAGCAAAGACCTGAAGGAAGTGATGGGGCGATGCATGCAGCTACTGGTGAGAAAAATTTTCTAAGTGTAGGGACTATGGGAAGAGACTCTGAAGAGAAATACTTTATCAAGTACTTGGCATTTTCAGGAAATAATAGGAAGATCACTGTAGCTAGAGAGAGTGATCTAGGGGAATAGTTGAAGGAAATGATGTTGGACTGGTAGCAAAGCAGAGTCCACAATGTATAGGACCTTGTAGATGATCGTAAAGACTTTAGGATTTATTCTGAATGACACGGGAAGCCATTGGAGGGTCCTAAGCAGAGGACTGTTCTTATCTGCCTTCTATTCAAAAAGACCTCTTGGCTGTTGTGTATAGAAGAGAAGCAGGCGAGGGTAGAAGCAGGCTATTGCAAAAACCAGGTAAGAAATGAGAGAAACTTGGACTAGATGGAAATGAATGAGGAAGTGAAACATGATTGTATTCTGCACATATTTTTTAAAAAATTACAGATAGGATGTGAGATGGGGGAAAGAAAGGAGTCAGGATGATTCTGTGGTTTGGAGCCTGGGTCACTGGAAGCACAGAGTTTGCATTTACCGTAATGGAGAAGACTGCAGGAGGAGTAAGATTGTGGAGGAAAAGCCAGCAATTGGATATGAACACACGAAGATAAAGGAAACAGTTGGATATATGAGTCTATAGCTCATGAGATAAATACAGGTGTCCTCAGGGCATAAATGATATTTGAAGCCATAGCACCAAATTAGGTCACTTTGGAAGGAAGAGATTGTTGATAAAGAGGACCAGGATTGAGTCCTAGGATCCTCCAGTGTTTGGGGAAGATGAGAAAGAACCACCGAAGTAAACTTAAAAGGAATGGTCAATTAGTTAGGTGAAGAACTAAGGGAAGAGTTGTGTCCCAGAGGCCAAGGGAAGAGTAGATTTCAAGGTGGGTATAATCTGACAACTATGTCAGATGCTGCTAGGAAGATGAACAAAATGAGAGCAAAGATCAGTGTATTTCTATGGAGCATTTCATTCCTTTGTATTTAAATATGTTACATAAAAAGGAAATGTTATAATATAGATAGAAAACTTGTGTTGCTAGAAATAGAAGATAACTTTTCAAGTAAATGACAGGAGTATTATTATTATTCTAGATAGATACTATGGTTGTTGAGGCCTCTGAGCCCAAAGCCCACTGGCGATTAGTGTTTTAGGGAAGGCCTAAAGGCTTTCCTGTACCAACTAAGATAATGCAAAAAACTGAAAGAGGGTTAACTTTCTCATAAACTTTCTCATATGCTGCCATGGCAGCATAACCTCTCTGAAATCTCATATATTGGACCTATGCTTTACAAACATTGCACTAAACCATTGAGGTTTTTCATTTAAGTTTTTTCAATCTTTTGCTAATCCCAGTACCCAAAATGAAAGATGGGACTCAACCATACTCTTTCCTTCTTCAGGAAGCGTTCTAGATCACAGTTTGGAAAGCCTTATCCACCGCCTTCGTGGTTTGTGTGATAACATGGAACCTGAGACTTTCCTTGACCACGAGATGGTATTCCTCCTTAAGGGCCAGCAGGCTAGTCCATTTGTTCTCAGGGCCCGGCGTTCTATGGACAGGGGAGGAGCACCCTGGCATCTGCGTTACCTGGGACAGCCAGAAATGGGAGACAAGAACCGCCATGCCCTGGTGCGCAATTGTGTAGACATTGCAACATCTGAGAACCTCACTGACTTCTTGATGGAAATGGGCTTCCGCATGGACCATGAGTTTGTCGCCAAGGGTCACTTGTTCCGTAAGGGTATCATGAAGATTATGGTGTACAAGATCTTCCGCATCCTGGTGCCAGGAAACACAGACAGCACCGAGGCCTTGTCACTTTCCTATCTTGTGGAACTAAGTGTTGTTGCCCCAGCTGGTCAGGACATGGTCTCTGATGACATGAGGAACTTTGCTGAGCAGCTGAAACCTCTGGTTCACCTAGAGAAAATAGACCCCAAGAGGCTCATGTGACTAAGACAGTCTCTCTGCCACCGGGGCCTGACCTCACCTGTTACAAAAAAGAAGATGTTATAAAGGCTCCATTTCACCACTGCCAGCCGGGTGCCTCCCCCAGAAAGGAGAATGAGAACTTCGCTGGTTCTGTAGTTTTCCTCATGTGGCAAGTTCACTTCTGTGACAGCCTTTCCAAATGAAAGACTTAGGATAACAAGACTCTATCCAGTCCTTCTGTATAAGGAAGGGAAACTGAAATAAATTAGCTTTTAGAAAGGAAAGCTTTTACTTGTTTTGCTATTTGTGTATAAGACTGCAAACTTGTACTGTGTGGTAATAAAAGCTATGAAGAGAAACATCTGTGATTCCAATTCTTTATCACCCTGCTAATTTGGGATGGATTCACTACCAGCTGGAACGACCAAAAAAAAAATGACAGTTTTTAGTTTTAATTCTGATAGAGGTGATAGTTTTTACCTTTAACCAAAGTATCACATTCATTGAAAAAAAATTTTTTTTTTAAGATTTTATTTATTTATTAAAGAGAGAGACACAGCAAGAGAGGAAACACAGGCAGGGAGAGTGGGAGAGGGAGAAGCAGGCTCCCCGTCAAGCAAGGAGCCTGATATGGGATTCGATCCCAGGACGCTGAGATCATGACCTGAGCCGAAGGCAGACACTTAATAGCTGAGCCACCCAGGTGCTTCAAAAAATTTTTAAATACAAAAATAAAACCTGTCATCCTATAATTCAAAAAGATATACTATCTTTATTCTGTTATATATACTTTTAATCTTTATTTTATAAATATATATGAGATTGATTGATTTTTTGAGATTTTATTTATTTGACAGAGACATATCAAGAGAGGGAACGCAAGCAGGGGGAGTGGGAGAGGGAGAAAGCAGGCTTCCCGCCATGCAGGAAGCCTGATGCGGGGCTCAAACCCAGGACCCTGAGATCATGACCTGAGCTGAAAGCAGACACTTAACTACTGAGCCACCCAGGTGCCCCAAGATATATTTATTTTGTAAAATATTCTTTATATACTAGTTTATACCCTTCTTTTGTTGTTGTTGTTATTGTTTGTTTGTTTATATCACCTTTTCAGGACATTAGGCTATAGTGCTCTTCTATAAAAACAAAAACCCCATTAAAATAGGGAATTGAGGGCTGCCTGGGTGGCTCAGTGGGTTAAGCCTCTGCCTTCAGCTCAGGTCATGATCTCAGGGTCCTGGGATCGAGTCCCGCATCGGGCTCTCTGCTAGGCAGGGAGCCTGCTCCTTTCTCTCTCTACTTGTGATCTCTGTCAAGTAAAATCTTTAAAAAAAAAAAAAAAAAGGGAATTGAGGCAGAGATTAATTAGCTTTTTATGGGCGATACAGATACTAATTAGCAGAGATGGTATGTAAATATTGATAATTATAATTGCTATGTGTATCCCATCATGCAGATTTTCATAACTTAATTGATTCCCCTACTTTGGAATTTTTAGTTTGTTCCTAATTTTTGGCTTTTAAAAACATCCTCTAGGGGTGCCTGGGTGGCTCAGTGTATTGAGCATATGACTCTCGGTTTCAGCTCAGGTGGTGATCTTGGGATTATGGGACTGAGCCCCGTTTGGCCTTCATGCTGGGGGCAGAATCTGTTTAAGAGTATCTCTCTCCCTCTGCCTCTCCCCCTGCCTCCACACTCACTCTCTTAAGATCAATGGATAAAATTAAAAAAAAAAAAAAAAAAAACAAAGACGAAAATCCTGTAATGCTAGTGCTTTTAGTAAAATCATTGTTGACATCTATGACTATTCTTTAGGATAAATTCTAGGGAACTGCTGAGTCAAACAGTAAGCGCTATTTTAAGACTTCTGCCATGCATTGCCAAATGCCTTCCAGAAATGTCCCAGTTTTCACTCCCACCAGCTGTAAATGAGGTTCCCAAAAATGTTGCCAAAACTGGGTATGACTATGAAAACTTGTTTTTCCCATTTGATGATAAATGGTAACTAGTTTGAATTTTCTTTTTTTTTCTTTTATTTTTTTATGTAAGCTCTATGCTTAATGTGGGGCTTGAATTCATGACCCCAAGAGCAAGAGCCGTACACTCTACCGACTGAGCCAGTTAGGTGCCCAAATTTTCTTTTTCTTTTTTTAAAGATTTTTATTTATTTTTTTTTTTTGAGAGAGTGCATGAGCTAGAGGGAGGGACAGAGGGAGAGGGAGAAGCAGACCCCCCACTGAGCAGGGAGCCTAGGGGCCTCAATCCCAGAGCCCCAAGATAAAGACCTGAACCAAAGTCAGAGACAACCAACAGAGCCACCCAGATGCCCCAATATTTTTTGGTTTTTTTAAGTAACAGTTCTTTGTGGGATCGACTGTAGCTCATTTTAATACTTCCAGAGTTTTTAATACACTGGAGAGAGTTTGGTTTGCTAAAAAATTTTAGGTTATTCAGAATTTTCATTTTTTTCTGGGATATCCACTTACATCACACCCCTGTTGAGCTACATTGGACAAATCAGTTGTCTTTGGCATTACTTAAAAGATGATACGAATATTCTGTTAGGATGCTTTGGGCTACAAGTAACAGAAAAGCCACCCCCCCCCCAAAAAAAAGAAAAGCCATCCCAAGCTGCCTTAAACAGTAAGAATGGAATTATCTCACATGATGATAAATTCTAAGATGGGGTGGCTTCCAAGTTGGGGAGCTGGTTATTTCTCTGGCTCTGGGAACCTGTTCTTGGCTTTCCCCTGAATGTTTTCAAGATAGCTTCCCCCACCCCCTCAGTTGCGGATTGCATAAATGGGTAAATCCTGTTCCTTTCTTCACAGGCATATTAGCATAATGATTCAGGCAAGGCCCCTTCTTGTTTTGTACTCTTCCCCTTTATTCCTAAACTCTACTCTCACTCCCACTTTCCTCCCATTTTGATATATGTTAAATGTATGTCTCTTTTGTCTGCCTGGTAATATGTGGAGTTATATGCACATATTTACTTCACACAAATGACACTGTGCTATACATGTTGCCTCTTTTTTTTTTCACTTTCTAAAAATTAACATTGCTTTTGTGATATGCTCTTGTTGCCATATATAAACCCACCTCGGGGTGCCTGGGTGGCTCAGTCGTTAAGCATGTGCCTTTGGCTCGGGTCAGGTCATGGTCTCAGGGTCCTGGGATCGAACCCTGCATCAAGCCTTGCATGGAGCCCCGCATTGGGCTCCCTGCTTGGCGGGGAGCGTGCTTCTCCCTCTCCCACTTCCTCTTTTGTGTTCCCTCTCTCACTGTCTCTGTCAAGTTAATAAATAAAATCTTAAAAAAAAAAAAAAACCTTACCTCAAAACTTCTAACTTACATGTGCTTTCATACTAACAGGAATATTAATACTCGAGTAGTGCTTAACTCCGGCAGGTGCTTTAAATGTTTTAACTCACATACTTCTTCCAATAGCCCTGAGGTAGATATTATTAACTCCCATTTTACTGATGAGAGGAAGACACAGAGAACTTGCTCGAATTTTCTATTTCTGTTGTTCAAAGTCAGAATTAGTAAATGGTGGAGCCTGAATTTCCACTGTCTTGCTCTGGAAGCCAGACACATCTCCACTTTGCCTCCATCCATGCTTTTTACCCATTCAGTCCCTTGAGGATGGAAACCTATATTGCCCTCAACTCTCTATTACCATAAAAAGTACTACAATAAGCGAATGTACAGATTGAGGTGGAATATTCCTCTGAAACACCTACCTGTGGGCATGCTCGATCTGCCAAACATTGACAGGTATCTTTTCAGAAGGGCTGTGCTATTTCACATTCCTATTACCAGTGCATAAGAACTCATACCCACATCCTCCTTATAACCTGTACCAGTTTGGAGGATGTCAGGTGGCAGCTCTTGGCTGTTTTGATTTGCATTTCTCGGTTATAATCAAATTCGGGCCTTTTTAAATATGCCTTTTAGGCATGTGCACCCGAATGTTTATAGCAGCAATGTCCGCAATAGCCAAACTATGGAAAGAACCTACATGTCCATCAACAGATGAACGGATAAAGAAGATGTGGTACACACACACACACACACACACACACACACACACACAGACAGTGGAATACTATGCAGCCATCAAAAGAAATGAAATCTTACCATTTGCGGCAACATGGATGGAACTAGAGGGTATTATGCTGAGCGAAATAAGTCAGAGAAAGGCAATTATCGTATGATCTCCCTGATATGAGGAAGTTAAGAGGCAACGTGGGGGATTTAGGGGTAGGAAAAGAATAAATGAAACAAGATGGGATCGAGAGGGAGACAAACCATAAGAAACTCTTAATCTCACAACAACAAACTGAAGGTTGCCAGAGGAGGGGGTTAGGGAGAGGGGGGTGGGGTTATGGACACTGGGGAAGGTGTGTGCTATGGTGAGTGCTGTGAAGTGTGTAAACCTGGCGATTCACAAATCTGTACCTCTGGGGCTAATAACACATTATATGTTAATAAAAAAATAAAACATTTGGGGGCGCCTGGGTGGCTCAATGAGTTAAAGCCTCTACCTTCGGCTCGGATCATGATCCCAGGGTCCTGCGATAGAGCCCTGTATCAGGCTCTCTGCTCCACAGAGAGCCTGCTTCCTCCTCTTTCTCTGCCTGCCTCTCTGCCTACTTATGATCTCTGTCAAATAACTAACTAACTAAATAAATAAATAAATAAACAAAATCTTTAAAATAATAAATACTTTAAAAAATTTTTTTAAATAAATAAATATGCCTTTTATATATCACCTTGAATAGACTTCTTAGTCTATACAGTGTGAAACTTACTGTGAAACAAAGGTACCTATATCCTTTGCCTGTTTTTCTATTTGGTTTCCTCTCTTGTTGGTTGGTAGAAATTACATGTATATTCTAGACATTCCGTGTTTGTTTTAAACATCACAGTTCCTTCTCCATGTCTGTCACCTTCCTGTTAACTTTGTCTGTGATGTGATATTGTTAGTTAAGCATATGCCCTAAATTTTGACCTTATGATTTGGAATCTCATTTAAGAAGTCTTTATCTACCCAGAGGTAACAGTTTTTCTTTGTTAGCTTTATAGTTTAAATTTCTGACACTCAAGTCTTTCATCGGAATCTACCTTTAACATAATTTCAAGTGAAAATCCAGATTTTTTTCCTTCATACAGTGAATTCATTTTTCTATCACCATTGAAAAATAGAATCTACCTTTAACATAATTTCAAGTGAAAATCCAGATTTTTTTCCTCCATACAGTGAATTCGTTTTTCTATCACCATTGAAAAATAGTCTTTCTAATGCTTTGTGAGCCACCTTTTTCATATATTAAGTTCCCCTGTCTATACTTTCTTTCTAAACTCTCCATTCTATTCCATTGGTCTTTTTCTTCATTTCAGTGCCAGCAACACAATGTTTTTTATTACTGAGGCTTTGTAGTAGGGCCAGTTCTACCAGTAGGACAGGTAGCCTGACTTTTATTTCCCTCTCAAAATAGACTTAGCTTTCGGCTTTCGTAGACCTTTATTCTATCATATTCAGTTTATTTTTTTATTGTATCATTTTTATTTTTATTTCTTCCATACTCATTTTAGAATAAGTTTCCGTTTCTCACCATTACTACTAGAATTTTTATTGAAGTTTCATTGAATATATGTAGATTAATTTAGGGGAGAACTGACATCTTTGCATGAAACCCTCCCCATAATTCACTGTGGCAGGTTTCCTTCACCTCTTTTAGGTCTCTGCTAAAATGTCAGAGAAGCCTGCCCTGACTATCCCAAGTAGCACAGTAGCTGACCCTCACTCTCTTATTTAATTTTTCCATAGCATTTATTACTATCCAACTTCAGATTATTTACTTACTGCTTCTCTTCTAGAATGTAAGATTCATGAGGAAAAGTGCTTTGTTTTGTTTTCTGCTGTGTCCCTAGCACTCAAAACTAACCTTTGTTAGTCACTCTGAATATTTGTTAAACAAATGAATAAAATCTTTAGGCTGCTAAGGTTTTCCCAATTATGACATTTATTCAGGTTTTCATGTCTCTGAATAGAGTTGAAAAAAATTTTTTTAAGATTTATTTCTTTGAGAGAGAGAGAGAGAGAGAGTGAGTGGCGGGGAGAGGTGGAGGAGGGGAGGCAGAGGGAGCGAGAGCCCCAGGCAGACTCCACACTGAATGCAGAGCCCCACATGGGGCTCGATCCTATGCTCCCAAAACTCTGAGACCATAATCCAAGCCAAAACCAAAAGTCAGATGCCCAACCGACGGTGCCACCCAGGAACCCCTGAAGAAAATTTTTAGTAAACTTCTTGGGCATTGCTTTTAGGCCAATTTCTGTAGACCAGGAGTCAGCAAACTACACCTGTGCAGGTCAGCTTGCTGTCTGGTTTTGTAAATAAAGTTTTATTAGAATATCCACATTCATTTAAATGTTGTCGGGATGCCTGGGTGGCTCAGTTGGTTGGACGACTGCCTTCGGCTCAGGTCGTGATCCCGGAGTCCCGGGATCGAGTCCCACATCAGGCTCCCAGCTCCACGGGGAGTCTGCTTCACTCTCTGACCTTCTCCTTGCTCAGGCTCTCTCTCACTGTCTCTCTCTCAAATAAATAAATAAAATCTTAAAAATAAATAAATAAATAAATAAATGTTGTCTATGACTGCTTTTGTACTGTATTGACAGAACTGAGTGGCCACCACAGAGATCACACGGCCCATAAAGCAGAAACTATTTGCTATCTGGCTCTTTACAGAAAAAGTTTGCTGATCCTCTCCATAGACTAGCTTATTTGCCATTATAGATCATGTTATCTATTTATTACATTTTTAAGGCAAATACTCCTGGTATAAAAGAAAACTATTGATTTTTTAAAAATATCTTTCTTATTTATTTATTAGAGAGAGAGAGAGAGCATGAGAGGAGAGAGGTCAGCGAGAGAAGCAGACTCCCTCCCGGGCAGGGAGCCTGATGTGGGATTTGATCCCAGGACTCCAGGATCATGACCCGAGCTGAAAGCAGTCACCCAAGCAACTGAGCCACCCAGGCACCCTGAGTTTTTTTAAGATAAGTCTTCTATAGTTTTGAGAGTTTGCTTGCTGATTATCTTGTGTTTTTCATACAGACTGTCATATCATTGGCAAGAGTGGCAAGCAGAAAGAGTACATACCTCTTTCACTTTTTTCTTGTCTGAAAGAATTGGCCAGACTCTTCAGTACTCTAGCCAACACTCATGGTCATAATGAGCAGCCACTACATCATCCTAATTTTATTATTTTTTTAAGATTTTATTTACTTATTTGAGAGAGAGACAGTGAGAAAGAGCATGAAAGGAGAGAAAGTCAGAGGGAGAAGCAGGCTCCCCGTGGAGCTGGGAGCCCCATGCACGACTCCATCCCGGGACTCCGGGATCATGACCTGAGCCAAAGGCAGTCACTCAACCAACTGAGCCACCCAGACGCCCCATTGTCCTGTTTTTAATGCTTTTGCACCAAATGTCTCTGTTAAGTATGATGAAAAATTACATGATTTTTACCCTTTGGTCTGTCCATGTGATGAATTATATTGACAGACTTTCTGCTATTGGGCCATCCTTGTATTCCTGGGATCACTCCAAAGCATCATGATATTATCTTTTAAATACCCTGTTGGATTTGAGTGCCTATTATTTTGTTTGGGATATTTGAATTGCGGACTACCTTAATTGCCATGCAGAGATCTATGCAGTGACCACACCCTGTTTTTCCAACCTCTGCTGGAACTACAAGCTAAGCGCTATGCTAGATGCTGCATTACAACAATGGCTATGATACAGTCCCTGTCTTTAATAGCTCCCATTTATAGTGGCAGAAACAGACATTTTATACAGTTTATATAGTCATAAAAGTTAAATGAACAAAGATCTCCTTCCCCAGATGAATGACCAAGCAGGTCTGCTTCCTTTTCCTTGGATATACCTTAACACTCTTGCATATGTATTATCTTTCTTTCTTTCTTTTCCTTTTTTTAAATTTTATTCATTTATTAGACAGAGATCACCAAGTAGGCAGAGAGGCAGGCAGGGGGGTGGGAAGCAGGCTCCCCACTGAGCAGAGAGCCTGATGCTGCTCTTGATCCCAGGACCCTGAGATCATGACCTGATCCAAAGGCAGAAGCTCAATCCACTGAGCCACCCAGGCACCCCTGTATTATCTTTCTTAATACCCTTTCCTCTTTGGTTCCCCACTCTTCTCTGCACAATCAAGAAGCGGGATCAAAACAAACAAACAGGGGCACCTGGGTGGCTCAGTAGGTTAAAGCCTCTGCCTTTAGCTCAGGTCATGATCTCAGGGTCCTGGGATTGAGCCCCGCATCGGGCTCTCTGCTCCGTGGGGAGCCTGCTTCCTCCTCTCTCTCTCTCTGCCTGCCTGTCTGCCTACTTGTGATCTCTGTCAAATAAATAAATAAAATCTTTAAACAAACAAACAAACAGGATCAAACAATGGAAAGCATGTAAAAGAGTGGTTAAGGGCTCAGGCTGGAGTGACAGCTAGGTTCCAGTTCTAGCCATGCCATTCACTAGCTGTGTGACCTTGCACGTATTGCACCACCCCAGAGATCTATTTCCTCATCTGTCAAACTGAGACTACCTTCATCACGTAGAAGATCCGGTGAACTAACCTGCGTAAAGGCTTTCAACACAGGGCCTGACGGCTGCCAGGATTTTCCCTTTCTGTCCTGGACCACAAGAAGGTCACAAAGTCTCTTTCCTCTGACTTCTGACGTTAGATGGCAAGTAAGTAGCATCACTTGTTTCACAATTCACAATGTTCTCCCTATAGTAATTCTTTTTTTTTTAAGATTTTTATTTATTTATTTGACAGAGAGAGAGCACAAATAGGCAGAGAGGTAGGCAGAGAGAGGGGAGGAAGCAAGCTCCCTGCTGAGCAGAGAGCCTGATGTGGGGCTCGATCCCAGGACCCTGAGATCATGACCTGACCTGAAGGCAGAGGCTTAACCCACTGAGCCACCCAGGCACCCCTCCCTATAGTAATTCTTTATGTATCTTGGCTTCTGGTGCTACCATTTAGTAGTGTCTTGGCCAAGTTAGTTAAACTCTCAGAATGTCTATTTTCTTATCTGTAAAACAGGATTCATAGACGGAAGGATTCCTCATAGAATTGTCATATGAATTACATGATCTTATGCATAAAGACGTAATGAACTGCTTGGCACTTGAGTGCTTAATACTTGTTAACTGTTTTCTGTTTCAGTATTATTAACACGACTGTATGCTTCTTACAGGGAAGAACTGGGTTTTATAGTATAACATAACGGTTAAAACTCTAGAATCTTGAGTTCAAATGTGAATTCCCACATAAGTATGTTGCTCAAGCTGGGTAGCCCTCTCTAGGCCTTAGTTTCCTTATCTGCAAAATGGGAATGATAAAAGAACCCAGTTCCTAGAGGTTGTTATAGGGATTAAATGAAATAACCCACTCACTGAGAATTTAGCATGGTGCCTGGCATAAATACTGATTTCTTGATCATTTAACAAGTATCAAGTAATGTGCTAAGGGTTTTATTTAGCAATATTTTATTTTATTTCTGTGAACCCCATGACCCTTGCCTAGCTTAGTACTACTCATATAATGACCTTTGAAATATTTATTGAATAAATGAGTGAGTGAATTAGTGAATGCTGAGCTGTATGCCACAAGAATCTTGCCTCTGTAAGCTGGTTTGTCCCAGGTTAACACTCCTCATTCCTCTGAGATGACTTGGTGTGTAAGCCATAAGGTTTAACATCTGTAAAAAACAGGAGAAGATTATAGAAAGGGGGAGGTGTTAAACCCTGGCCTTTTTCACTCTAGAGAAATCACTCATATTTTAGTGCTTGAACTTATTTCTCAGAACTGGTAAAATGAATTTTAAAACCGCTACCACTTTTGAGGTAAAATTTACAACATTCAGTGTCACGGAGAACATAGAGAAAGGAGCACCTTTTGGGAGGAAATAAAATTGATGCAACTGTTCCTGAGGGCGTTTAGCCTAAGAAAATAACTAGGGATGTGCACAAAGATGTAGTTTAAAGCTGGTCATCTTAGGGGTACCTGGGTGGCTCAGTCATTAAGCATCTGCCTTCAGCTCAGGTCATTATCTTGGGGTCCTGGGATCAAGCCCCACATTAGGCCCCCCGCTCAGCAGGAGGACTTCTTCTCCCTCTCCCACTCCCTCTGCTTGTGTTCCCTATTTTTCTGTCTCTCGCTCTGTCAAATAAATAAATAATCTTTTTTAAAAATTATTAAATCTGGTCATCTTAGTGATGTGTATAGCCTACAAAAAGGAAATACTCTAGATGTCTCATAAAAGGAGGTGGGATAAATGATACTTTATTCACAAATGAGATATCTTGCAGTCATGCAAAAGAAATTGTAGTAATGAGTTTAATGACATGGGAAAATATTCCAGATACTTATTAACTTGTGACTTTAAGAAAATTACTTAATTTCTCTGCCTCAGTCTCCTTATCAGTAAATGGGAATATTAATATTGACCTCCTTATAGTTATCATGAGGATTAAATGAGTTATGCATAAGAATATTTGGAATTGTACCTGTCCCATTTATAGATATAACCTGTAATTATTATTATGTGAGAAAAAAGTTTAAAAACAATGTGTATGATATGCTATTACTTACAAAACATATATACATAGGGGAAAAGGTATGAAAGTACATACTTCAAAATGTTATGAGCTACTTCTTGGTGTTGGAAATAATGGTATATTTTATAGCTGGTTTTGCCTTTTTTTTTTTTTTACAATAAATATATATGGCTTGTGTAACTTAAAAACAATAATTAAAACAAAAACAAAACATAGGGTGCCTGGGTGGCTTAGTCGGTTGAGCCTCCGACTCTTGGTTTTAGTTCATGTCATGATCTCAGGGTTGTGAGATCAAGCCCCATAATAGGCTCTGAGCTCAGCAAGGAGTCTGTTTGTCCCTCTCTCTCTGTTCCTTCCCCTGCTCCCACTCTCTCTCTCTCTCAAATAAATAAATAAAATCTTTAAAAAAAAAAAAAAGATCAATTTCTTCAGTAGGGGAGTCAGGGTGACGAGAATTTTCTACCCTGTCTGTGCCCTTCTTGTTAGCTGGTATAGCTGGTATAAAAGTATGAAAGGGGGTTAGTTTTCTTTCACTTTAAAAGATAATCTCCCCTTAGAGGAGAGATGGACCCAGCATCCAGAATGCCCTTAGGCAGTAGCAAGTCCTTAGCAAAGTGGGGCCTGGCAATATAGAACCAACACTGAACTCTAGAGGTGAACAGGATATGAGTCATCACACTGGCATTCTGTCAGGTTGACTAAAATCATGTCTATGTTTTCCTTGGAGGTGTGAATGTGAAGTGATGAGATTAATTTAAAAAAAAACATACAAATATATCAAGATAAACATCTAAATAAATGGCTCCCTTCAAAGTACTTATTTTGAGAAATCACACACTTACTAACAAATTTTTGCTATTCGTATAATTTTTTGGATTTTGGGGGGGATGGGAGAAGTCAAACCAATAGACCTCAAAATTGTTTTGGATGGAATATTTTTCCTCCTCCTAATTTATTAAAATTGTGATACTAAGTGCTTTTCAGGTTTTTTTTTTTTTAAATACTAAGTGCTTTTAAAGATGTAGTGAAACAGGTATTATTCAAGTGTTTCTAGTGGCATTATAAATTAGTAAAAACCTACTGGAAAGCAATTTGGAAGTAAATATTAAGAATCATCAAATCTTCTGGGGCACCTGGGTGGCTCAGTTGATTAAGCATCTGACTCTTGATTTCAGCTCAAGTTATGATCTCATGGGTGAGAGAAAATTAAGAAGGCTCCATGCTCAGCTCGGAGCCCCTTGCAGGGCTTGATCTCATGACTCTGAGATCATGAGTTGAGCTGAAATCAAGAGTTGGATACCTAACTGACTGAGGCACCCAGGCACCCCCTGCCTTTTTAAAAAAATATTTGTTTCAACAGTGCCACTTTTAAAAAACTTATTTATTTGACAGAAAGCAGGGGAAACAGCAGGTAGAGGGAGAAGCACAAACTTCCCACTGAGCAAGGAGTCCAACTCAGGAGTCAGTCCCAGGACCCTGGGATCATGACTTGAGCTGACGGCAGATGCTTAACCAACTGAACCATCCAGGCACCCCACTTCTGATTACTTCAAAATTGGAATTTGTCTTTATGGAAGATGAAGATTTGCAGGGCACCTCGGTGGGGCAGTCAGTTAAGCCTCCAACTTTTGATTTCATCTCGGGTCATTATCACAGGATTGTGGGATCAAGCCCCACATTGGGCTCTGTGCTGGGCACTTGGGCACAGAGCCTGCTTAGGATTCTTTCTCTCCCTCTGTACGCACCCCCTCTCCCACCACTCACTCCCTCTCACTCAAAACAAACAAACAAACAAACAAACAAACAAAAAAGAAGATTTGCTGCCAGAGAGCCTGTGTCATAGACCCTGAAGTTTTTTCTGAATTGGGCGTCCCAGTAATGGTTTGAAGAGTGGAAACCTCCTGGGCATAAGCGTGCTGCCTCCAAGGTGATGACAACCTTGAAGTAAATAATATTCATTTGTTGGTACCAGGTATGTCCTGTGTTTAAGGAATCACTCAAAATACTGTTGTGGGTCCCAGACCGACCAGAGATTGGGCCCACTTCTGAAAGTCAGTCTTTATTAGATGTACCTGAAAAGGTAGGTGGTCTAGAGGAAATAATCATCACTCCCATTTATGAAGCACTAACTATGTTGTAGGCACTATGCTAAAAACAAAAACTATCATGTTTTAATCTCTAACAACAATATTTCAAGATAGATATTATTGTCTTAATTTTACTGGTGAGAAAAATGAGGCTCTCGGAGAAACATGGTCATGGTCACAGCTGTGAGAGGCGGAACTGGATTTTAACCAAGCTTGCCTTCAAAAGTATCTTAAGACTCAACAGTGCTCAGTAGAGCTCCTACCATTTGCATGAGTTTATTTGGTGACCTAATACTGATGGGGAGGAACAGAAAAGCTTTCAGGGGGAAAACAGTCTTTAATGTCCCCCTACCTACCCTTGAGGACCTGCCTATGTCTGAGTCCTGTAGAATAAGGGACTGCAAATTAACTGTTTTCTGGGGCACCAGGGTGGCTCAGTAGGTTGAGCATCTGCCTTCAACTCAGGTCATGATCCCAGGGTCCTGAGATTGAGTCCTGAGACTGAGTCCCCGTGGGGCTCCCTGCTCAGCAGGGAGTCTGCTTCTCCCTCTGTCTACCCCTCCCCCTGCTTGTGCTCTCTCTCTCACTCTGTCAAATACATAAAATATTTTTTAAAAAATAAACCAAACTGTTTTCCTGTTTTATTCCAAGTCTCAAACAGAGCTGCTATGGGGCCCAGATGACAGAATGTGAAAAGGTGGAGGAATAGGGTCTCTAGCACCCTTTTTTGAAATATATTCCACTTTGTTACAGTGTGGATCTTGAAGAATTGCTCTGTTATTCTGAGGTGGACACAAACTGGCAAGGACATCAGAGTTGGTGAAGTCCCAACCCAGGCCAAGAACCCAAAGAGCCTCCCTGGGCAGCGACATTGGTGGCCAAAGTAGGAACAGGTAAGTGTAATGGATACACCTTGTCTGTGTCAAGATTCTTAGGAGATATCTACAAGGACAGGATCATTTAACCAGATAAGACCTGTCAGTTGGGAGCATGGGAGTGATTTATTCCTTGAGGCCCAAGGAGGCTCAGGTGATAAGAACTTAGAGCTCTACTCTGTACACAGAAAGAGTTCAGCGGCATTTGTAGACATCTTATGGACATGGTTCACCTGGGATGCAAATACTGAAGGAACTCAAATAAATGACACTTGAAGAAACAAGAAGATATAATGAATAATCCAATAAAGAGAATGTAGAAGCAATAGTAAGTAAATAAAGTGATTCAAAGTGGCTACATCTGATGATCACCTAAATATCCTATTAGAATCTTGGGGATGTGGACCCAGGAATCTCTATTTTTCCCTTATTAATCTCTCTAGGTGAATGTGAAGATCTGTGGTTTAGGAACCACTATTCCTGGCAACCCTATTCAAAAACTGCAAATCATTTTCAAGCATTTGGAAATTAGCTCTTACAGATGGAAGCAAAATTGGACCCCTCTTTATTGCTTTCTAGGAACTGGCAATCTAATTAGAGAAGTGAGGACATACCTCATAAGATCTTCAGGGTTAGAAGTAGGTCTTGAAAGATGAGTACAATTTCAGGGGTGCCTGGGTGGCTCAGTGGGTTAACCTGCCTTCAGCTCAGGTCATGATCTCGGAGTCTGGGGATGGGGGCCTTGTCAGACTCAACACTCAACAGGGAGTCTGCTTCTCTCTTTGCCCCTGCCTTACCCCATCCCCCCATGCTCTCACTCTCTCTCCAATAAATAAATAAAATCTTAAAAAAATAAAGATGAGTACAATTTCAAAAATGAAGTAGTTGAAGAATAGGAATGAATGAAAGCAGGAGGTGGTTGAGAGGACAGTGAGTCCTCCACCTTTATTTTATTTTAAAGATTTTATTTATTTATTTGACAGAGAGAGATGACAAGCAGGCAGAGAGGCAGGCAGAGAGAGAGGAGGAAGCAGGCTCCCTGCTGAGCAGAGAGCCCGATTTGGGGCTCGATCCCAGGACCCTGGGATCATGACCTGAGCTGAAGACAGCAGCTTAACCCACTGAGCCACCCAGGCGTTCCAGTCCTCCACCTTTAATTTGTATAAGTAAACTAAGATCTGACCCAACCATTCCTCTTTTAGGATATTTTTCCAGGAAAACTATTAAGGCTTATACCCTTTGCTGTGTTATTCATAATTTCAAGGAACACCTCAAAAGAACCAATATATTGTACAGTAATAGTAGAAAACAATTACATCATAGAATACTATACAACTCTGTAGAATAAATCTGTGTACGTAGAATGCTGTTGTAGAAAATGTAATCCATGGGGAAACGCTCATGATACATAAAGTAGCAAACAAGAATATTAAATACATCAGGTATGATCCCAATTTTAAAATACATAGATACATGTGTGTGTATATACAGTGGAAAGAGCTACAAAATGTTATGGATTATGCATAATATTTTTTTCCATTTTGCTTATCTGTATCTGTATCTGTATCATGAATTTTCTGCACTGATTGTGTTCCCCTGTTTTTGAGCATTATATCATGGAAACTTACAAACATACCCCAAAAAAGAAAGAAGTGTATAGTAAACCCCCATTTACCAATCACCAAGCTTCAGCAATTTCCAAAACTTCACCAATGTTATTTCATCTCTCTGTCCCCCCAACACTTTTTATTCTTGGGGGAGAGAGAGAGAGAGAGAGAGAGAGAGAGAGAGAGAGAGAGAGCGCACATGTGAGTGGCTGGGGAGGGGAAGAGGGAGAGGGAGACAGAGAATCTTAAGCAGGCTCCACGCCCAGTGCAGAACTAGATGCCAGGCTCCATCTCACCACCATGAGATCGTGACCTGAGCCCAATCCAAGATGCCGGTGCTTAACCAACTAAACCACCCAGGCACCCTCCTGGAGAATATTAAAACAAATCCCAGATAGCATGCCATTCTTTGCTTAAATATTTTTAGCATGTATCTCTAACTTAATATTTAAACAAGAGCATACCATTATTATATGTAACAAAATTAACACCAGTTAATATCACGTGATCCTCACTTATTATTCGCATTTCCCTAATTGTCCTTTCATGATTGGTTCATTTGGGTCAGGATCCAAAAGAGGTCAACATGTTACATTTGGTTTTTATGTCTCTTAAGTTTCCTTTTCTTCTATAATGTTTCCTTCCTCCCCGCCTCTCTTTTCATGCCAGTGATATCAAGTAACAGAAGAAGCTAGATAATCTGGTTTACAATATACAGCTCAGTCATCTGCTGTTGGTGGTTCCTACAGGAAGGTCTCCCTGCCCACCTCTGATCATCCCTCCATGTGGCACAGGGGATATTTAATTCTATTTAATTGTTAATTCTTATTCCAAAGGACCTTTAAGGACCTTCAGATTCAACTGTGAAGAGTAACTCAAGAAAGGAAAGCCTAGAAAGGTGACTCCCTCCGCCTCTACAGTAACTTAAACCAGGCCCAGTTCCTTTGGACGCTGTTTCCTGTCTGGTACTCTGATAATCCATGTCAGGAAGCCCATCTCCTTTCAGAGACTGGCTCTTCAGGATGATTCTGGGGGCAGGAGGGTACTGGCGTGGCCAGAGGCTGGAAATAGCATCTTTAGCCCCAAAGCTATCCCTTTTTCACTTACATTATTAACCAGTTTGGGGAGCATTTGATCTTCATCACCAACTGCTCCAGACAAGCTGAATGAAGGTAAGAATCAGAGCCACACTCACCTGGGCTCTACACTTTCAACTTTGAGAGTTCTTGAATGCAACTGTCTTCAGTATGTCTCTCTTGAGTTAGAGTGCTCCCATCTGGATAGGTAGCCCTCTACATCTGGAGCACAGTTTTCATCCTAGAATGTTCCTTCCTGCTTCTTGGAATTCCCTTTGCTTCTCCCCTGCATTGGCTCTCCTGTGTATTAAATCCCATAACTTTTATCTTTGTTGGACCTCTAGTTTTGGTGGACTATATCTGCCAGTAGCTTCTCATGAAAGGATGCA
Source organism: Mustela nigripes (assembly GCF_022355385.1). Classification (NCBI taxonomy): domain Eukaryota; kingdom Metazoa; phylum Chordata; class Mammalia; order Carnivora; family Mustelidae; genus Mustela; species Mustela nigripes. The sequence continues at coordinate 20,800,424 of NC_081570.1, forward strand.
TTAGAGGTAAAAATTTTGGGGATGCCTGGCTGACTATTGATCTAGGGGTTATGAGTTTGAGCCCATGTTGGGTGCAAAGATTACTAAAATAAATGAATACATTTTTAAAAAGAGGTAAAAACTTTAACCCCTCATGTATTTGATTATGTCTTTATCCACATGTCTTAATGATGGTGTCTATGGTTTAACCAGCCATAGTATCCTAGGATGAAAATCATCTTTCAGAATTTTGAAGACATTCCTCCCTTTGCTTCTACTTCCATGTTGCTGTCGAAAAGCCAGAGCCATTCTGATCCCTGATCTATATGGGGCCAGTTTTCTTTTTCTGTAGAAGCTTATAGAATCTTGTCTTTATTTACAGAGTTCTGATATTTCATAGTGGTGAGTCTTAATGTGGGTCTATTCTCATTCATTGTGCTGGGCATACAGTGGATAATCTGGAAACTTACACGAAATGATTTTATGATTTCCTCAACTCTTTTTAAAATAATCTTTCCTTATGGAACTTTTATTCAGCTATTGCACTTCTTTGGCTGGTGCTCAAATTTTCTTTTTTAATTTTTTATTATTTTATATTATTACTTATTTATCTTTTTAAAAAGATTTTAAGTAATTTCTGCACCCAATGTGGGGCTCGAACTCACAGCCCCAAGATCAAGAGTCACATGGTCTTCCAACTGAGCCCACCTGGCCCAGGATTCAGCATTGTTGGGTCTGTCGGAACCCTCATTTATCTGCTTTTCCACATCCAAAATTCTGTTGTATTTATTGTCCCCTCTCTCATTTTTTATGCTTTAATGCAATCCTTTACTGAAGTTTTAGTGGGATTGGGAGGGGAGGGGATAGATAGGAAAATCAGATCTATAAGAAGTTATAGCCATTGACTTTATCTTTGAAATCAGAATGTTTAGCACAGGTCCAAGTAATTATAAGCATTCGATAAACAATATCTTAGTTTCAGTGAAATATGGGAATCTGCACTTCGGAGAATGCCTAAAACAAGGCACATAACAAATATTGAAGCCAGTATTATTGGTATGCACATTAAGCTATACTTAACATTCTGAAACCTGTTTATTCTATTTAATACAATCTTAGGTTCATTCTTCTCCATCAGAAGTCTACCTTACTCTATTTTATTTTTATTTTTTTATTTCCAGTTAACACACAGTGTTATATAAGTTTCAGGTGTGCACATAGTGATTCAACACTTCCATACATCACCTGGTTCTCATCGCGACAAGTGGACTCCTTAATCCCCGTCACTTATTTCACCCATTTCCCCTCCCCTCTGGTAACCATCAGTTTGTTCTCAATAGTTAAGAGTCTCGTTTTTTTGTTTTTTGGTTTTGGGGATTTTTTTTTTTTTTTTGTAATCTCCACACCCAACGTGGGGCTCAGACTCACCCCCCAAGATCAAGAATCACACTCTGTTCTGACCGAGCCAGCCAGGTGCCCCAAGAGTCTGTATCTTGATTTATCTTTCTCTCTCTTTTTTTCCCCTCCTTTGCTTGTTTTGTTTCTTAAACTCCACATATGACTGAAATCATATGGTTTTTTGTCCTTCTCTGACTGCCTTTACTCTTTTTAAAGTTGCACACTATTCTATAGAATAGATATGCCATTTAATCATACTTCCATTGATGGACATTTGTTTTTCAATTTTTTTTCTGAAATACCAGCAATTCATACCCTAGTAATACATCCTTAAACACATGTGCTCGTATTTCTTTAAGATAAAGACTGAGAAGTGGAATTGCTCTATCATACTCACATGGAAAGTGTCTAATAGAAATTTCCAGAGTAAAAGAAGCATGTGAGTGATTAATCAGGATTTAATTATGGAAAGCACACTAGACTTGAAAGCAGAAGGTGTAAATCCCAATGATGGCTCTACCACTTATCTTAGGAAACTGTTTCTTTTTCATTTGTTGACAAATGTTTACTGGATTCTGCCTACTCCATGCCAGGCAGTGTTAGAGACTAGAAATAAGAGATGGATAAGGCATAGTGCTTGCTCTCAAGAAATTTACAGGGATTGGTGGGGAGGCAGACACATGAATAGATGCTGCTGCTTGCTCACTGTGGGCTCACTGTGGCCTTGAGAAGTAGTTTAACCTCCTGAACATCTGTTTCTTTTTCTGTAAAATGAGTAATAGCCCCTAAACCATAGGGTCGTCATCAAGGTTATGAAGTAATGGATGAGAAGTGCAGAAGTGCCCTTCACAGTGCCTGGCACATCCCATGCACTCAATAAATGGAAGCTATAGTTATTATTTAGTAACAAGATAATTATAATAAGTAACTTTTATAGTTGCTATAATAGAAGTTCTACCTCTCTGAACTCATTTCTACAGTACTAAATGAACTGTTGAGACAATAATATACAATATACAAAGTGGCACTTGATAAAGACTAGTTTCTTTTCTTGCATTTTTATGTTGAGACAGAGGGTAAACAAACAGAGGGAAAGAAAATATCCATATGTTTGAACACAGCAGTGATCTTCCCAGTCCATGTGTCACAGAGCCAATTCTGGACACTTCTTTAACTACACAGATTTCTCCTGTGGCCATATCTGAACATCTGGAATAAGGCTACATACCTCCCTGACCACAGACAGAGTGCTAACATGGCTCAGGGCTGATGGCTGCCTCCTGCTGGGGACTTTTTTCTTCCAGTTTGCTAAGTGCAACTTGTATCCCATACTTAATGGGGTCACTTATTTGCTTGACACTGGCTTCTTTGAAGTAGTTTTGTTTTGTTTTCTTTTCTTTTCTTTTTACATTGATATAAAGTAAGAATTAAAGGAAGTGTATCTTGATACCAAAAATTCTGAGCTTTAGTTTCTAATTAAAGGTAATTTACCAGCAAGTTTAAGTAGAATTAAATGACAGAAAAAGAATAGTTTATGAAGGGGCACCTGGGTGACTCAGTGGGTTAAGCCTCTGCCTTCAGCTCAGGTCATGATCTCAGGGTCATGGGATCGAGCCACACGGGATTGAGCCACACATCGGGCTCTCTACTTAGCAGGGAGCCTGCTTCTGCCTGCCTCACTGCCTACTTGTGATCTCTGACTGTCAAATAAATAAATAAAATCTTTAAAAAAAAAAAAAGAATAGTTTATGAATATTTTGGGTAGGTTCTCTGTTTTAGGAATTAACTAGTGTCTAACTAATTGATACTTTGCTATTATTTCTTGTTGTTTTTGCCTGTTTCTCTATTTCCCTGGAGGGTTTTTGGTTTTCTTTTCTCTCTCTCTTTTTTTTTTAATAATTATCTCTTCCTTTATTTTATTTATTTTTTTAAGATTTTATTTATTTATTTGACAGAAAGAGAAATCACAAATTAGCAGAGAGGCAGGCAGATGTTGGGGGGGAACAGGCTCCCTGCTGAGCAGAGAGCCCAATGTGGGGCTCGATCCCAGGACCCTAAAATCATGACCTGAGCTGAAGGGAGAGGCTCAAGCCACTGAGTCACCCAGGTGCCCCTCCCTGGAGGGTTTTAAAAGCACTGACATTTATTTCCTCTATCTGGATGTATGCTTGTCCATGCAGATCATACAAAATTCCTCTGAGTTTTTATAAGCTTTGCAGAGATAGTATGGTGCAATGGGCTAGAGTCCAAATTTTATTTTATTTATATCTATTTTATTTTGTTTTATTTTATTTATTTATTATTTTTTTAAGGAGCGTGGCATGGGTGTTGAAATCATGACCCTGAGATCAAGATCCTGAGATCAAGACCTGAGCTGAGATCAAGAGTCAGACACTTAATCAACTGAGCCACCCAGGAACGACACCCCCCCCCCGTCCCAATTTTAGAGTCAGGCAGACCTGGGTTTGAATTATAGCTCTTCTACGTCTTTGCTCCTCATCTTAGACAAAATCTCTGCATCCATTTCCTCATCTGTAAAATAGGCAATATTACCTATCATACTGATAATGACGGTCACTAATCCTATGATACTAACATTATAGAATAAACATGGGTTGAAAGAATCAGATAATACGTGTGAACTGCTCAACACAGTATGCGCTTCCAGTTTTTAGTTATGATCATGATCATTTTTATTTTCATTTAGGTATCATGCAGTGCTTGGCACCTGGTTGATGCTCAGAATCTGGTAGCTATTTCAAGTTACCTACAGTTTCTAACTGCCAGGATTACGGCTTTGTTATTGTTTCATTTGTTAGCGATAAACACCATCTTTATCCTCATACTTAGGAACTTAGGAACTCATCATCTCTGTCATTCTGACAGTGCCTGGCCCCTTGCTGGGCACACAGTAGGCGCTCAGTACTAGCTGTTGAATCATGTCCAGTTGAGCTAAACATCCATTCAGGCATTAGTGCACAGCTGTGTCACTAAATAGATGCCATTCCAAAATTGACAGCCAACCCCTGACACAGACATGCTTGAATGGTTTGTAAGCCATGATTTCAACTTCCTGCATTGCAGACATCTCAGTTAACAAGCCATTCCACTCATATGACCATTGGAAGGAAAGGACAAGCTAATAGAAATATGTAGCTTAACAGCCACGAAAATGAGCTTTGGTCTAGGTAAATCCAGACTTACGCCATTGCCCTAGCACTATCTAGTGGATCAGCGACTTAATCTCTAAGAACATCAGTTTTCTCATCTGTGAAAAGAGAATAACCATATCTTCTATCTCATCAGGTTATGGGGAGAAGTATTTTCCAGGTAATGCCTTCTCTTTTTCTTTCCTTGTTTTACTTCTACTTTTTCAGCTTGGCTGTCCCTTCTTCCAAAAAGCTTTTCCTGCCACCCATGGTAGGTTGGGTTCACTATTATACTCTCCCTAAAGTACCTGCCAATTACCCTCTATAATTACTTCCTCAACTACTCATTTCCTTTCTGGATTGTGAACTCCCATAGGACAAGGATGGTATCTGTCTCATTTATTCTTGTGTGCCCAGTGCCTTGGTATATAATGTTTTGGGTGGACTGTATTTGTTAACTGAGTGAACTAACAAGCTAATAATGCACATATACATAGAGCCTAACATTTAACAAGCTCTCAATAAATAGGAGATAGTATTATTAGCAACATAGTTTTGGTGCTGAGTTTATTCACCTTGAGAAAGCTAGTGTAGTAAGAAAAGCAACAAATTAGAGATAGGTATTGTGAATCTAGCTCTGTGTCTTGTTTTTAATATGTCCTTTTGCCAAATCTTTATTCTTCCCATTTTTCCACAATTGAAATGAACATAAGATATTCCCCCAGTATCCACCTCAACTTGATTCTTATAAAGTCTGCCCTTTGTCAGACCAGATCGTATTCTGCCCTAGTACTTTTCTGTTTTTTCAGCTGCTAACTGTTGACCCCTGACCTTCTCCATTCTGACCATCTAGCCTCCAACTGGCTACCTCCCAGCTTCCAGCTACATTGGTCCTCTCAATGAAGTCCGAAATCCTTAAGGTGCCTGCTAGAGCCTTTCCGTCTTCCCACCTTCTCCTTGCTCACTGTTCTCCAGCCAGTGAGCTTTCCTGATGTTTCCTGGAGGCACTAATCTCCCCGATTCAACGCCTTTGGACATGGCAGTCCCTCCACTTGGAGCATTGTCCCCTCTCTCTTTATCTGGCTAGCCTCTATTTAATCTTAATGTCTCAGCTTTTAACACCACTTCTTCAGGGAGCATTATTTGGCTCCTTTGGAAGAAATTAGGTCTCCCTCTTATATGCCCTCTTCCTTGTAGATCTGGTATAATACATTGTCAAACCTTCTCATTTTAAAAGAAGTTAAGAATCTGGCCTTAAATGTGGAATTTCAGCTTTTAATACTAGAAACTAATTTAAAAATTATAAAACACTGAGGGCCAGACAAAAATATCTGTTGGTTAGTGACTGCCTGTGGCCTGCATGTTTGTGGTCTGAGCTGTTCAACCTTGGCCTATACTTGGTAACTAATCCTGTGTTAATCATCACTCCATTGTCACTCCATTTAACTGTCCACTCTATGCCAAGTACTGTGATTGGTGCTTTATATAGATGATTTCATGTAATATCCAAAACCACCTGTGAGGTCAGGTAAGGTTCAGAGAGGTGAGAACACTTGCCCAAGGTCACAGGCCAGAAGCGGTAGAGCCATGTGCCAAAGGTCTTCCCACTGCACTGTTTTGTGTCAAGGTACTATTTGTCAGTTTAGAATAGGAGAAACTTCTGAAGCTCTGCCTAGCAACTATTGATATTTTTTTCTGCTCACTCTGTACCAGCCATTGTGCTAAGTGGTTTACATGATCTGATTCAATCTTCACAACTATACAGAAGAGCTCTTATCATCACCATTTTATAGATGAGAGAACTGAGGTATAGAAGAGGGATTTGATTGACCCAGCATAAAGGCAGACAGTCTGATGCCACAGTCCCCATTCCTGGGAACTACTGTCACAAGTTTGGGTTTGTGGCAGAGTAGTGAGCTTCAAGGGAAAGGAGAAAGGGAGAAATTTTTATCACTCTTTCTCCAATCCAGAGCCCTACAGAGAAAACTCAACTGAGAGAAGAATCCCCCTAGTTTATTTCCAGGGACAGGCTGTTGAGAAATGTGGCCTGCAGGTGGCAGCACTCTAAACTGCGAAGTTCAAAGCAACAGTGATCAAGCTCTGGACAGTCAGTCCCTTACTTGCATATTGTTCTCTGATTGGTCCGATTCATTTTGGCTAATGAATCAGACTTGGTTCTCAGCCCAGTCAAAATGGCCAGGTTTGTAGAGCCATTCCCATCTGTCAAAGAAGGGAGCGCTCTCAGAATTTGAAACTGTGGAATTTGAAACTGCGGTGATGTCATCCAGTCCAACCACCATCACCTGTGATTTTAAACTGCGTTAGGTAGAACCGGGTTTCAGTGATTCACCAAAACTTTTTGAGATCTTAGGGTTTTGGGGTTTTTAAAAATTTATTTATTTGAGAGAGAGAGAGAGAGAGAGAGAGGGAGAGAGCAGGAGTTGAGGGGCAGCGAGAGAGGGAGAAGTGGACTACCCCCTGAGCAGGGGAGCCAGACACAGGGCTCAATCCCAGGACACTAGGATCATGGTATCAGCCCAAGGGAGATGCTAACTGACTGAGCCACCCAGGTATCCCAATCTTAAGGTTTTTAAAAATATTGATTTATTTATTTGAGAGAGAGTGAGAATGGGGAAAGGGGCAGAGGAAGAGGGAAAGAGAATCTCAAGCCGACTCCACAGAATATGGAGCTCAGCACAGGACTAGATGCCACAACCCTGAGATCAGGACAAGAGCTGAAATCAAGAGCCAATGCTCAACTGACTGAGCCAGCCAGGTTCCCCAAGATCTTGGCTTTTAAAAGAAATTCTCTTTTTTGATAGTGGTGTTTTTACAGTAGAGTCTATATTGAAGGGAAAATCCAATAGCCGGAAAGAGTATACAGTGTGAAATCAGTTTCTCTATCACACACTATTCAACTGCACTATTTTTGCACTACAGAGGAAAGCTTACGTATTCTTCGAGGTATAGACTATGGATATAAAAGTATGTATTTACACATATCCTTTAAATTAAATAACCTAAAACTATTAACTTTTGTTTTTAAGATTTATTTATTTATTTAACAGAGAGAAAGAGCACAAGCAGGGGGAGCAGCAGACAGAAAGGGAGAAGCAGTCTCCCTGCTGAGCAGAGAGCCCAATGTGAGGCTCAATGTGGGATTTGATCCCAAGACCCCAGGATCATGACCTGAGCCAAAAGCAGATGATTAACTAACTGAGCCATCCAGGTGCCCCTCTCAACACTCCCCCCCCCACACACTTTTTTTTTAAGATTTTATTTATTTGAGAGAGAGAGAATGAGAGAGAGAGAGCATGAGAAGAGAGAGTTCAGTGGAGCCAGGCTCCCTGCCGAGCAGGGAGCCTGATGTGGAACTCGATCCCAAGACTCCAGGATGACCTGAGCTGAAGGCGGTTGCTTAACCAAGTGAGCCACCCAGGCGCCTGCAACATTTTCTTTTATCCACATCTATCTCTGTAGCTTTAACTGATTCACTGTGACTGCTTTGTGCTATTCTGTATTATGACTATATCACAGTTGATTTGCCCATTGTCCAGTAGATGCATATTTAGCTTGTCTCCAGTTTTTTTCTTTGAGATTTCAAACAATACTACAAGGAACATCCTTGCACCTGCAGACCATGTCCATGTTCACTGCTGAAAACTTGAAAACTTGATAAAAATAGAAAGACAAAAACTAATATTACTTATAACAGTTATTGTTTACTGAGTAGTTAATGTATATCAGCTACAGTGCTGGCTACTTTATGTATGTTACTTTAATTATCACACCAAACCTATATAATAGGTTCTATTGTGTTTTCCATTATACAATGGAACTGAATCTTAACCAGTTTAAATAACTTGGGCAATGGCACACAGAGAGTGGCAGAACAGCTTTTTAATTGCCAGAGCCCATGTTCTTAATGAGCATGAGCTGCAAATCCAGAAATCTTAATGGTTAGCAATAGTGTTTACTTTCCTTTTTTTTTTTTTTAATAGGTTCTTTACCCAACACGGAACCCAACACAGGGCCAAAGTCACCACCCAGAGATCAAGACTCAGACACTTAAGTGACTGAACCGTCCAGACACATCTAGTGTTTACTGTTAGTTGGTTTCTCAGAAGAAAAAGAGATTTGGCTCAGGCTACTTCCCATTTAAAAAATTATGTTGGGAGTATAATACACATGCAGGAAAGTATAGGTATCCCAATTAATGAATTTTTACAAATTTAAGATACCTATGGACCAAGAACCCAGATCCAGATCAAAAAACTATCTTACGGGGGTGGCTCGTGGGTTAAAGCCTCTGCCTTCGGCTCAGGTCATGATCCCAGGGTTGAGGGATGGAGGCCCACATTGGGCTGTCTGCTCAGCGGGGACCCTTCTTCCCCCACCTCCTCTGTCTGCCTCTCTGCCTACTTGTGATATTTGTCAAATAAATAAATAAAATCTTAAAAAAAAAAATCTTACCAGCATCCAGAAACCTCCTCTTACCTTCTTCCAGACACTGCTCTTCCTCCATGAAGTGGAGCTGCTATCCTGACTTTCAACAGAATTTTTTAAAATTTTTATTCATTCATTTGACAGAGAGGGACACAGTGAGAGAGGGAAGGCAAGCAGGGGGGAGTGGGAGAGGGAGAAGCAGACTTCCTGCTGAGCAGGGAGCTGGATGCAGGGCTTGATCCCAGGTCCCTAGGATAATGACCCAAGTCGAAGGCAGCTGATTAACAACTGAGCCACCCAAGTGCCCCTCAGCGAATATTTTGCCTGTGTTTTATTTTATATATGTTAAATCATACAGTATATGCTCCTTTGGTCTGGCTTCTTTTAGTGTTAATGAAAATCATCCATATGGCTGAGTATAGCATACTATAGGACAGAAAAGACATATGAGCAACATAACATCCTGCAAAGAATTATGAGTACCATTGAGTCTTTCATCAAGATTGTTGCCAGCCATCACCTTGAAGACAGCATGATAAATGGGATCTAATATAGAACATAGACAGATCTGAGCAATGCAAGGGATGTTCTGGTATCACTATTGCCTTACCACATCCTCTCAGACTTCCCTTAGAGTCTAGCTGAAGCTGCAGAAAACAGCTTAGTGAGGGCTTCAATTCTTCTCGCATTTTTTTCTGCATTCTGTCCTGGAGCTTTTCCAAAACCAGGTTACAGGACACTGGTGGAAACCTGTTCTGAATGCAAGAGGATCTGATGCCCCCGGGCTAATCCTAATTAATGGGGCATAGAAGCCAATGGATAAATCCTTCTCAGAGCAATCCTTGGGTGGACCATGTTGAGAGGCATTCTAGACAATCCTCAGATGGTTTTGGTAGGTTCTACCCCAAGGTGCTAATAGCAGTGCTCTTAGTTGGCAATGCACCCTTGGGATGGCTCCATCTTTTCTGTTTTACTCTAGGATCTTACATTAAATCCCTGGGAGCACATTCCAAATAAATTACCTGCAACTAGTACTTGTCTCTAGTTCTTCTTTCTGGGCAGAATCCTAATTAAGGCATATGTAAAATTCCTAGATGCTCAAGAAAAAGGAGTTTTATTATTACTACTATTACTACTACTGTTATCACCATCATTAGTTACCTGGCATTTCATAATTGCCGTCCATATCCATCCCCTTCCCCAGGGATGGTACTGAAATTCCACAATTAGAACTTCGATGGCAATAATTTTTGTTTTGTTTTGTTTTTTCCTAAGGGTACTGGGAAGCCACTGATTTTTTTTTTTAAAAGATTTTATTTATTTATTTGACATACAGAGATCACAAGTAGGCAGAGAAGCAGGCAGAGAGAAAGGGGGAAACAGGTTCCCTGCTGAGCAGAGAGCCCGATGCGGGGCTCGATCTCAGGACCCTGGGATCATGACCTGAGTCGAAGGCAGAGGCTTTAACCCACTGAGCCACCCAGGTGCCCCAATTTTCTTTCTTTTTTTTTTTTTTTTATTTATTTATTTGACAGAGAGAGATTACAAGTAGGCAGAGAGGCAGGCAGAGAGAGAGGAGGAAGCAGGCTCCCTGCTGAGCAGAGAGCCCGATGTGGGACTCGATCCCAGGACCCCGAGATCATGACCTGAGCCGAAGGCAGCGGCTTAACCCACTGAGCCACCCAGGCGCCCCCCAATTTTCTTTCTTTAAAAGAGTTTTTTGACTATACGATTTTTCAGGTTTTGTGAAGTATAATTGATGAGCAATGAATTTTATGTATTTAAAGTGTACAGTTTTTTTAAAAGATTTTATTTATTTATTTGACAGAGAACACAAGTAGGCAGAGAGGCAGGCAGAGAGAGAGAGAGAGAGAGAGAGAAGCAGGCTCTGCACTGAGCAGAGAGTCCGATGTGGGGCTCGATCCCAGGACCCTGGGATCATGTCCTGGGCTGAAGGCAGAGGCTTTAACCCGCTGAGCCACCCAGGTGCCCCTAAAGTGTGCAGTTTGATGAGTTTTGGTATATTTAAAACTTATCAGTCTTGAAACTATAACCATGATCAAGATAATTAATATACCATCACCCCCAAAAAGTTTCCTTATCCCCTTATGATGTCTACCTCTGCTTTCTTGGGTCCCCAGACAACTGCAGATCTGCTTTCTGTCACTACTTTGCTTTTCCTAGGATGTTATACAAACGGAGTCATACAGAACATACTCCTTTATGTCTGGCTTCTTTCACTCAGCATAATTATTTTAAGATTCATCATGTTGTTGTGCATATCAATAGTCCATTCCTTTTAACAACTGAAGAATATTCCATTGTATATCCATTCACCTTTTGAAGGACATTTGAGTTGTTTCCAGTATTTAGCGATTACAAATAAAGTTGCTATGAACATTCATGTTCAAGTCTTTATGTAGATGTAGGTTTTCCATTTTTTTTTTTTTTTTAGGTAAATACCTAGAGTGTAATGGTTGGCCCATATGGTAGGTGTATATTTAATTTTTAAAGAAACTGCAATATGGTATTCCAAAGTGGTTGTATCGTTTTACAATGCCACCAACAGTGAATGAGAATTCTTGTTCTACACCCTTGTTAACACTTGATGACTTGGTAGTACAAGTCATGGTGTGTAGATTATCTCATTGTGGTTTTAATTTGCATTTCCATAACATCTTTCATGTGTTTGCTATAGATTTTTCTTTGGTAAAGTGTCTGTTGAAATCATTTTTTAAACTGGGTTCTTTTGGGGGGGGGGTGCCTGGATGGCTCAGTGGGTTAAGCCTCTGCCTTCAGCAAATGTCACATCTCAGGGTCCTGGCCCCTCATAGGGCTCTCTGCTCAGCAGGGAGCCTGCTTCCCTCTCTTTCTGCCTACTTGTGATCTCTGTCAAACAAATAAAATCTCTTTAAAAAAATATATATATAAGCGGGTTCTTTGTCTTAATGGACTGAAATAATTCTAGATATTAGTCCTTTGTTGCATGCAGGTTTTGTTGGGATTTCGTCCCAGTGTGTGACTTGCCTTTTCATCTTTTTTTTTTTTTTTTAAGATTTTGTTAGCACAAGCAGGGGGAGCCTCTGGCAGGCAGAAGGAGAAGCAGTCTCCCCACTGAGCAAGGAACCTGATAGGGAGCTTTTCATTTTCATAAGGGTGTTTTAAGAGCAAAATTTTTAAATTTTCATTACTTATAATATCTTTTTCTTTTATCGATTATGTGTTTGCAGCTCACATAGATTTTTTTTTTCCTTTTTTTCTCCAGAAGTTTTGCAGCTTTAGGTTATACACTTAGGTCTAATTGGGGCTGTGACACAATGAGGTTGTCATTTAGCAAGATCTTCTGGCAGCAGCAAGGAAGGTGTTTGGAGGAAGATAGCCGGGAGGCCTGAAACTAGTGAGACTTGTAGAGACGACTGACTGACGGTGGCTTCCTCTAACGGTAGTGGAGAAAATGGAATGTAACCGAGATATATGGAATGTAGAATGACTGAAGGAGGTGTCAAGAATGATTCCTGGGTTTCTTCTTTATGCACAAATTGAGAATAACTTACTTATGTTTTTGTACTTCAAACTGGCCCTCAATAGTTTTTTCCTTTTGCAGAAATTATAAATGAAATTTGACCGGGCAGGGACTGAACTGTTAATCTAAAACAGCACACTTGCAGCATCAGCTCCTTCCCTAGGCACTGCCTGCAGCCGAGTACTCAGTTTTATCGTCCCAAGTCCAAAGACCCTTGCCCTCTCGGTATCAGGAAAGGTGCACAAGTTCTTCCACCCGCAGGGCGCAGGCAGCGGGTGGCGCATGCTCAAAGACGCCCTGGAGTACTGACGGCCCGGAGAGCGGAGGGCTAGAGGGTCCCGCCATCTTGTCCCGCCCGCGACCCAGCTGGCCCTTGCTGAAGACTACAAGTCCCGTGAGTCCCCGCGGAGGCACTTCCTACCCCCTCACTGTCCGGCCTGCTCCCGCTCCCCCTCCCGGGGCGGAGGCTCTGGCTGCGGCCAGGCGGTCGGCGGGCCAGGTAGGATTTCCGGGGGAAACTACTGTGGAGGCTGAGGAGGCGGCGGCGGCCACCCGGGTGAGTTCGAGGAACAAGGGAAAGTGAGCGAGAAGTACGCGGGGTCTGGCTGTGGGTGTCTCCTAGGCTCCGGCAGTGTTTTTGGCTCCGCGAGGAGGTGGTGGTCCGGGCGGGGGTAACGGCCGGAGCCGCGGTGGGGTCGGGCCGGGGCGGGGCGGGGCGGGTTGGGTCGGGGCCGCCGCCTCCTCCGCCCTCCCACAACGGTCCCGCCGTGGTTTCTCCGCCTGTAGTGCGTCCGGCGCCGGCTGGCCCACTCCGCCCCCCCGCGATTTTGCGGGGCTCTTTTGTCTGGGCAGCCCCTTTGTGCCCGTGCGTGGAGTCGCCTCCTCCGTGGAGCCCGTCGGGCCGCCCCTAATGGGGACCGGTCCCTGGGGATCCGGTTGCGGTAACCGGATCAGGTCAAAGTCCATTTTTCAAACCCGTCCTCGGTCGGACCTCTGCATCTCGGCCTGGCAGAGCGGAGGCTCGGAGCCAGGCAGCGGCAGACGGAGTTTCTGTTGAAAACCCTCGAGGTTATTGTCTAACTCTGAAACGTCAGCCCCGCGCGGCTTCGGGGCACGAGTCTGCAGGCGTTTTTCTCGGTAGGGGGATGGGCCTGTGGAAAAGAAGTGAGCTTCCTCCCCGGGAAACTGGGAAGGGACCGAATTTGCTGCTCTGTCGGTATAGATTGCGGCTGTGATCGGGGAACCAAAGAACCAGTGCGGTTCGCGGTTCGCACACTTCTTGAATCTCGGAGGAGAGAAAGTGATTTATAGGGCACGAAACAGTCTTTTCATTCATTGCATGCAGAAGGAAGTTGCAGGGCTTGGTCCAGCCACCCAGTTCCTCGCCCCTCGTACCCGCCAATCCTTTGATTTCTTCTGCTCAAAACAAAAAGTTGGAAGAAAAAGTCCATTAATGGAAGGAGCCTCGTTATAGGGAAACCAGAAACCCAGTTGCTTCTCGAAAGCAACAAAGAGACTAGTTCACCAAGTAATAGGAATGAAGCCAGTTTGAGGGAGGAGAGGTAGTCCGTACTGAAACTGGCAAAGTGTGTGGACTTAACCAAATTTTGTTAGATAGTGGTAATTTAATGTACGCTCCGTTGGAAGACTAGTTGTGCTAGATTCAGCACAAGCCAAAGCTTTCTTAAAGCCAGTGTGGACACGCCTTTTTGGAAAGTAATTAGTATTTTAAGTCTCTGAAATGAGGACAACCAGGACCCCTTTACATGAAGCAGGGAAGATTATCAAGGTTATTATATAGGTTAAATTCCCTCCTAGTCAAGTTGGCAGATAAAGCTATTGTACTTTATTATGTTGATATCTCATAATGGAAGTGATTTACTCTGGGAATCCCATATTGTGTTGGTAATATTGTGCAGGGATGGAGGTCTTTAATGCAGTTGTTCTTCAGTTTTTAATCCAGCAATGACTAGGGATTGGTTGTTTTCCTACCTGTGTTTTGAAGAAGCATCCACAGAGAATTGCTCTAGAAGTTTTAAAAATAATCTAAGAACAGTAGTTGCTAATGACTGGTTCTTATTTGTTCAGACACCACATTGCTGGGACGCCTGGTTGGCTCAGGGGGTTAGGCTTCTGCCTTTGGCGCAAGTCATGATTCCAGGGTCATGAGTTCCAGTCCTGTAGTGGGCTCCCTGCTTAGCGGGAAGCCTGCCTCTCCCTCTGCCTGCCTCTCCCCCTGCTTGTGTTCACTTGCTCTTTCTCTCTCTGACAAATAAATAAATAAAATCTTTTTTAAAAAATGATACTGCTATTAGTGTTATTTTTTGAAAACAGCTCATCATATATATTATGTAATTTCTCACTACAGTTCTGTGAGGTGGTGTTTCTAATTTTACAGCTGATAAATGTTAAATTCACAGCCTCTAAAATGTTAAATGACTTGCCGAAGGTCACGCAATTAACCTAGATAGGAAATAGTAGCCTAAATTATACTCCAGTCCTGTGCTCTTTTCATTACATTACTTCATACCTGTTGAAGTTACTCATCACACCACCACACACAGCTTATGATTATTGAAATTTAAATATTGGAGAAAAATAATGGTAGTACTTTCTAATCAGAGCAAAATCATTTCTAAGGAACTGGAGTTTCTAGAACATAAAAATGTCATACTAAACCATAAATCATATTTAATTTTGGTCCCATCACCTTGTTTGATGGTACATTTTGATTGCCTTGTGCTTCAGACCAAGGCAGTTTTATGGAGCCCTGGGAGTGAAATAGTGGTGAGGTACTGGACTGTGGTTTTGTCTAATCATTACTAAAAAGTTTTTGCTAATCTTTGCTTAAAGGTTTTTAAACAAATACGTTGGAGAACATCTATACAGCAGTTTTGGCTGCTGGAACTGACATCAAAGAAATAACTGAAATTGAGATACTTTTCTAGCCAGTGTCAAGACTCAAGAAAATGCTTTCTTTAGTGTTTGCTTTTTGTGAAAACTTTTAATCAGTTTGAAACCTGCAGTTAAATCTTGGCTTTATGTCAGTACATGCCATGAATGTGACATCAGAAATAGAAACTTACTTCACCCCTTTACTTAAATTCTTCTTAGGTAAAATACATAACATGCCTATGGACTTGAGTCAATACAATTGGTCTAGCCTTTCTAACTAGTAGAAGCCTGTTTTAAATCTCTTATTAAGCCATCATGATGGGAAGGAAATTTTTGCCCTTGTGTATTTTGCTCTTGGTCAACTTTATTTTGGAATCAATTCATCTATTCATTCAATCAACATATATTTATTGAAAGCCTGCTGTGTTCTAAACGCTGGAATTAGATTCCCGGAAATGCAGGAATCAGACCCTGAGGAGTGAAAAAAAGGTCTTCCTTCTTGGGGCTTACAGACTGATTAGGGGTGATGGTGGTTGAGGGAGTCAGACAGTAAGTAGGTACTAAATAAAATCCTCTTTTATGTGCAGCCTTGAGTAGTGACCTCTTTGAAGGTTAGTTTTCTCATCTTTAATACAGGCATGATCATTCCTGCTCTCTCTGTAAGAGCACTCATCAAATAAGCCCCTTAATATTTGTTCTGTATTGTCACAGTTAAAGGTCTTAATGGCAAGGACTGTGTCCTAGTCTGTATCCTTACTGCTTAGCACATAGGTCCAGGTGTTTTTTTTGGAATTTTATAAATGTATATTGAATGAGTGAATGAATAACAAAAGTGAGCAGGGGTAGTTGTGGAGAATACCAGAATACAAATGCAGCACCATAAACGGTTCTTTTATTTAGCAGATTTTTGTTTTGCCTGTTGGGTGCTGGGATCTGGATTACATTCTGTAGGTACAAAAAAGATGTTAAGGGGGGCATCTGGGTGGCTCAGTGGGTTAAAGCCTCTGCCTTCAGCTCAAGTCTTGATCCCAGGATCCTGGGATGGAGCCCTGTATCAGGCTCTCTGCTCAGCGGGGAGCCTGCTTCCTCCTCTCTCTGCCTGCCTCTCTGCCTACCTGTGATCTCTCTCTCTCTCTCTCTCTCTCTCTCTGTCAAATAAATAAATAAATAATCTTAACAAAAAACAACTGTTAAAAAAAAGATGTTAAGGTATTGAGAGCCTCTGCCTTGAAGAGCTTACAACATTGCCACACCTGACTGTGGTAAGTGTTCAGTAGAGCTGTGTTACAATAAAGGAAAGGGACCGAAAAGTGATTTTGGCGCTTGTTCTTGAGGGATGAAAAAGAATTCGTCCAGTAGACCTGTTACTATTAAGGTAATTCCAGCCTGACTCCCTCAGGCACCACCACCTCGATCAGCCAGAGAAAGCAGTTTGGCACAGGAATGGATGTGCAAAAGTGTTAGGTGTGTGTCTAGGAAAGAGTGAGGAGTGTGGGAGCGGCTGGGTGGCTCAGTCCTTCGGCTCATGTCATGATCCAGGGTCCTGGAATCCAGTGCCTCACGGGGCTCCAGCCTCTCACTGGGCTCCGTGCAGCAGGGAGTCTGCCTCTCCCACTCCCCCTGCTTGTATTCCGTCTCTTGATGTTTCTCTGTCAAATATATAAAATCTTTAAAAAAAAAAAAAAAAAGTGAGGAGTGTGGTATAGCTTAAGAGGATTTTGCAGTTGGTTTTTAATATTTTCCAGTTCAGGTGCCCCCTCTCAGAAATTTGAAAAGAGGAATGGATTTTCACCCAGACAACTGCACATACGCAAACATGCATATAATTTTAGAAGGTTATAGAATGCATAGGGCGTCTCTGGACGCCTGGGGTTGAGTAGTTGAATACAGTGGCTGCTGAGAGCAAAGGTTGATGGCCAGGTGTTGAGAAGGATTCAAATGTTTTGCTAAGGAGTTCAGTCTTCATGATTAAGGAATTTTTAAACCATCAAAGGTTTTTAGAGCAGGTAATTGACATAATCTCATCTGTTTTGAAAGATAATTGCTTGCTGTCTTTCCGGTAGGTTAGAGCATTTAGGAGAGATACTTAGAGTAAGTGCTAGAAGAGTTGGATTTTGAGGACCTTTTTGTTTGATTTGATTTGATTTTTAAAAATTTTTTAAAAAGAGATTTTATTAATATATCTGACAGATCACAAGTAAGCAGAGAAGTAGGGGGAAGCAGGTACCCTGCTGGGCAGAGAGCCCAGAAAGTGGGGCTCAATTCCAGGACTCTGAGATCATGACCTGAGCCGAAAGCAGAGACTTAACCCACTGAGTCACCCAGGCGCCCTTGATTTGATTTTAAAAGATGGGAGAGATTTGACCTGTTGGAAGGTGAAGGAAAAGGAGCCAGCAGAGAGGCAGACACTGAAGATCAGCACAAGAGAAAAGGGAGATAAAGAAGCCCTGGAAGGAGATAAAATTGAAACCACATGGAGAGGTGAGCCTTGAAAGAGAAACATGAAGAAAGGATGGAGGAAGATATGTTTGAAAGTGATGGAAATGGGAACTGAAATTGGAGTAGTCCTCAGTCGTTTACTCTGTACACTGCTCTAGGTCCTTTTTTTTTTTTTTTTTTTTTTTTTTTTTTTTTAAGTAAGCTCTACACCCAATGTAAGGCTCAAACTCACAACCCCAAGATCAAGCAAGAATCACATTCTTCACAGACTGAGCCAGCCAGGCACCCTAGACACTTTTATATGTATTATTTAATTTTACAAAAATTCCGTAGAGTGGGTGGGCATTCCCGTTTGTCAGTTGAAGAAATTATGGCTTTGAGAGATTAACTTCATTTCCCAAAGGCACCATATAAGTAATGGAAGAGATCTGGAATCCAGATACATTTTGACTGCAAAGCTCAGGATCACAATTTCTGCCTTATAAGGTCAAGTAACCTCTTATTTATCTGCCTTTAAGAAGGAAGGGGTTAAGTTATCTGTGGAACGATAAAAGGTGAGAGTGGGCTAGCGGACTTTAGAAAGTGTTAAAAGTTTTGGAACAGGGGCACCTGGGTGGCTCAGTGGGTTAAAGCCTCTGCCTTCGGCTCAGGTCATGATCCCAGTGTCCTGGGATCGAGCCCGGCATCGGGCTCTCTGCATAGAAGGGAGCCTGCTTCTGCCTGTCTCTCTGCCTCCTTGTGATCTGTCTGTCAAATAAATAAATAAAATCTTTAAAAAAAAAAAAAAAGTTTTGGAACAGCAGTGGTGGAAAAGGTAAGGGAGCCAAACAAAGATGAGGGAGAGGGCTACCCAGCAGCAGTTACGGCTAGCTGAGGTCAGGCACGAATTTTCTGCTAGTCCATGCTTTCTGTCTCCTACATTCTTAGCAAAGCAGAATTTCTCGAATACTGTCATATGGGCCTTAGAAGAAAACACACTATATTGTCATAAAAGGCTTTGGTGCCGCCATCTCCGAGCAGGTCACAAGCCTTGTGCTTCAATTTTCTCATTTCTGAATAGAGTGCCCTGGATTAGTTGGTCTCTCAAATTCTAAGTTTTATGATTTGCAACCAGAAACATTCCAGGGGATTTTAGGAGAGGAAGTGTGTTTAGTGCCTGTCTGATTTTTTTAGGGAAGAGGTGGTTGATACTCTACAGCTTTCAGATTCAGCCTTGGTTTTCAGTTTAACTTCTCTATTATATTTAAAATACCAGGTGTTGATTTTGACCATCTGAAAGTTCTGACCTATTTACTCAATATAATGTATTTCCTATCTTTGGAGTCTGAAGACCTGGGTTCTAGTTCCAGCTCCATATCACACTGTCACTGTGAATATCCAAGTCAGCTAACCTCCTTAAACTTTAGTTTCCTCATCTATAAAATAGGAATAATGACCATTTCTTTAGGGGCATGAGATGAGGTAAAGTATGTGAGAGGTCTTTGTAAACTGTAGAGTGTTTAATAAATATGAGCAAAACAACAAAATTTACAGTCATAGGAATATGTTTGACTTTCCTAACAATTAAAATGTTAAAATGGTTATGTGTCAACTGTACTCAAAAAAATTGAAGGTTGAAACAATAATTATGTAGCATTTAGAACTCTTAAGCTGGAAATACATTTATCTTAAAATAGTAAGATCCATTATTAAGAAGGTAGGTCGTGAATAAACAAGCACTGTAAGCTGTTAGTGGCACTGCAAATTAGGATACTGATGTTAGCAAACAGTTTGGTAATACCAGCCAAGAACTAAATGTTCATAATTTGCTGATCCAGTAATTTCTTTTTTTTTTTTTAAGATGAAAAGTTTTGTTTTGTTTTTTTAAAGATTTTATTTATTTATTTGACACACAGAGCGAGATCAGGAGAGAGAACAAACACAAACAGGAGAGCTGCAGGCAGGCAGGGGAGAAGTAGGCTCCTCACTGAGCAAGGAGTCCGATGTGGGGCTCGATCCCAGAACCTGGGGACCATGTCCTGAACCGAGGGCAGCTCTTTAACCCTGAGCCACCCCAGTGTCCTGAAAAGTTGTTGTTTTTTTGTTTGTTTTTGTTTTTAAGATTCTAAAAGTGGGGCAGCCAATACACTTCTGAAGATAAGATGGGGAAACTTGCCCTACCTGATTACAGGACTTATTTTTTTTTTTTTTAAAGATTTTATTTATTTATTTGACAGAGAGAGATCACAAGTAGGCAGAGAGGCAGGCAGAGAGAGAGGAAGGGAAGCAGGCCCCCCACTGAGCGGAAAGCCGGATGTGGGCCTCGATCCCAGGACCCTGAGATCATGACCTGAGCTGAAGGCAGCGGCTTAACCCACTGAGCCACCCAGGCGCCCTGATTACAGGACTTATTATAAACCTGGGGGCGCCTGGGTGGCTCATTCGGTTAAGCATCTGCCTTCAGCTCACATCATGATCCCAGAGTCCTGGGATCAAGTCCTGCATCAGGGTCCCTCGTCAGCAGGGAGTCTGCTTCTCCCTCTCTCTCTCTCTCTCTCTCTGCCCCTCCCTCCTGCTTGTGTGCTTCTCACTCTGTCTCTCAAATAAATAAATAAAATCTTCAAAAAAATAAATAACTCAATAACACTTTCAGTAGATACTAAGAGTAACTGTAAAGGACAGGTCACAGGGTGTGAAGAATTCTTTCCATTCTCTTTTACTTGCACACATGCAACTTTGCCTCCTGTTCCTTCCTCTGAGTTTAAATCTGAGGGAAAGCATTAGGATTCAGGATATGGGTGTGGTTTTGCTTTATGTATTAAGAGATGACACAGTATTTCTTATCTACTGGTGATACCAATAAGATTGGGAATTTTTCTAACCTTCTTGCATACCCTAATGCTTATATAAAATTAGGTAAGAGGTAAGTGGCTTCTGGAACACCATCTCTTTGTAATTGGGAGAGGGCTTCGTTCTTTTACTGTAGCCACAGGCTAATCAGGACCATTCTGTTAAATATCTTTGCAATCTGTGGCATAAGATAAATAAGTCTGTTTGTTTGCAACCACGGTAATCATTGCACACTTTTAAAAATTGTGGTAAAATTCACCATGTTAACCTTTTTTAAGTGTACAATTCAGTAACATTAGGAACATTCACAACATTGTGCAGCAATCACTACTATCCATTTCTAAAACTTTTCTGTCATCCCAAACTGAAACTCTACACAGTAAATAATAACTCCCATTGCCTTCCCCTCTCAGCCCCTGCTAAACTTTATTCTACTTTGTGTCTGTAAATTTGCTTATTCTAGGTGTCTCATACAAGTGGAATCATAAAATATTTGTCTTTTTATGTCTGGCTTATTTCTTTGTAGGGTTTTTTGTTTTTGTTTTTGTTTTTTAAATTATCCCCTCTTTGTCCTTATAGAAAGATGAAAGTTTATTTTGTAGCAATCAGAAGCTTCCTTCTAGCCTCTTAACTCTCTGCAGGAAAGGCACCATTGGAATGAAGTTGAAAAGCGAGTATTTAACCATCTTTAGGGCATTGGTGTTAAGGAATGAATAATAAAAGTTTTAGGGGATTTGGTAAATGAAATATTTTGGTATGTGCTAGTGCTTTTAGAGGGCAGAGTAGAAACAAAAATATCAAAGAGCAGTTGTTGAGCAACTTCTTCCTTTTAACTAGAAGAGATTAAAAGGGTTAACCTCCTAAACATCAATTATGCCACATTAAATTATTGTAAATAATGACCCTAAGTATTCTTTCATGCGATAGTTATACTTGGTATCACTATGATCCAGACACACATGAAACTATTTTTTTTTAAGTCTATTTAAGTCCATCTTTTGACAGATCATTTTTGCTAGATTTCTAACACCATATAGATATATGTAACCAGACTTCACCTATTAAATAGAAACTTTAAGGGTGTCTGCGTGGCACGGTTGGTTAAGCGTCAGCTCGGGTCATGATCTCAGGGTCCTGAGATGAAGCCTTGTTAAGTGCAGAGCCCAACTCAGGGCTCAGTCCCACAACCTCAAGATCATGACCTGAGCCGGAACCAAGAGTCAGTCGCTCAACCGACTACACCATCCAGGTGCCCACAGGATTTTTTTTTTTTTTTTTAAGTGTAATCTCTACACCCAATGTGGGGCTCGAACTCACAACCCCGAGATGGAGAGTCGAACGCTCCACCAACTGAGCCAGCCAGGCACTCCATTACTCTCTTTAAAGAGACTTTGCAGATCCCTATCCTGAGCCACTTTGTGGAGGTTGTAAAATTTAATTCCCAACAAATAATCTCAGTGTCACTTTCAAGTACTGACAACAGATATTATTAGCAGAAGGCTTCAGGATTTTTATTTATAAGGAAATATTGGAAGAGGGGTGCCTGGGTGGCTCAGTTGGTTAAGCATCTGCCTTTGGCTTAGGTCATGATCCTGGTGTCCTGGGATCGAGTCCAGCATTGACTTCTTGCTCAGCGGGGAGCCTGCTTCTCCTTCTCCCTCTACCTGTCGCTCCCCCAGCTTGTGCTTGCTCTCTCTGTCGAATAAATAAAACCTTAAAAAAAAAAAAAAAAAAAAAAAAGGAAGAAGAAGAAACTTTAATTTCCTGAAGCCCAAATCTAGTCCCAATTGTTTCAGGAGAAGAAATAATAGGATTAATTTTGATCTGAACATCTTAGTGAATTACAAAGGACATTATTTTCAGGAAAAATAAGATCTCAGGATGATCTGGAAAGTAAGATCATCCTGAGATCTTATTTTTCCTGAAAATAATGTCCTTTGTAATTCACTAAGATATTTCCTTGAGAGTGCTTTTGCTTATCAGTGAGCCACACCTCTATTTTAAAGAGCTGATTCATGCCTCTTGGTGGTAACAAAAAAAGACCATGTTTAACTAGGAGGAGGTTTTTTTCTTGAAAGGGGATATTAAGCTCATTCTTTTTTTAAGTAGGTTCCACGCCCAACATGGCTTGGACTCACAACCCTGAGATTAAGACCCTAGCTGATGTCAAGAACTGGACATTTAACAGAGTGTTAAGTGAGCCACCCCGGCACCCCTAGTCCCATTTTTAAGTCTTTACCCATAAGTAATATGTTAGATGTTGATTGTGCTTAAAAATAAGCATTTCCCAACTGTAACTTTTTTTGAACAGATTTCAAAAGACAAAAATTTTTTCCTGTCACATCATTAATAGCTTTCATTCTTTGTTTCATTTTAGTGTCCAGACTCTGGTTGTAAATACAGATATAAACAGATATACCAAGAATATATAATTTTTCCTAGCAGAATATGTACTTTTTGAGATATTGTTGGGTGTACCAGTTGAGCCAATACTAGAAATAAGAAGACAGTGGAACAATATTTTCAAAATGCTAAAAGCAAAAAAGAATCTGTCAACCAAGAATTGTGTACTCAGTAAAAATGTATGTCAAAAATAATTTTAAAGAGAAAATTTCAAACAAAGGAACTGAGAGAACATATTCCCGTAGAACCTCACCAAAGGAACTTCTGAAGGATATACTTTAGGAGGAAGGAAAAATGCTTCTTGGAAACAAGAGTCTGAGATGCAAAGAGGAATGATGAGCAAAGAACATGTCCAGTAGGGGCGCCTGGGTGGCTCAGTGGGTTAAAGCCTCTGCCTTCAGCTCAGGTCTGGCTCTCTGCTCAGCAGGGAGCCTGCTTCCTCCTCTCTCTCTGCCTGCCTTTCTGCCTACTTGTGATCTCTGTCTGTCAAATAAATAAATAAAATCTTAAAAAAAAAAAAAAACATGTCCAGTAAAGGAAACCTTCTTAAGGACTGACTTGATAGAAGAGTAACATCTTATTTGTGGATATAAAAATGGAAAATACTCAAATAAATATAAATAGGGAAGGGGTTTGAAATGAAAGCATTCCAAGCGTTCTTATTTAGACTTAATGTAAAATATTCATTTCAGAGCTAATAATAAAAGAATAGTAATAGAATAAAAATAAGTAGAAATGAGGAAAAGAAATGAGAAAAAACTGATACAGCAGAAGGCAAAAAAGGAGAAAAGATCAGCAAAGTGGGACAGATGAAAAATAGGAAATAAGGTGGTAAGAAGGAATACAAAGTATTTCTTAATCGCAATAGAAATAAATTAGAATGTGTTCCCCCAGAACTCTGTTTAAAAGACAAAGGCGGTCCAAATAGAGAGGACACTAAATAAATGGTAGAGAGAAAATACTCATGGATTGGAAAACTTAGTATTATAAAGTTCTCCCGAGTTTGATTTTTAGATTAAATGTAATTCTAATCAAAATTCCAATAAGTTGTTTTTGTTTTTGTTTTTGTTTTCATGGAATTTGACAAGTTGATTCTAAAATGTATGTGGAGAGGCGCCTGGGTGGCTCAGTCGGTTAAGCAGCTGCCTTTGGCTCGGGTGGTGATCCCAGTGTCCTGGAATCGAGTCCCACATAGGGCTCCTTGCTCCTTGGGAAGCCTGCTTCTCTCTCTGCCTCTGTTTGCTGCTCTGCCTGCCTGTGCGTACGTGCTCTCTCTCTCTCTCTCTCTGACAAATAAATAAAAATAAAATCTTAAATAAATAAAATAAAATGTATGTGGACCAGCCAACACACGTTTGAAGATAAGATGGGGAAACTTGTCCTACCTGATTACGAGACTTATTATAAACCTGGGGGCACCTGGGTGGCTCAGTTGGTTAAGCATCTGTTTTCAGCTCAGGTCATGATTCCAGGGTCCTGGGATCAAACCCCATGTCAGGCTCTCTGCTCATTGGGGAGCCTGCATCTCCTTCTCTCTTTGCCTGCTGTTCCCCCGCTTGTGCTTGCTCTAAGTCAAATGAACAAATAAAATCTTTAAAAAAAAAAAAAAAAGAAGAAGACAACAATGACTTACTCTAAGACTGATTATTAGAAATGTGGTTTTGGACCTGGGATCAAAAAATAGACACATAGGATAGGATAGAGTGCTTGTAGAGGAACCTGTGAATAGGGAGAATGACATGAGACAAAGGTGGCATTACAGATCAGTGGAGAAAAGATAAATTTTTCAGTAATAGACTGAGATCATTTGTTAGTCATAAAAAAATGGATCTCTATCTAATACCATACACAAAAATCAGTTCTAGTTGCATTGATGGCCAAAATGTAAAGGGTAAAACTTTAAAAGGTTAAGAAGAAAATATAGGAAAATATCTGTCTTGTCTCAGGTCTTGTATACATTAACTTAGCAATAAGTTAAAAATAGAAATAAGCCAGGGTGAAGGGATAGGACGAGATGGAAAGGGGTTTGCCATATTAGACAAGGTAGTCCGGGCAAGGCCCCTCTGAGCAAGTCATATTTAATTTGCCCCATGAAATAAAGGGGCAAATCATGCAGTTTCTGAGAGTGGAGCATTCCAGGCTGTCTGAACAGCACTTGTCAAGCCCTGGGGTAAGAATGTGCTTGATGAATTACAGAAACAGCAAATAGGGTAGTGCGGCAGGAACTGAGTGAGCAGGACGATACAAGTGAAGTCTCCGAGTGAGTAAGCGGGTTAGGTTATGTAGACTCTCAAGGGCCATGGTAAGAAATTTGGAGTCAATTTCAGGTGTAATAGAGAGACCAGATCTGCTTTACTTCTTCAAAGGATTGCCCAGACCACTCTGAGGACAACACATTACAAGAGTCCGAGTGGGAAGAGGGTGGATTAGGGAGTTGACACACTAGTCAAGGCAAGATGTGGCCATAGCTTGGAGTTGGGTGGTGAGAAGTGTTTAGATTATGGATATATTACAGAGACAGAGGTGGTAAAATGTGGTGATGATTTAGATGTGGTTGTGAAAGAAAGAAAAGAGTCAATCATAACACCAAAGTTTTTGCCCTGAGCAACTGGAAAACTTAAGTTGCCTCTTTCCTGAAATAATGATCTGAATTAGCAGCTAACACACTGCCAGCATTTTTCTTTTTCTTCCTTCTTTCCTTCCCTCCTTCCTTCTTTTCTTTCTCCCTCTCTCCCTCGGTATCCCCCTGCCTTCCTGCCTTCCTTCCTTATCTGTTGCCCTAACTATTGAATAGGAGACACTGGAAAAAGAACAAGTTGGGGGGACGCCTGTGTGGCAGTGGCCTGGGATCGAGCCCTGCATTGGGCTCCCTGCCCGGCATGCTTGTGTTCTCTCTCCCTGTGTCTCTCTCTGTCAAATAATAAAATCTTAAAAAAAAAAAAAAGGGGGGGGGAGTGAGGGAGTGAAGAATCAAGAGGTAGTTGTTTTTATATTTATACATATGCTGTTAATATATAAACATATTAATACAGTATATGTTAAATATACTATGTCTGAGAAACTTAGTAGATTTCCAAATAAAGATGTGTAGTCTGTGGATATACCAGTTTGAAGTTCAGATGAGAGATTCAGTCTGGCAATATGAATTTGGAAGTCATCAGTGTATATATTGTATTTAAAGCTGTAGAACTGCGGCACAGTGCCACGTGGGCTGACCAGGGACCCATCATCATCACAGTGGACACAAAAGAGAGCATCACAGCAAGCATCACATCACATCACATCTGGAGGCACAGTTGGGGAGGTTTCCTGCAGGGGTTGCCTCACTTGAGGAGGGAGAACAAAAACTGAGTTCGTAGGCCCCAGTTTAGGAACACTTCACAATTGCTGGGCTGTGAGAGGCAGTAAAATATTTTGGATTCTATCCTGTCTTTAGGCAATGAAGACAAAGAAAGGGTTTGCTGTGAGGTATGTTTTGGAAATGACTCATATGATGTGGAGGACGAGATTTTTGCTTTGAACAACTCGGTGGAGAGTGGCAAGCTAGAAAGCTGCCGGAAGAGTGGGGAATGAGGATGAGTGAGGCAGATGAGGAATTGTTTTGTGTATGTTGAATGGAGGATTGTGGATATCTAGGTGGAGGTGTTTAGTGAATTGGACATGTGGATTTGGAGCTCATTCATTTAAAAAATAGTTGTTACTGTGGAATGCCTGGGAAGCTCAGTCACTTAAGCATCTGCCTTTAGCTCAGGTCATGATCCCAGAGTCCTGGGATCAAGTTCCACATTGCGCTCCTTGCTCAGTGGGGAGCCTGCTTCTCCTTCTGCCTGCCACTTTCCCTGCTTATGCACTCTGTGTGTCTAACAAATAAATAAATAAAATCTTTTTAAAAATAGTTAAATAAAAAATAGTTATTGTGTACTTAATATCTTCCAGGCACACTATTCTAAATATAAATAAATATATATATATATATATATATATATATATATAATTTTTTTAAGAGTGCATATGCCTGCGCAGGAAGGATGGGCAGGGGGAGAGGGAGAGAGAGAATCTCACTCAGACTCCATGCTGAGCACAGATCCCAACTCAGGGTTCAGTCTCAGGATCCTGAGATCACGATCTGAGCCAAAATCAAGAGTCTGATGATTAACTAACTGCACCACTCCAGACACTATTCTAGATGTTAAAGATACAGCAGTGAAAAAAAAAAAAAAGGCAACACATATGTCCTGAAAGAATTCATATTTTAGTGCGAGGAGATAATAAACAATAAATAAATTTATAACATAATGTAGAAGATAAGTGCTCTGAGAAATACAAAGCTGGAGGGGTGCCTGAGTGGCTCAGGTCATGATCACAGGGTCCTGAGAATGAGCCCGACATCAGGCTCCCTGATCAGAGAGCCTGCTTCTGCCTTTCCCTCTGCTCCTCCCCTACTTGTACACACACACTCTCTCTCTTTCTTTCTTTTTTTTTTTTTAAGATTTTATTTATTTATTTGACAGAGAGAGATCACTGTAGGAGAGAGGAAGGGAAGCAGGCCCCCTGCTCAGGACCCTGAGATCATGACCTGAGCCGAAGGCAGAGGCTTAACCCACTGAGCCACCCAGGCGCCCCCACACTCTCTCTCTTTCTGTCAAATAAATTAATTAAAATCTTTTAAAAAAAAAGAAAAGGAAATGCAAAGCTGGGAAAAGAGGTAAAGCAGGGGTGGGGTGTGGTGATGCTTATGATTTCAATGCTGATGATTTCAATTTAAACTTGGGTAAAGGAGGAAGGCATCACTGAGAAGGCAGCATTTTAGCAAAGACCTAAAAGAATTGAGGAATGAAAATCTTGGGGAGGAGCATTCCAGGGAGAGCAAAAAGCAAGTGCAAAAGCCCCAAGCATGCCTGGCAGGTTCAAGAAGCTTAGCGAGGGAGAGTAGTTGAACATCATGGGGTCATTGAACATGATCACAGGGCCTTGTAACTGTTAAGTTTTTTTGCTTTTTACCCTGAGTTTTGTTTTTTTTTTTAAGATTTTATTTATTTATTTGATAGATAGAGATCACAAGTAGGCAGAGAGACAGGCAGAGAGAGAGAGAGGAGGAAGCAGACTCCCTGCGGAGCAGAGAACCCGATGCGGGCTCGATCCCAGAAACCTGGGATCATGACCTGAACCGAAGGCAGAGGCTTTAACCCACTGAGCCACCCAGGCACCCCTACCCTGAGCTTTTGAGAGAGATCTGGACTGAACATACATATAGGTTTGGGCATCATCTGCACATTGGTGGCTCTAGAAACCATGGGAATACTTCTAGCACAGGCGTTCATTTAGGTGGAGACACGAAGTAGCGTCCTCTTCTACAAAGATGACTCAGAATTCTTTCAGCAAGATACCCTCCTGTTTGTGATTCTCTAAGGACAGAGTGTGTTAATTGAAACTTTCTGTTAGCTAACCCTGTATCATCACCCTGATCATCTAGTGGATAATGTGGTTAACAGTTGAGATACTGTTAATTCCGTCTTCCGTATCTGCCAGCAAATCCTGTTATGTTTACTAACCATTTCCAGATGTTCTCACTTATGTATCAGACATTTATTCAGTGCCACATACATCGGAAACAAAATACTGACCTCAGATCTGTTAGCATGAGGGTTCAAATAGAGCTTTGTTTACACTAATGATTACACTATGTTCAGGCTTCTAATGACTGTACCCTGTGTTAATACCCCTATTCTCTCTAATTCCTTTTATACTTGTTGGAAGGTTAACACTCAACTGATTTGACTTCTCAGCTAGTCTTTTTTTTTTAGTGGTTGCTCTGGGAATTACAATTCACATTTTACCTTAAAACAACCTAGTAATCTTGTTCAGGTATATATCAATTTGATTTCAGTATAGCTTGTTCCTTTTCCCCCGTAGTGCTGTTATTCTCATACAAATTATGTATTTATATATCATAAGCCAATTGCTAAGCTTTTGTAATTATTGCTTTATACATTGTCTTTTTAATTAGATAGGAAAATAAAATTATATACTTTTATACTGTCTTTTATATTTACCTGTGTAGTTACTTTTCTTATCGCTCTTTATTTTTTCCTATGGATTCTGGTTACTGTCTAGTTTCTCTCACGTCAGCATGAAAGTCTGCACTGTTTCTCATAGAACAGGTCGGCTAGGGATGAATGCTCTCAGTTTTTGTATATCTGGGAATGTCTTTCTCTCGCCTTTGTTTTAAAAGGATAGTTTTGCTGGATGTAGGATTTTGGTTTAAGTCTTTTTCCTTCATCATTTTGAATCCTAAGTGTGGATCATTTTGTGTTTATCTTACACTTTTTTTGAGTTTCTTGGATGTATTTTTCATCATTTGGGGGCAGTATTAATTTCCCATTATGTGTATGTCTGTATACTTGATGGTTTGTATGCTTGAAGGTTTGTTCTCTGAGGCTCTCTTCATTTTTCTTCATTCTTTTTTATTCTGTTCCTCAGACAGGGTAATCTCCGTGAACTTGTCTTTGTTTTTGCTGATTCTTCTGCCAGCTCAGATCTGCTGTTGAGCCTACCTAGTGAATTTTTCTTTTCAGTTATCATACTTTTCAACTCCAGAAAATCTTTCTTTTTCTTTTCTTAAGGACTTTATTTATTTGAGAGAGGGCATACAAGTCGGGTGAGGGCCAGAGAGAGAAGCAGAATCCCTGCTGAGCAAGGAGCCTGATGCCTGGCTTGATTCTGGCATGACCTGAGCCAAAGGCAAACACTTAACTGACTGAGCCACCCAGGTACCCCAGTCTTTCTTTTTTTTTATACAATTTCTGTTGCTATTGCTATTGCTACTCTGTATTTGACGAGGCATTTTTCTTAATCTTAATGCTTTATCTTAATGCTTCAGACATGGTTTTCTTTAGTTATTTGAAGTATTTAGAAGAGTTTATTTAAAGTCTTTGTCTAGGGGAACCTGGGTGGCTCAGTCGGATAAGCCGCTGCCTGTGGCTCAGGTCATCATACCAGCGTCCTGAGATGGAGCCCTATATCAGGCTCCCTGCTCAGCAGAGAGCCTGCTTCTCCTTCTCCCCCTACCTCTGCCTGCGTATGCTCTCTCTATCTGTCAAATAAGTAAATAAAATCTTTAAAGTCTTTGTCCAGTAAGCCCAACATCTAGACCTCCTCAGGTATGGTTTTGTTGACTGCTTTTTTTCCCTGTATATAGACCATACTTTCCTCTTTATTTGTGTATCATAACTTTTTCTAAATACTGAGCATTTAAAATAATGTGGCAATCTGCAAATCAGTTTCTCCCTTCCCTCCTGCACATTTCTTTTTTATTTAGTGACTTTCCTGGATGAAATATCTGTAGAGCCTGTATTCTTTGTTGTATGACCAATGAAGTCTCTGCTTGGTTGGTTTAGTGGTTAGCTAATGGTTAGACAGAGATTTTCTTAAATGTCTTGGACCAGTAAATTATCCAGCCTTTGCCAAGGGGGTTCTGTCTGTACATTGGCATATACTTTCAATGTTCCCAGCAGGCAGTATACAACTTTGCCTTAGCCATTACTTCCTGCTTGCACAGAATTTCAAGGTCAGCCAGAGGGTAAGAGATCAGGGCCCTCTCAGGCCTTTCCTGGGTATGTCCAGAGCCTGCAAGCCCTTCTAGATGCCTAAGAATATGTCAGAGCTGGGTACCTGGGTGGCTCAGTGGGTTAAAGCCTCTGCCTTCAGTCATGATCCCAGGGTCCTGGGATCGAGCCCCCCACATCGGGCTCTCTTAACAGGGAGCCTGCTTCCTCCATTCTCTCTCTGCCTGCCTCTCTGCCTACTTGTGATCTCTGTCTGTCAAATAAATAAATAATATCTTAAAAAAAAAAAAAAGAATATGTCAGAGCTTTCCTGAAGCCCATATAGACCTCTCAATCCTGGACATTTATGGTTTTTTGTTCAGTGTCCTGTTAGCCTCCAGCTGGTATCACTGCCTTAGGCTTTGGGGATGTTAAACACTACAACTGACTTTTTTGAAAAATCTCCAAAGGATAGGGCTCTTCACACAGAAAAAGCTCTGAATCAGGTCCAATAAAGATAAGGAGAATGGAGTTTCTTGGTGCTATCAGTCAGATCACATACTAACAGCTCTCTGGGGATGGGGCTTTTAGAGATCTCCACATTTGTTCTCTCCTTTCCAGTAGCTGCTAGGCTGCTGGTTTTTATAACTACTGTGGTTGTGAGGGTCTTGGTTTTCAAGGCTAACCGAAAGCTGGGGAGAGGGAAGTGGGAGTCAGGGTAGTTAAAATGCCATAATACTCTCTGGTCTTACCAAGATTGAGCTGGTTTTCTTTCTTTCTTTTTTTTTTAGTTGCAATAAAATATGCACAATATCAAGTTTACAGTTTTTTTTAAAGATTATTCATTTATGTGACAGAGAGCATACAAGCAGGGGGAGGGGCAGAGGGAAAGGAAGAAGCAGGCTTCCCACTGAGCAGGGAACCCCATGCAGGGCTCGATCCCAGGACCCTGAGATCCCGACCTGGGCCAAAGGCAGACACAACCAACTGAGCCACCAGGTGCCCCTGAAGTTTACCATTTTAACATTTCTAAAGGATATAGTTGGTGACATTAAGTATATTCACATTGTTCTACAACCATCACCACTATCTATCTTTAGACTTTTTCATTTTCCTAAACTAAAACTCTGTACCCATTAGTGATGATAATTCTTCATTCTCTCCTCCCTCGGCTCCTGAAAACACCATCTGACTTTTTTTTTTTTTAAAGATTTCATTTTTTTATTTATTTGACAGAGAGATCACAAGTAGGCAGAGCAGCAGGCAGAGAGGGGGGGGGGGGAAGCAGGCTCCCCGCTGAGCAGAGAGCCCAATGTAGGGCTCGATCCCAGGACCGTGAGACCACAACCTGAGCCAAAGGCAGAGGCCTAACCCACTGAGCCACCCAGGTGCCCCACCATCTGACTTTCTGTCTCTGAATTTGACTCTTCTAGGTGAAGTAGAATCCCATAATGTTTTCCCTTTGTGTTTAGCTTATTTCATTTAGCATAATGTCTCAGAAATCATCTGTATTGTAACATAAGTCAGAATTTCATTCCTTAATAAGGCTGAATAATATATTCCACATTTTATGTATCCATTCACCTGTTGATGGATATTTGGGTTGTTTTTTATTGTCAGTAATGCTACTATGAACATGACTGTACAAATATGTATTTGAGTTCCTACTTTCAGTTCTTTGGGGTATATATCCAGAAGTGGAATTGCTGGGTCCTGTGATAATTCTGTTTTTAATTTCAATTTTTTTTTTAAGTATGGGACCCAGCGTGGAGCCCGGTGTGGGGCTTGAACCCACAACCCTGAGATCAAGATGTGAGCTGAGATCAAGAGTCAGATGCTTGCAGTGCCTGGATGGCTCAGTGGGTTGGATGGCCAACTCTTGATTTTGGCTCCGGTCATGATCTCAGGGTCCTGGGATCGAGCCCCGTGTTGTGCTTTGCACTCTTTGGGGAGTGTGTTTAAGAATTCTCTCTCCCCCTCCCTGTACACCTCCCCTGTGCATGCTTGCACTCACTATCTCTCTCTCCCTCTCTCAAATAAATAAATATATTAAATAATTACCTTTTAAAACAAAAATCAGCCACTTAACCAACTGACCCAACCAGGCACTCCCCCATCTCTTCCAGTCTTGACAGCTTACTTAGTGGTATGACCCAAACCCTCATTCCTGAGGGATCTGAACCACTAGTTACCATGCTTTTCTCAGGCCAGAGTATCCAATTTGTCTGCTTATGGTACTCTGAGAGGTGGGAAAGGGAATACTAATGGGCACCCAAGTGGATCATCTGGGTTCCAGATATATTGTCACTGTCCCATTGTGGAACAGCAGCCCTACTTCTTTCTGGTAATAAGGATCAGTTACCCCTGCCAAGATGGTAATTCCTCCTTTGCCTTTTGATCCCTAGATACAAGAACTCGAAAATGCCCAGGTGACAGCCATAGCTTATAGACTCTAGGGGATTCTTTCCCCACCCCCTCGGGATTCTTTTGTCTCTTACGAAAGTGTTCTCTTTTGGTGACATAAATCTTTGCAGAACCCAGAATTGCAGGGGTAATACACACAAATTCCCCAGGTGGGTCTTTGGGATTTGATGATAAACAGGGTATATTGTGTTTGTACCCCCCCCCCCATTTTCCTATATTCTTGTAATTTTCCTATATTCTTGTAATTTTCTTAGCATATGAAGGTCTTTGATTTGGGGTATGTATTGCATCCAGGAGGTTGGCATTCTGTCCAGCTGTGCCTTCATCAGGCCATTTCAATGCTCTTTTAGGTTAGGAACTCCTAGATGATGCTATATATGATACCACCAGTAGATCCCGTGTTCCTGGAACCTATCTTGCACTTACTGTGAGGAAGTAATATTGTGTGGGATGATGCTTACTGGTAGATTAAACCTTTCGTGAACTCTCGTGTGGTGATGTTCCAGAGGGCAGGAAGGACAAACCTACCCCCAGACTATGTCCTTATTCCTTTCAGAATAAATTGTTTGCCTTTTCAAGGTGGGAGGGGCCAGTATAGTCAAGTCAGCTTGCCATCAAGTGGTTTCCTTAAAGATGGTGCCATATTGGAGCTTAGTGTTTGCCTCTGTTGCTGGCCATTTGGACTTTTGGCTGCATCAGTAACTGGAGCATCCCTGTAAGTGGGAATTCATGCAGTTGTCCATGCATGGTATATATCTCTGCTATCGTGACCACATTTTTTCATGTGCCCATTTCATGTGCACTGGGGAGGCCATGAAAAAAGATGGCTGACAGAAACTGGTTGAATCATTGTCTACTTGGTTGTTTAGTGCCTCTTTCATGGTAGGTGTTCTCTGATGAATGTCAGGACTAGACCTTAACTTGGTTGTATCCACTCCGTAGCCCTCCTGCGTGCCTCTACCCTAAGACTTCCTTGTCGCACTATTCCAGTCTTTCTACTTTTAAGCCCCCTGACCAGCATGTTGCAACATTTGCCTACCATGTCTTTGTCTATACATAGTAGACAGTCAAGTGTACTGCCTAAAGCTCTGCCCATTGGGAAGGTTTTCCTTTACCACTGTTTTCGGAGCCACCCCCTGAGGGAAGCTTTATGTAGCACCTGTCCAGTTTTCACTTGTACCACATACAGATGTCTGTGAGAACTATAAGGGTTTTGTCTCTGTCAGCTGATGATAGAGCCCCCCCATATGGCCAAAAAGGTATATGCTGAGGGAGGGGTGCTTGTATGACAGTGGTGGGTGATATGATGGGGTAGGCTCTCTGCTCAAGCTTGTGACTTCTGGTCGTATTTGTGCTTGATCTTGGTTGTATCGCTTTGATCTTACGTTGGATTGTTACTGGGTCCACCCAACATTATAACTTGGTGTGTTTCACAGAACTTAGGTCAAAATGGGTGATTCTAGATAAATGGGCACTTGGTGTCTTGGTGGTCACATGCTCCATATCTCTTAGGATGCAGTATCATGCCAGGAGTCATTGTGCAGAAGACATTTGATTTTCCACTACAAAAGGCATGGCCTTGCTCCAGGACCCCAGGGGGTCATATAGTGATTCTCCCACTGGGGCTTGCCACAGTACCATAGGATCTGCCAGGTTGTTTATCACCATCCAGGCCTGCAGATTCCTTTCCTGTTTTGAGCTACTCTTGATATGCACCTTTTTATGTCTCCTGGTTTAGAAGCCATAGCAGTATTCTCAGATTCTCAGGTGGAATGGCTCCCTCTTAATTGTGGGAGATGCAAGGTGCAGGTATTTACTTGGTTGCCTTTACTTGAATGGCATGTCTTATCAAGCCCTCACTACTGGGACCATAAAAATTTTACTGATGTAATGGGTTCCTGAATCTTTGAGACATTGGTCTCTCTGTGGAGTAAATGTCTTTTGACAAGGCCTTCAGTGTGCTTTCCACTCCTTGGTCCTCTGGCCCAGTTAGCAAGATGTTACTAATATAGTAGGTCACTGAGTGGCTCAGTTGGTTAGGTTTCCAACACTTGGTTTTGGCTCAGGTCATGATCTCAGGGTGGTGGGACTGAGCCCTGTGTCAGGCTCCACACTCAGGTGGGAGTCTCTCGGTCTCCCTTTGCCCCTCCCCCCTCACAAATAAATAATGAATCTTTAAATATATATATATATATATATATATATATATATATATCTTGAGTCACTGTGATGTCCTGCAGAAACTCCAGATGACCCATGCCTCTTTGGACTATATTATGTAAGAAGGTTGCAGAATTAACATAATCCTGTATATAAGTGTGTGCTGTAATCTATGTGAATGTGAATTGTTTCTGATCCTGTTTACTTAAAGAAATTAAAAAAAAAAGTTTATTCCTGCAGTCATTGACTGCAAACGGTGCTCCTGGGCCTATTAACCTGCTCTAGCAAACATACCTCTGGTGTGGCAGCTCTAGTTGAAACTAATATTAGATTCAGTTTGTGGCCATCTGCCACCTGCCTCCAGGATTTGCTTGATTTCTTCAGGGACCACACTGTGAATTCTGCACCCACCAGGGTATTGCACTAATTTCTGCCAGCCCCCCTCCCTTGACTGTGGGTTACAACATTGTCTTGTTTTGTTATTTATTATCTTGGCAGGTGGGCTAGGGCAGGCTTAGTTTCTTCTACCTAGCCTTTCCCAGCGTGGTAACTCTTACACCACAGCCCAACAACTCAAAATAGGGATTGCCCTAATTCCAAGTATGTCTGTTTCAGTGATACATTCAGGAACTGAAGAAACGACCAGCAGGAAGGCTCACATGCGCAGTACTCTTCAAGTGCCTGATACAGCTAGAGCGTTCCGTCCACACGTAGACCACCACTGTTCACCACTGGTGAAAGTTTAAGAGTTGGGCGGGCACCTTCTACCAGGGTTATCTGTGTTACGGCTCTCATCAGTGATGAGGGATCCTCATTGTCATCTAGTCTGTGAACAATTCAACTCTAAAACCCCTTTATACTCCCGATATTTTTCAGATCACGCCTGGCACCAACTATTGGTAGGTTTTGTTCTCTGAAAAGGGACTCTGAATTAGAGTTTAGCGATTCAGACTGTTTATTAGGGAATGCCCTTGGGATCCAAACCGAAGAGAATTATGAAGCAAGATTGGGCAGACTGATCCTATCTAATTTAAGAGCCCGGAAACATTTTTTTGTTTTATTTTCCTACTTGCATTCTAAACTGACAATTTACTTTATATAAGATAACTTCTACATTCTTAGGCAAAGCCAGTTCCTTCTAAGGTATCACTGATATCCTTTCTCAGGTGTTTATGTGAGTTTTGTTGGGGGGCATGTTGTTTGTTTTTACATAAAAATTTTGTTTCAGGCGCCTGGGTGGCTCAGTGGGTTAAGCCGCTCGGGTCATGATCTCAGGGTCCTGGGATCAAGTCCAGCGTCGGGCTCTCTGCTCAGCGGGGACCCTGCTTCCTCCTCTCTCTCTCTCTGCCTGCCTCTCTGCCTACTTGTGATCTCTGTCAAATAAATAAATAAAATCTTTGAAAAAAAATTTTCTTATTTCTTTGCACTCTAACAAATTCAAGATGGGGATTGGAAAAGAAACTTATTTGAGTAAACCAAGAATAATATATTTTAAAATGAAAATTAGCCTTAAATGTTTTATGATATATTTGTACTATACATCTGTATCCCAGCTGGTAGTGTTCTCACTTAATAAGTTATACATTTCTGTAATGTTCCAGTTTTAAATTATAATCAGTGTTACTGATTTAAAAAAAAAAAGTGATGGATTTTGTGTTTTAAGTATATAATTTACCTTTTTCTCTTTTTAGAAACTATACCCCACCTCCCAAAACTAGTTAATAGTGGCATGGAAGATCCATTTGGTGAGTATTACCTGCATTTTTCTTACTAGATGATATTTGTGGGGTGTTTTCCAAAAAAATCATATTGCAGATTAGAAAGACTAGTTAGGAAGTACTTAAAATTTAAAATAGGCATTTAAAATATGCATCAGCCATGAAAGGGACTCAGCATGCTGGAGTAAGATTTTGATTCATGCATTTTGTGATTCTTTGCCAAATGTAAAGAAGTCTGGATCTCGTTTTATGGTAGTATAACTTGAAGTACAGTAAAAATGTTACCAATGTTACATTCTGCTCATGCCCAGTTACCCTAGAGGACTGAAGTTCGACACATTGGCTACTGGTACAAGTAATTAGATACTCAGGTTAATATCTGTTATCTCGCTTTGGGAACATGGCTGAAAACTTGGCAAGGTCCAAATTTATCTTCTGCTTTTAATGACCCTAAATTGTTATGGTGGGTTTCTGCCACGCCCCCCAACCGTGTCAGCTTACAAGTTCATCAGCATAATCCTCAGTGTGAACACTAGAGGGCAGTCACTACTTTTGTCATAAGTTTTATTACCACGTTAATTCTGGAGGGGATTACTTATGAACAGTTTAGTAAACCGTGTTGATTTTGGTTGCCTGGTGACAAATCCTAAAGAACATGTACATATGACAAACTAGAGTAACATTTGACTACTCCAAAGGTGTTTACTGGAAACTTGTTTTTTCTCTCTGACCTCCTTACCTCACCTTAGGCATAACCTAAATTTAATTGAATCTAATTAATTAAATTTATCATTAAATTAATTAAATTTACTAGAGAATACCAAAGGAGAGTTGCTATAGAAGTTATGGTTTGTCGGTAGTCAATTGAAACATAAATGGAGGGACACTTGGGTGGCTCAGTGGGTTAAAGCCTCTGCCTTCAGCTCAGGTCATGATCCCAGAGTCCTGGGATCCAGCCCTGCATGGCTCTCTGCTCAGCGGGGAGCCTGCTTCCTTCACCTCCTCTCTCTCTCTCTGCCTGCCTCTCTGCCTACTTGTGATCTCTGTCAAATAAATAAATAAAATATTTAAAAAAAGAAACATAAATGGAAATGTGCTTTTGATCACCAGTATGAGGAAAAGGTTGTGTTCTGTGCTAGTGAGACTTTTCCTCTTACACTTTAAATCTTGGAATCTGTAACTTGATTAACATTTATACTCATAATGTGGATTCTAGAGAAAAATGGAATTTTCTAAGCTGCTTATAAAACATAATAATATTTGCGGAGTACCTGGGTGGCTCAGTCGGTTAAGTGGCTGCCTTCGGCTGAGGTCATGATCCCAGGGTCCTGCAATTGAGCCCC
The DNA here is from genome assembly GCF_022355385.1 of Mustela nigripes. Lineage (NCBI taxonomy): Eukaryota > Metazoa > Chordata > Mammalia > Carnivora > Mustelidae > Mustela > Mustela nigripes. The sequence goes on from NC_081570.1 coordinate 20,838,674, forward strand.
ATATCAGGCTCCAGGCTAGTCCAAGAGCCTGCTTCTCCCTCTCCCTCTGCCTGCTGTTCTGCCACTTGTGCTCTCTATCTCTCTGTCAAACAAATAAATAAAAAATCTTGAAAAAAAAAAAATTTGCTAGTTTATGGTCCATTCGATACCATTTGACAAAGAGTAGAATTCTGAATGTAAAATAAGTTTGTTTCTTGGGCGCCTGGGTGGCTCAGTGGGTTAAGCCACTGCCTTCGGCTCTGGTCATGATCTCAGGAGCCCCACATCGGGCTCTCTGCTCAGCAGGGAGCCTGCTTCCTCCTCTCTCTCTCTCCCTGCCTGCCTCTCTGCCTACTTGTGATCTCTCTCTGTCAAATAAATAAATAAAATCTTTAAAAAAATAATAATAAGTTTGTTTCTAAGAAGATGGAGTCCCTTTAAGATAGGGTGAGAATTTTGTTATAATTAGATTAGCTGACAGTTATGTGAATGGTTTGAAAAAGGATTATTTGTTGTATTCTGAAAATAAAAGTGGGAGATATTGACCCATCAAGGTCCAGAGGGACAGACCAAAGGCCTCTGGGACCTTTCCTATATGGACAGATACTTACACATTTCATTATATAATATTTTAATATCACCTTTGTTAATACTGCCACTGGTCCCCATTGGAAGTCTTAAATATTGAGAAGCTGTCAGATTCACTCTGGTGAATATGTCTTCCAAAATTACAATTTTCTTTTGGAAGCCTGACTTATGTCACTGGCAGCAAGTACTGTCCATTTTCTTCATAGTGATAGATACACTTTTATTCAGTTTTGAGAAAATATCTGTCAAATATCTAAGCTGGAATAACATAGTTTGTTATTCAAGTAAAAATGGTATTTCATGAAAAAAGCTGGCTAGTTGAGCTTGCAACTCAACCACCCAAGTACTTTTATTGAAGGTAACTGTTAGACTTCAGTATAAGTTATGTGCATACTTACCACTTCCTTACACAGAAAAATAAAAGGACATGTACTGAAGCATAGAGATTTATTAAAACTGGTAATTTTTACAGCTTTGTCCAGGACATTCTTAAATCAAAACTGGCATTGTCTTTAACTGCAGTAATGTCATGGTGAGGACCGTGAGTCCTGTTACAGTTTGTGCTGCTGCCTTGACTTGCATTAAGGTACCAGCAGTTTTGCTCACTATTGCTTTTGCACCGTTGGTACAGTGTCAACACTGAAAAGGCTAATAGTCATTTAGTTTTATTAAGTAAGTATATAGCTGTACCTCTTAGACTCCTGGAATGATCTCAGGGATCCCCAGGCATCAGGTGACCATCCTTGCTTCAGTTTCCTGAAGTTTAAGGAGTCTGTTCCATGGAAGAAAAGCAACTCTGGGCAGAGTCAGGACTTGTCCTGGAAATTGTACTGGGCAGGGCTCCAGTGTGCACCCAGTCTTGGACAGGTAGCAGAAGTATGGTCAGAGGAAGTGAGCAGTTCTGAGTTCTGTGATTTCTCCCAGATTGACCATGATCCACCTATAGCTTTCAGGAGCTCGTTAAACTGCTGAGTGTTTTGAGAAGAAATTTATCAACACTTCAGTCAAGAAAAGCCGAGGACCGTGCTTACCTGGGCACTACATTCTTATATTCAAAAAGAGGATAAATGGCAGCAAAGATCGTAGTGATGGCAGCCTTCAGTGTGTCTCTTGGGTCACTGTTCCAATCTGGACAGATGTCTCTCTGGGTGTGGTGCACAGGTGTCATCCTGGATAGCACTACTAATCTGGGGACATGGTTCAGTCCTGTGTCATCTTATTGATGGCCAGGTGCTTCTCAGTGCTGGGCCTCCAAGAAATTTCCTGGTTCTCACCTCTTTCTCCTTTAGCTCTGCCTCCTGGAGGAATTCTTTGCCTTTATCCTCACTTGAAATTTTCTTTTCTACTCTTAAATTCTGAATTTCTGGGAGGTTTTATTCGGGGAATGTTTCTTTCATAGTATCCTTTTATTGTTTCAGCAACCTGTCTTTGCCTTGCACAGTCCCTTTTCCCCTAAAGTTGCTTTTCTGTGTTTGTTTTGATCTGTTTTATGTTAGGGTTTTCCTCTGATGTCTCATAATAATTAGCTGTCTGCTCATGATTAAGAGTGGGAAGCTTTAAATTAGAAGCTTTGAACGCATAGACTGATTACCTCTGGGCCTTTCTGTAGGGTGAGCTTCTTGTCCATCTTGTTGAAGAAAAAGCCCCAAGTCAGTAGGAGCAGATTTTCCCATCACTGACTAGATGTCTAGATGGTAAGGAGAGAAGAGGACTTGGCGGGGGGAGCGGGGAGATGCTCCATTCAACTCCATTGTGCACGTGGTTGCCTAATGCCCCTCAGTTTTCAGTGCTGTATTCCCACCCTCGACTGTCTTCTGTGTCACCAGTCCAGAAACCAATTGTTTTATTCCTTCCAAGAAACAGACCTCTTGAATTCTGCCACTGTTGGTGTGGGACAGACATTCTAAGTCATGGAGTGGAGAAGGTTGATGAAGGAATGAAACGGTTTTTACCCTGATTCTCTTTATTTTATTTCCCTCCCTTTCATCCATTTCCATAGGTACCTGGCAGAATTCAATGAAAGTATTATTAATCTGTATTAATAATTTATAGCGGGGGTAGTGGGGGGAGTAATGACTGCACTGTATGTTAAGTGCTAGAAGGAAGCAAGAGAAGATGGAAGATGTGTGTTTAGTTCATGCTACTGTGATGTTTCATACCTCTCGGCTTTTAAAAATGGCTCATTACTACTTCTGCTTGCTTTCTTCCCCCCTTATCATCTGTTTATGGGTGAACAGCCACTTTCCCCAAAGCATGCCAGAAGAAAAGGGACTGGAACCCTGTCATATGAAGCTCCAAAAGGTTTATTTGGAGTAGGAGAGAATCTATATACTAAATTGCCTTCCCAAAATCTTCTGACAACTTTATTAAGTTTCTATACACCCTCCCTTCCATAGAAGTGAACACAATTTGTTGGAAAATATTTTTTTAATGTGCTTGATGAAATAATTATTATAATCATATATATATTTACTTACTTACTTACTTGCTTACTTGTCAGAGAGAGTGTATAAGCAGGGGGAGTGGCAGCCGGAGGGAAAAGCAGGCTTTCCCCGGAGCAAGGAGCCCAATGTGGGACTTGATCCCAGGACACTGGGATCGTGACTTGAGCCAAAGGCTGAGGCTTAACCTGCTGAGCCACCCAGGTGTCCCTTAATGAAATAAGTATTTAATGAGATAGATTATTAATATGAAGTCTGAATTTGAAGCTAGTTACAAAGGCTTTTATTCATATGCATGGTATTTTAGGAACAGATTTATAAGGTAATATCTCTTTCGGATTAAAATTCGTATCATGTAGGAATATGAGAAGAGTTGTGTTGAAGTGGTAAACAGAAGCTGTATCTAAACAAATAAAAATTATTTTCTTCCTGTTCTGTATCTGAATTCATAAATCATTATTGTGTTATAATGGGGTTTTTCCTAGCTTTTCAAGGACAGTTGTTCAGGAGCCATGCTCAAAGCTAATACACTTAACTTCAAAGTTCGTGGGAAAACAGGATGCCTGGCTGGCTGGGTCAGTAGAGTATGTGACTCTTGGTTTTGGGCTTGTGAGTTTGAGCCCCACATTGGGTGTAGAGATTTCTTTTAAAAAAAAAAAATCTTTAAAAAAAAAAGTTCATAGGAAAACGTTTTGTGATGCTAATCATCACAAAATGTTGTTACCACTTGAAGTTCTAAATGTTTTAATAACACAGTCTTCACTCCCTCTGCTTTAAGAATGAAGACCAAAATATGAACTTAATTAGTTTTGAGATCCTTAGGGAGTAAGAGATAAATTCCTCTGGAATTAAACTGTGCCAAAAATTATAGTAGTTCTATTTTTTTCCTGTGGTTTTAAATAGAAATTTTTTTAAAAAGCATTATTATAAACTTATATTATCTTCCTTTCCTGTTAGGACTATAAACTTATGGAGGGCAAGATCTTCCTACTGTTAAATCCCACTGCCCAAGAATAAGCACACAATACATATTTGTATGTATTTCTTACCATGGTTTTAAATATTCTTAATAAAGTAGAATTACCAAGGGTATGGGGGTGGCTCAGTTGGTCAAACAACTGTCTCCTGGTTTTAGCTAGGGTCATGATCTCATGGTTTTGAGATCAAGACCCAAATCAGGCTCTGTGCTCAGTGTGAAGTCTGCCTCTCTACTTCTCTACTTCCTCTCCCTCTCAAATAAACAAATAAAATTTTTATTAAAAAAAAAAAAAAAGCAGGGACGCCTGGGTGGCTCAGTTGGTTGAGCGGCTGCCTTCAGCTCAGGTCATGATCCCAGCATCCTAGGATCGAGTCCCACATCAGGCTCCTTGCTCCGCAGGGAGCCTGCTTCTCCCTCTGACTCTGCCTTCCACTCTGTCTGCCTGTGTTCGCTCTCGCTCTCTCTTTGACAAATAAATAAATAAAATCTTTAAAAAAAAAAAAAAAGCAGAGGGGTTCCTGCGTGGCTCAGGTTAAGCATCTACCTTCAGCTCAGGTCATGATTCCAGGGTCCTGGGATCGAGTCCTGCATCAGGTTCCGTGCTTAGCGGGGAGCCTACTTCTCTCCCTTTGCCTGCTGCTCCCCCTGCTTGTGCTCATGCTCTGTCTCAGTCAAATAAATAAATAAAATCTTTTTTAAAAAATTAAATTAAAAAAAAGTAGAATCACCAGTCTTAAGGGAAATAGAATGTGCAGAACCCCAGCTTCTATCAACTTTAATAGCACAAGATACCATGTAATTTTTCTTTTCTGTCAGTAGAAAAAGATGAACCGTAGTGGTAATACAGCCTGAAAAGTAATAATACTGTCATCCGGGACCATCTCCATATCCTCTTACTACTTTTCATCATTTCTGACTGCTTCTTTGCACCTAGAACATCATAGCAAATATAATAAGTTGACTAAATGTGTAGACTGGTTTCCGTTTGCATTTACTTTTGCATACTGAGCTTTTATCAATGTGTCATGGACACTGCATAGGCAGTGATTATTAAAATTAAAATTAAAAGGAAGTAATAGGAGAGATGGATGGCTTCACTTAGCATTTTGTATCTGCCTGTATGGTTTGCATCCGCTAACTATATATGTGTGTTACCTTTATCTTTCAAAACATAAGCAGGGATTTTATCTGGGTTGTAGTATTAAGGAAATTATTGTTTCTTTTTTATATTTCTCAGTGTTAAAAATAAAATGTATAGGGGCACTTGGGTGGCTCAGTCGTTAAGCAGCTGCCTTCGGCTTGGGTCATGATCCTGGGTACTGGGATTGAGCCCCGCATGGGACTCCCTCTCCCCTTCCCCGTGCTTGTGTTCCCTCTCTCGCTGTGTCTCCCTCTGTCAAATAAATAAAATCTTTAAAAAAATTAAAATTAAATGTGTAAAATTAATTTTTTAAAGGAGGTAAAAGACAATAAAAGGTTTTGTTAAAGGGAATTCAATACTGGTCATTTTATATGCACAGCTTAGTGGCTGTACCTCAAATAACCATGTTACCGTGTTACCTCTCTGGTTAATAAATGTGGCCGTTTAAAATATAAAACATTTTATTCCTTTTTTTTTTTTTTTTAAAGATTTTATTTATTTATTTATTTGTCAGAGAGAGAGAGAGCACGCACAAGCAGAGTAGCAGGCAGAGGAAGAGAGAGAAGCAGGCTCCCTGCCGAGCAAGGAGCCCCAGGCAGTACTCGATCCCAGGAACCTGGGATCATGACCCAAACCAAAGGCAGCGGCTTGGCTGACTGAGCCACCAAGGTGTCCCCATTTTATTCTTCTTAGGAACTAGATTCAACCTACTCTATCAAACTCGGACACAATTGACTTGTTCCTCATCCACTCACTGAACACTCATCCGGTGTTCAGTAGACAGTATAGGTCAGTAAACACCCAGCAAAAGCAAGGCAGCATGTCCTAACAGTTAAGCCCTCAGGCTCCAGAGTCAGACAAACCTGATTTCAGATCCCAGTTCTGCCATTTCTTGGCTATGTCCTTTTAGGCATTACAGTTAGTTATCAAGCTTCAATTTATCTGAAAAGTAAGGAAATGGATTTTGCCTTTCCCACAAGGTTGCTGTAAGAATTAAACGAATGAATGTGGTGTGCCTGGGTGGCTCAGTGGGTTAAGCCTCTGCCTTTGGTTCAGGTCATCATCTCAGGGCCTGGGATCAAGCCCCACACCAGTCTCCCTGCTCAGCGGGGACACTGCTTCCCCTCACCCCCGCCTGCCTCTCTGCCTCCTTGTGATCTCTGTCTGTCAAATAAATAAATAAATAAATCTTTAAATGAACTAATGCTTGTAATATTTGTAACATGGTGCCAAATACATAGTAAATATGTAATAGCTATAATGTCTTTAGTGCTAATGTCTTTTTTTTTTTTAATGATTTTACTTATTTATTTGGGGGGAGTGCAGAGCAGGAGAGCACTGAGCAGGGGCAGTAGCAGAGGGACAAGCAGATACCTTGCTGAGTGTGGAACCTGACTCTGAGATCATGACCTGATCCACAGTCCGATGCTTAATCAACTGAGCCACCCAGGTGACCCCCCTCCTTTTAAGTAATCTCTAATCTCCCCACTCAATTGGGGGCTCAAACTCAAGACCTTGAGATCCAGAGTCACATGTCCTACTGACTGAGCCAGTCAGATACCCCTGATCCCAGTTCCTAGGGAGCTTTCAATCTGGGTTAACCAGTTACAAGATACTCCATAGGATTTTTTTTTTTAAACCTATTTGTTGTTCATTGAGATAATTTATATACAATAATAATTTATATACAAAAATTTATATACAATTTATATATACCCTTTATAGGTATATATTCCTGTTTTTTTTACAAACATGTAAGATTGTGTAACCCATACTACAATCAGGATAATAGGGTATTTCCTTCACCCAATAACTACCCTCCTTACTTTTTAAATAATCTCACCCTCTTCCCTCCACCCCCAGCCCCTGGCAACAACTTGAACCTGAATTCTGCCCTTTTTCTATTATGTTATATAGACAAAATTGTACAACACATAGGCTTTTCTGGTTTTTTCCACTTAGCATGATGCTGTTGAGATTCATACATGTAGCTGCATGTATTAGTAATTCATTCCTTTCATACTTTTTCCAAAATGTCATATAGTTGGAATCCTACATAGCCTTTGAAAATGACTTCTTTCACTTAGTGATAGGTATTTAAGGTTCCTCCATGTCTTTTCAGAGCCTGATGCGACCTTTCTTTTTGTCGCTGAATACTATTCCATTGTTTAGATGTACCACAGTTCATTCATTCACCTACTGAAGGGCATCTTGGTTGCTTCCAAGTTATGGCAGTTATGAATAAAGCCACTGTAAATGTGTATGCAGGTTTCTGTGAGCACATAATTTTCAATTTATCTTTTTATTTGAGAAAGAGCGAGCAGAGCAAGTGAGAGAGAACACAAGTAGGGGACGGGACAGTGGGACAGGGAGAAACAGGCTCCCCACACAACAGGGAGCTCAACATGTGGCTCAATCCCAAGACTGGGATCATGACCTGAACCAAAGGTAGAGAGTTAACTGAGCCACCCAGGCACCCTTAAAAGTTTCCAGTTATTTGGGTGAATACCAAGGAGTGCAGTTGTTGGAACATATTGGTATGAGTATATTTAGTTTTGTAAGAAACTTCCAGATTGTATTCCAAAGAGACTTTCCCATTTTGCATTCCCACTAGCAGTGAATGAGCCTTCCTATTGCTCCACATCCTCACCATCATTTGATATTATCAATGTCTTGGATTTTGGTCATTCTAATTGGTGTGTAGTTGTATCTAACTGTGACTTTAATATGCAGTTCCCCCATGACTAATGATGCTGACTGACTTGTGTGTTTAATTTGATAAAATCCAGGTTTGTTTTGTTTTGTTTTTAAGATTTCATTTATTTATTTGACAGAGATCACAAGTAGGCAGAGAGACAGGCAGAGAGGAGGACGCAGGCTCACTGCTGAGCAGAGAGTCCGATGCAGGGCTCGATCCCAGGACCCTGGGATCACGACCCAAGCTGAAGGCAAAGGCTTAACCCACTGAGCCACCCAGGCACCCCATCCAGTTTTTTATTTTATGGTTTGTGGTCTTTGGTGTTTTTTTTTTTTTTTTTTAAGATTTTATTTATTTATCAGAGAGAGAGAGAGAGAGCGCGCAGCAGACAGAGGGAGAAGCACGCTTCCTGCTTGAGCAAGGAGCCTGATGCAGGACTCGATTCCAGGACCATAGGATCATGATCTGAGCCAAAAGCAGATGCATAGTGGATTGAGCCACCCAGGTGGCCCAGGGCTCTTTGTCTTCTAAGAAGTCTTTGCTTAACCCAGTATCACAGAGATATTTCTCTATTTTTTCTTTAAAATGTCTTATAAGGGGACACCTGGGTGGCTCAGTTGGTTAAGCAGCTGCCTTCAGCTCAGGTCATGATCCCAGCGTCCTGGGATCGAGTCCCGCATCGGGCTCCTTGCTCGGCAGGGATCCTGCTTCTCCCTCTGCCTCTGCCTGCCATTCTGTCTGCCTGTGCTTGCTCGCTCTCTCTCTCTCTCTCTCTCTCTGACAAATAAATAAAATCTTTTAAAAAAATAAAAATTTAAAAAATAAAATGTCTTATAGGTTTTTCATTTAGGTCAATGATACTCTTTGAGTTAATTCTTGGATATGGTGCAGTGTTGAAAATACTCTCTGTCCTCTGCTAAGTTACTTTGGCACTTCTGTTGAATTCCAGATGAAATGGGCAGTCTTCAGGATGCCTGTGTGGCTCAGCCAATTAAATGTCTGCCTTTGGCTCAGGTCATGATCATAAGGTCCTGGGATCTAGAGCTGCAGTGGGCTCCCTCCTTGCTCAGCGGGGAGCCTGCTTCTCCTCTGTCTGCCACTTCCCCTGCTTGTGCTCACTCTCTCTCTCCCTGATTAAAAAAAGAAGAAGAAAAAGAAAAAAAAAAATGAGCAATTTTCTAGGAAAATATAACTTACCAAAGTGGCTTAAGAAGTAAAGATCCCGTAGGGACTAATCATCATGGAAGAAATGTTAAAATGTATCTAAGCTCAGTGGGTTTAATGATAATTTCATTGATAGTGTGAGGAAGCAAATAATTAGAATGATATATCAAAAAAAAAAGAATGCTTTATCAACTGTAGGAGAGAAAAAAAAAGAAAATATGCCCATTTATTTTCTAAATCTCACAAGATCTTGATAACTGTAAGCTGACAAAGGTAGCACAAAAATAAAAGTGACAGGGGCACCTGGGGGCTCAGTCAGTTAAGTGTCTGCCTTCAGCTCACGTCATGATCTCAGGGGCCTGGGATGGAGTGCCACTTCAGGCTCCCTGCTCAGCGGGGAATCTGCTTCTCCCGCTCCTCTGCTTCTCCCCCTCCACCCACCTATGTGCTTTCTCTCTTTCTCTCTCTCAAATAAATAAATAAAATCTTGAAAAAAATAAAAACAAAAGTGACATTTGTTCTATCTCAAGGAATACAGTTCTGGAAAAGCTATATAAAGTACTTGCAGATTAAATCTAATAAACATTGTTGTGTTTTTTTCTGATTACAATAATAATACATATTTCTTCCAGGAAAATTAGAATATAAAGTGGTATGAAGAAGAAACTCTTATGCCCAGTGATAACTGATTACCATTGATACCATTCTCATATATCTGCTTCCATGATCTTTTCCAGAACAATTACCTGTATAATCATACATTTTTTTTTTTTTTAAAGATTTTATTTATTTATTTGACAGAGAGAAATCACAAGTAGATGGAGAGGCAGGCAGAGAGAGAGAGGAAAGCAGGCTCCCTGCTGAGCAGAGAGCCCGATGCGGGACTCGATCCCAGGACTCTGAGATCATGACCTGAGCCGAAGGCAGCGGCTTAACCCACTGAGCCACCCAGGCGCCCTATAATCATACATTTTTTAAAGATTTATTTATTTGAGAGAGAGAGAGAGAAAGCACAAGTGGGAGGGACAGAGGAAGGGAGAATATTAAACAGACTCAGCACTGAGTGTGGAGTCCAATGCAGGGCTTGGCACCAGGCTTGATCTCACGACCCTGAGATCACCACCTGAGCCAAAATCAAAAGTTGGATGCGTTAACAGTTGACTGTGCCACCCAACTGCCACACGTGTATAGTTATACATTTCTAACATACCTATTCAGAATTTTTTTTCCCCATTTGATATGTCAAATATCTCAGTATATTAAAGGAATATGACCAAATTTAGGACCCAAGGATATTAAAGAATCTATAAATCTATAATATATAGATATGTAATATATCTATATATATCTAGAATATATAGCTATATAAATCTATAAATTATAACACATTAATATATCAGTAAATCAAATAACAGGAAGAAAATTATATGCTCATTTCTGGAGGTGACAAGAACTTTTGATAAAATTCAACTGTTCCAGCAAAAAACTTTTTTATACTAAGAATGGAATGATTTTTTTAAAAAACAAAAAGCACCTACCTGCATTGCTACTAAATTGATTTAAAAGTTGGTAGCATTTAGAAACATTTAGTAGAAATTAGATACAATTTCTTTTGACCACCACTACTCAATGATAACACATAGCGTAATTGTTGTATATATCCTTTTCATTCCTTTTTTTCCTTTTATGATATGTTTACATACTCCTTAAACATGATAAAGAATGACTGTCTGAAATACTGAAGAAATGACCACTAGAGTAAGAAGAGGACAGTCTGCTCAACAAGCCTACTGTTCCCTTATTTAACATGATTTGGGGAGTTCTTAGTATAGTAAGACAAACACTAATCTATAGAGGTATAGTTCCAATAATGAATGAGTTAATTATATATTTGTTGGCCAATATTACTCTATTTTCAGAAGAATGCTCCTAAGAGAATCAGCTGAAAAAGAGTTCAATAAAATAGCTGACTAAGGGGCGCGTGGGTGGCTCAATTGGTTAGGCCCAGGCCACTGATCCGAGAGTCCTAGGATGGAGTCCTGCATCAGGCTCCCTGCTCAGTGGGGAGCCTGCTTCTCCCTCTGACCCACACCCATCTCGTGCTTTCTCACTCTCTTTCTCAAATAAATAAATAAAATCTTAAAAAAAATAATTGACTAAATGCAAAATAATTGTTCAAAAGTGAATCATTTTAAGTGTATGTATAATAAATTATATCAAAAAACCACAGGAATTAAAAGTCATTTACAAAAAGAAAAAAAAAAGTTGTTTACAGTAACAACCCAAATTATGAGATACCTAAGAATGATTTGTTGTAGAGGAGTGAACAGATGCATTGTGTCAAAAAATGGGAAAAATTGGGGTGCCTAGGTGGCTCAGTTGGTTAAGCCTCCGCCTCTTGATTTTGCCTCAGGTCATGATCTCAGGGCGGTAAGATCAGCATCTGGCTCTGCCCTTAAAGGGTATCTGCTAGAGATTCTTTCCCTGTTCCACCCCCTGCCCATATACTCTCTCTCTCTCTCTCAAATAAATAAATAAATCTTAAAAAAAAGAAAAAAAAATGGAAAAAATTATTGGTGCCATGTATTAGTAAATTTACTCTATGGATCTAATGCAGTTCTAATAATTAAAGTGAATTTATATTGGCTTGTGATATTTGGCACAGTGTACAAAATAGAACTTAGAAAAAAATAAAGTAGTTAACAAACTGTCCTTCTTTGCTGATTTACGATGCCATATCAGTCAAGCTAGGGTCTGTAAGATCTCAAGTGTATTTTTGGACTGTCTGTTCTGTTCTATTGAACCACCTGTCAGGTTTTCCACCAGTTCTACTTTATTATTATTATTATTATTTTAAGATTTATTTTTTTCAGAGAGAGTGCATGAGTAGGGCAATGAGCAGAGGGAGGGGGCAAGCAGACTCCTGGCTGAGCAGGCATCCTGAAGCAGGGCTCCCTCCCACAACCTTGAGATCATGACCTGAGCCAAAACCAAGAGCTGGACATTGAACCGGCTGAGCCAACCAGACGCCCTTGTTTATTATTTTAATAGTCATATTTTAAGATCTAAAATAATAGCCCTTTATTATTCTACTTTTTTAAGCTTTTCTTTGCTGTTTATTTAAAGAAATAACCTTGATTAAGAGCAGTGTGCACAGCACAGTGATTATGGCATATTCCCATTTAAAAGTGTATTATTATTTTTTTTATTAACGTATGATGTATTATTAGCCCCAGGGGTACAGGTCTGTGAATCGCCATAAAAGTGTATTATTTTTATTAAATGAAAAAAGCCTTTAAGGTTTTTGAAACTTTTACGTATTAATATTACGTGATAAATAAATATCCTTAATTTTAAAAAATGTATTTCCTCAACTTTCTTTCAATTTCAGATTAAAGTATGATTTAATTTATTTAAAATTAAATTTAAAAGTTTTAAAGTTTTGGGGCGCCTGGGTGGCTCAGTGCATTGGGCCGCTGCCTTCGGCTCAGGTCATGATCTCAGGGTCCTGGGATCGAGTCCCGCATCGGGCTCTCTGCTCAGCAGGGAGCCTGCTTCCCTCTCTCTCTCTCTCTCTGGCTGCCTCTCTGTCTACTTGTGATTTCTCTCTGTCAAATAAATAAATAAATAAATCTTATTAAAAAAAAAAAGTTTTAAATTTAAAAATCCTTAAGTTTAAGGATTTAAAAGTTGATAATAAGACTAATATAAACATTTCTCATTTCAAAATAGCTTCAGTGGTTGTCATCGTGGGCTTGATCAGAGTTCTGTCATATTAAAAATGACCTCTCTTGGGGCACCAAGCGTCTGCCTTTGGTTCAGGTTAGGATCCCAGTATTCTGGGATCGAGTCCCGCATCGGGCTTCCCTGCTCAGCAGCAAATCTGCTTCTCCTTCTCCCACTCCGCCTGCTTGTGTTCTTTCTCTCGTTTCTCTCTCTAATAAGTAAATAAGGTTTAAATTTTTTTTTTTAAATAAAATAAATGACTTTTCATGGTAGGCCTTTGACTTGACTGAAGAATAGCATAGTATGTACAAGACTGCTCTTTGAACATCAGAGGAGTCCAGAACACATGCATGTGCGCATGCGTGTGCACGCGCACACGCACACACACCACATACCCCCCGCCACGCGCACATGCACACACACACCCCACACCCGCAAAATGGAGGCTTCCGTTTCAAGAAGGTGATAGCAGTATAATGGATTGTTTGTGGAACGGTGCCGGTGGCTTTCAGTTCCTTACTGAAGATTTGTTTTTTTTTCCTTATCAAACCAGTGTTTTTCTGTTAGTAGCCAGAACATCAGATCAGATTGTAGTCTGTAGCTACTGCTTTCCATTTTTTCCACTTTGTAAGATTAAATACTACATTTGACTTGACTATTTAAATATTTTTAAATTTCATATTTAAATTCCCTTTGATGATTCTATATCTTGTTTTTCCTCATTAATCTACCCAAATAATTTAAATGCTATAAAACAGGTGAGTTTGGCTGCTTTCTTTTGTCCACTTCCCACCTCCAGGCCCCAGAGGTCAGTCTCTTCCTTTTTCAGTTTAGAGCTCAATAATCAAAAGGTTTGAATAGCAAGAGCCCTTGTTATGTCTGAAATAATAAAAGAAAGAAGTGGCACCCAAGAAAAGACATTCTTGCTAGGTGGAGCTTGGCCAGTACTAAAGGGATGTGCTTGTTTAGTTCTGGTTTTAATCTCATAATGTATCCAAGGCCAGTGGCTTAACATCAGTTACAGTGAAGTTCAATTAGATTTGCTTGATCATTTATTTTCATACTCACTGTATACCCTCACTTCACCAAAAGATGAAAAGGTTGGATGGTTGGATGACTGGCTGGCAGACCAATTCATTAATTCATGAATTACACTGCCCTAGCTCCCATGGAGGAGAAAAAAAATGAGTAAGATACTGTTTGAACTCTCAAAGAGGAGGTTAAGAACTGTCAATGTGAGGCAGAATGAAGAAATGTTTTTATACATACACAGAGTTGTGTTACTGGAATTTTATGTCATCTTATTCAGCATGACTTGTATAAGGAAGTTATTAAAACAAAACTTGCTTGTATAGCTATATATTTCCTTTTCTATATATGTGATCTTTGAATAGTTTGGTGGTGATTCCTCTTTTTTTCTTGCCCCTCCCCCACCATGGTGATTTCCTTAAGGAGAATTTTTGTTGTATTTGTCTTCTATCAAGAGAATTTGGAGAACATGGGGAAATTGGAAAAACTAGGGACTTCCTAATTACCTTAAAGATACAAATAGAGGCTTCTGTGTAGTATAGTCAGTTAAGCGTCTGACTCTTGATTTCAGCTCAGGGGACGATCTCAGTGTCCTGAGGTCCAGCCCCAAGTTGGTTTCCATGCTAAGCAGGGAGTCGGTTTGAGGTCCTCTCTCCCCCTTCCCCTCCACCCACATTCTCTCTTCTCTCTCTCTCTCTCTCAAATAAGTCTTTAAAAAAAGATATAGAGGGGTGCCTGGGTGGCTCAGTGGGTTAAGCCACTGCCTTTGGCTCAGGTCATGATCTCGGGGTCCTGGGATCGAGCCCCACATCGGGCTCTCTGCTTGGCAGGGAGCCTGCTTCCTCCACTCTCTGTGCCTGCTTCTCTGCCTGCTTGTCATCTCTCTCTGCCAAATAAATAAATAAAATCTTTAAAAAAAAAGAGAGAGAGAGGGACTCCTGGGTGGCTCAGTTGGTTGGACGACTGCCTTCGGCTCAGGTCATGATCCCGGAGTCCCGGGATCGAGTCCCGCGTCGGGCTCCCAGCTCCATGGGGAGTCTGCTTCTTCCTCTGACCTTCTCCTCGCTCATGCTCTCTCTCTCTCACTGTCTCTCTCTCAAATGAATAAATAAAATCTTTAAAAAAAAAATAGAGAGACAGTACCTGGTGATGAAACATAGTTTTATATTGCTAATAATACCCCCAGAGTGGGTTAAAGGTGCATCAGTAATTTGTGTCTCTCATGAAACACTGGAGCTTGAGTATTTTTGTTGTAGGTTTAATTTGAGGAGTGGTAGAAATGTCTTTGTCCCAAATAGCCAACTTTTCTTGAATTTAGACCTTTCATTTATTTTCTAAGAAATTCCTCTAAAAATTGGTTTTATGATAAGCATTATTCTTATTGGTGGCCATACTGGAAATGTCAGGGATGAGCCAAGAGAACAAGTATTTGTTTAACAGTGCCATTTTGGACAGTTTAAATAACTGCTCTGTTCCCAAATTTTACTTTTGTTAAAGTAATGACTCCTAGGGTTTTTCTCTAAGGTTAAAAATAAATTGTGTAAGAGCGCCTGGATGGCTCAGTCGTTAAGCATCTGCCTTCAGCTCAGGTCATGATCCCGGGGTTCTGGGTTCAAGCCCCGCATCAGGCTCACTGCTTGGCGGGAAGCCTGCTTCTCCCTCTTCCACTCCCCCTGCTGTGTTCCCTCTCTTCCTCTCTCTCTCTCTCTCTCTGTCAAATAAATAAAGAAAATCTTAAAAAATTAAATAAATAAATAGTGTGAATTCAATGTATGTTTAGTTCTACAATGTATTAGTAGAAGTAGAGATTCACCTCCAGATTACTTACATACAAACTCCAGTTTTGCCATTTACAAGCGCTGAACTCACTGGACAAGTTTAACCCCTGTGTGGCTCAGTTCCCTTATGTGCTTGTTGTGAGAATGAGATTAATTAATACATGTAAAACACTTAGAACAGGAGCGCCTGTGTGGCTTAAGTTGTTTAAGCGTCAGCCTCTTGATTTCGGCTCAGGTCATGATCTCAGGGTCATGGGATAGAGCCCTGGTCTGGCTCCATGCTGAGCGTGGAGTCAGCTTGAGATTCTCTCTCTCCTTGTGCCCCTCTCTATGCTCCTGCTGGTGCGTGCTCTCTCTCTCTCCCCCTCTCTGAAATAAATAAATCTTAAAAAAAAAAAAAAAAAACAGTCCCTGGCATTATAATACATGCTCAGTTAATGTTAGCTATTACTATTCATAGACAATGAGAGGAAAGAATGTATGGGAAATTGAACTTACTCTTTCTAAGGTTTAGCTTTCTTCTTCATCAGATCTTTTGTTAGAGATGTTCATATGTAACAAAATAGATAATTTAGTATTATTTTATTTCTTCATGTTCTGATTTTTCTGATGGAAACTTTTACCATGTAATGAAATGATTAGGAAACACTGATGAAGGGGAGAAAAAGCAGAGATAAGAAATCAGCTTTGAGTGATTAAAAACTCCTAGTGCTGTTTTAGTCCTTGTAACTTAACTGTTTCTCTTAGAAACTAGAAGAGGAGAGGGGAGCAAGGGGAAGGGTGTTAATCAGTTTTTTATAAATCTTAAAACAACTATAATCAAAAGATTGTGTTGCTGTAAGCATATGGCAGTGAATTTGTGCTAACATTTAACCCAGATCTTGCAAGATAATTTCAATTATGCCTGTCTTTCTCTTTTTTCTTTTTTTTAAGATTTTATTTATTTATTTGTCAGGGATAGAGGGAGAGAGAGCGAGCGAGCATAGGCAGACAGAGAGGCAGGCAGAGGCAGAGGGAGAAGCAGGCTCCCTGCCAAGCAAGGAGCCCGATGTGGGACTCGATCCCAGGACACTGGGATCATGACCTGAGCCGAAGGCAGCTGCTTAACCAACTGAGCCACCCAGGCGTCCCATGTCTTTTTCTTTTTTGTCATGAAAATTGTTAAGCAATTTATTGTAGTAAGTTCATTACCTACAAACCTGGCACTTTCCCCAATTTAAATGTTCCATAACCTGAAAGGGTACCTATAGGCTGAAATAGTGCAAGATTCAATTTTCTCTTTGCCTTTCTCCATTGTTTTCAAATATTTATTGAATGCCTACTATATGCTGAGCAGTATGTTACTTTTTGAGACTATAAAGACAGTTTCTGCTTTCAAAGACTGTAGGAAAGACAGGTAAATAAATAGGTAATTAAAGCAAAAGTAATGTGTACCCCAAATGTAGAGGTATATTCAAGGTGACTTTGGAGCACAGAAGAGAGATACCTAACTCAGTCTTAAATACCAAAAATTAGATGTCCAAAGAAGGCTTCAAAGAGGAAATGATACATAAACTGGAATTTGAAGGAAGAGGAGTTAGCCAGATGAGGGATTGTGGGGAGAGAGAGGACTTTCCGGGCAGCTAGAACAGCAGATGCATAGGTAGGTAGGCCCTGGAGAACATGTCACAGCTTAGGAATTCCAAGTGGTGCAGTGGGGCTGAAGACTCCTCCTAGGACTGAAGATGAGCAGGTCTGGGAGAGGAATGAGAGAGAGAAGAGGCTTGCTAGGAGACTGGGGTCAGGGTTTGAAGGATTTTTTGGTGAGCTGTAAAGAACATGGTTAAATCTGTGCTGTTACAAACAGCACTTCTGAGGACAGATAAGAGAGGAGTAAAGCTGGAGGCAGCGAGAAGTAAGCTGTCACTGCCCAAGCGCGCAGAGGACAATGTTCGGACTGAAAGCTGTGCTTCACCAACAGATTCTGTCAGACTGGGAAGATTTTAAAATCGTGTAAAGATACAGAAGACTTTTTGCCCCAAGTGAATGAATACCAGAAGAATTATTTCAGCCCTGTATCTTTTTTCTTACCCTTTACTACAAATCCATACGACAGACTGGTTATAAGCTTTTCCTTGGATTTTAGGACAGAGGGTATTCTGAAGGCCCTTGGTGCATAGGCCTGGTAACCAGGGGAGTGTTCAGTAGCTAATTGGATCCTGTTACATTAGGGCTTTTTCAAGAAAATAAAAATTTTTTTTTTTAAGATTTTTTTTTTTTTTTTAATTTGACCCAGAGAAAGAGATCACAGGGAGGCGGAGGGGGGGGGGGGGGGGGGGGGGGGGACAGGCTCCCCGCCAAGCAGAGAGCCCGACACAGGGCTCAATCCCAGGACCGTGAGACCACAACCTGAGCCAAAGGCTGAGGCCTAACCCACTGAACCACCCAGGCGCCCCAAGAAAATAAATTATTTTTAAGCTGAAAAACAATAATCACATTTGCATCTTGAAAGACTTCATTTGGTGACTACATTTTGATGGCATCAGTAGTGCTGATAAAGATTATTAGCTTTTCCAAAAGGTTAGAGTAGGATGAGGCTAATTGCTTTAGCATAGACAGGTGAGCAAAAGTGCATGTTGACCATATTTTCTCTGACCTCACTGGATCGTTTTCCTAAAGTGTTGATGGGTTTCCCTGTTACTTTTGTTCTTTAAGATTTTATTTTTAAGCAATCTCTTGACCCAATGTGGGGCTCGAACTCAGAACCACGAGACTGAGGGTCAGAGCTCCAGGCACCCCCACTGTACTTTTATTTTATTATTTTTTTAAGATTTTATTTATGTATTTGACAGAGATTACAAGTAGGCAGAGAGGCAGGTAGAGAGAGAAGGGGAAAGCAGGCTCCCTGCTGAGCAGAGAGCCCGATGCGGGGTTCGATCCCAGGACCCTGGGATCATGACCTGAGCTGAAGGCAGAGGTTTTAACCCACTGAGCCACCCAGGCGCCCCTGTACTTTTATTTTAAAACAAGATTTAGAAGTACAGTTTTGGTATAATCTAAAACATTCTCCCCTGTGCTTCCTCTCCCAGAATCTGTGGTTGTGAAAGATTGAGGGTTTTGAGGCCAGAGACTGGTACAAAAGAGGTGGATACCTCATACATGGAAATCAAAGAATAAAGTGGGTTTGAATTACTGGCTGGCGCGAGTTTGATAGAAACCCCACCGACACGGTCATCCTTGGTTCCTGTTGCAGGAATTGCTGTTGACTCATAGTGTAGCCAGGTGCTGATTACTCAGAATTTTTATTTAGTAGATGATGAAGGCTTTATTCTCCTGCTTTCTTCTTTTTTAAAAAAGAATGTTTAAGGGGATTCCTTGTTAGACATTCCTAAATAACTTTTACAGATATGATAGCTGTTATCTGACATTTTTGGTCTTCTTACTAAGTATGTGGCTCAGAATATTCCTTAGTCATGTTTAGATTTCTTTCTCTCTTGAAGTGAGATTGAGGGCGAGATGAGTTAGAAAGAGTTATGAAACAGACGGAAGGAGAGAAGCGGCGGTGGCCAAGAGTCATCTCTCTGAGTCAACAGCACTGAATGCCAGTTCACTGGGGAACACTGGGTTTGTTTCCAAACCCTGGGATGGGCAGCTCTTTGACGTCTGACTCTTCAGTTTCACACATCACTGATAACTTCTGGTTCCTTAATAGAGGCTGCTGGGACTTCATTTTTATGAATATCATATTTTATAAAGTACCTTTTTCTTTCAAACTCATCATCACTTTCACTGTAACTCCTAAAATCTTACTTTCAGCCCATGAAAAAGTACTATTTGGAGTAGAAAGAATAGTAAATGGAAAGCCAGTAAGATGGAGGTGTACTAACTTCCAATCGATAACAAACACATGTAATTCTCAGTAAATCTTTAAAAAAACAAACAAACCATTTTTCCTTAGGCTTTGAACTTTTGTTAATACTCAAAGACTAACTGAGTTATTACTACAAAAAATAGTAATTCAGTTGCTAAAGAAAGAGTATTCATAGCTCACTAGTTAGTACTGTATAAAAAGAAACATTTTTTTTTAACTGTTGGGTTCCCTCCACACATAGTGCGTTTAGTAGGTGGTGCTTAGTGGTTGGTGCCGTGGAAGACAGACACCATACTGACAGATTCTGTCAGACCGAGATTTATAAAATCATGTAAAGATACAGAAGACTTTTTGAGATAACTAGGCTTCCTAGTGGGCTTTAAAAACCCTTTAGGTTCAGCATGTCCAAGAGAACATTCTGCGGTGAGGGAAGTGTTCTGAATCTGCACTATCCAGTGTAATGGCCATCTGTGGTTATTGGGCATCTGAAATTTGGCTAGTACAACCGAGGAACTGAATTGCAAGTTGTGTCTAATATAAGTACATTAAGTATTAATAAATTTAAATTATCATGTGGAGCTAGTGACCATAGTATGAGGCAATGCCTCTTTAGGTATTTGAGAACTGAACAGCACCTTGGACAACCATTACTTCAGTGACCAGTCATTAAAATATACCCTATTGTAATATACTCTATTGTAATTATAAAATATTCTGTAGTGTAATCAATATTTATTTGTAGTACCTTTGGAAGTGTCATCTTTTATTTTGCTTCTGTTAGAACTGAAGGAACTACAGTATAGGTATACCTCAGAGATAATGTGGGTTGAGTTCCACACCACTGCAGTAAAGCAGCTATCACAATAAAGTGAGCCAAATGAATATTTTTGCTTCCTAGTGCACGTAAAAGGTACGTTTACACTATACTGCAGTCTGTTATTAAGTGCACAGTAGCATTATGTCTAAAAAACTAATGTATACATTTTATTTAATTTTTTTAAAAAGATTTTATTTATTTATTTGACAGACAGATCACAAGTAGGCAGAGAAGCATGCAGAGAGAGAAGCAGGCTCCCCACCCAGCAGAGAACCCGATGCAGGGCTCGATCCCAGGACCCTGAGATCATCACCTGAGCTGAAGGCAGAGGCTCAACTCACTGAGCCACCCAGGTGCCCCTAAAAAACTAATCTATACATTTAAAAAAATTTTTTTCTTTAAAGGTTTTTTGGTCAGAAAAGAGAGAAAGAGAACAAAAGCAGGGGCAGCTGCAGGCAGAGGGAGAAGCAGGCTCCCTGCCAGCAGATAGCCTGATGTGGGACTTGATCCCAGGATGCTGAGATCATGACCTGAGCCCAAGGCAGACGCCTCACTAACTCATCCACCCAGGCATACCACATCTTATCTTAAAAACACTTTGTTGCTGGGGCAACAGGGTGGTTTAGTAAGCATCTGATTCTTGGTTTCTGCTCAGGTCATGATCTCCTGGGTCATGAGATTGAGCCCTGTGTGGGGCTCTGCACTCTGCGGGGAGTCTGCTTGAAGATTCTCTCCCTCTCCCCCCACTCTCTCACATGCTCTCGCTCTCTCTCTCACTCTTTCTCAGATAAATATTTAAAAAAAAATTTGTTACTGGAAAAAAAATAAAAAGACTTTAGGGGCACCTGGTGGCTTAGTTGGTTAAGCAGTCTTCACCAGAAACAGATTCCATCTCAAGAAACCACATTCTTGGAGCGCCTTGGTGGCTCAGTAGATTGAGCCTCTGCCTTCGGCTCAGGTCATGATCTCAGAGTCCTGGGATCAAGCCCCATGACAGGCTTCCTGCTCGGCAGGGAGCCTGCTTCCCTCTCTCTCTCTGCCTACTTGTAATCTCTATCTGAGAAATAAATAAATAAAATCTTTAGAAAAAAAAAAAGCCAAAACACCATATTCTTTGCTCATCACTAAGAAGCACCTCCTCATCTGTTCAAGTTTGATCATTAGATGGCAGCAATTTAGTCCCATCTTCAGGCTCCATTACTGACTCTAGTTCTCTGCAGTTACTTCCTCCACTGGAGTCTTGAACCTTTCAAAATTATCCAGGAGGGTAGGAATCAACTTCTTCCAGAGTCCCATTAGTGTTGTTATTTGAACAAACCCTTCCCATGAATCACGAGTGGGTTGTTGTTTTTTTTTTTAAGTAAGCGTTCTTAATGGCATGTAGATTGGTGAATCCTTTTCTGTAGACTTTCATTTTACTTTGCCCAGATCCATCAGAGGAATCACTGTCTATCACAGCTACAGCTATACAAAATACATTTCTTAAATAATAAGGCTTGAAGGTTAAAATTACTCCTTGATCCATGGGCTTCACAATGGATGCCATGTAGCGGGCTTGGAAACAAAGTTAATCTCACTGTACATCTCCATCTGAGCCCTTGGGTGACCAGGTACATTGTCAATGAGCAGTAATATTTTCAAAGGAATTTTCTTTCTAGGTAGCAGTTCTCAAGGTTAGGCTTAAGATAATTTGTAAACCATGTGGTAAACAGATGTAATGTCATCCAAGCTCTGTTGTTCCCTTTGTAGAGGACAGGCAGAGTAGAGTTAGCATAGTTCTTAAAGGCCCTAGGATTCTTAGACTGGTCAGTGAGCACTGGCTTCTACTTAAAGTCACCAGCTCCATTAGCCCTTGACAAGAGAGTCAGCCTATCCTTTAAAGCTTTGAAGCCAGGCATTGATTTTTCCTCTCCAACTGTGAAAGTCCTAGATGGCATCGTCTTCCAATTTAAGGCTGTTTTCATTGACATTGAAAATCTGTTTAGTGTAATCACCTTTGTTAGCTGTCCTAGAAAGATCTTCTGGAGAACTTGCAGCTTCCACAACACCATTTGCTGCTTCTCCTTGCATTTTTATGTCATGGAGATGGCTTCTTTCCTTAAACCTCATGAACCAACCTTTTCTAGCTTCAGACTTTTCTTCTGCAGCTTTCTTCACCTTTCTCAGCCCTCACAGAATTGAAGAGAGCTAGAGACTTTCTCTGGATTAGGCTTTGGCTTAAATGAGTTTGTGGCTGGTTTGATCTTCTATCTAAACCACTTGGACTTTCTCCTTATCAGCAATAAGGCTATCTTGCTTTCTAATCACTCATGTGTTCACTGGAGTAGCACTTTTAATTTCCTCCAAGAACTTCCCTTTGGATTTACAACTTGGCTAACTCTGGTACTAGAGGTGTAGCTTCTGGCCATCTTGGTCTTCCACACACCTCCTTCACTAAGCTTAATCATTTCTAGCTTTTGATTTAAAGTGTGAGACCTGTGACTCTTCCTTTCCCTTGAACACTTGAAGGCCATTGTAGGGTTATTGATGGGCCTAATTTCAATAATGTTCTGTCTCAGGGGCTAGGGAGTCCTGAGGAGAGGGAGAGAGATGGGGGAATAGCCAACTGGTGGGTGGAGAGGTCAGAATCCACACAACATGTTTGATTAAGTTCACAATCTCATGGGGGCCTCTTGGTGCACCAAAACAATCACAATATTAACGTCAAAGATCACTGATGACAGATCACTATAACATATTACAATAATGTAAAGTTTGAAATATTGCAAGAATTACCAAATGTGACACAGAGACCCAAAGTGACCAAATTCTGTTGGAAAAATAGTGCCAATAGACTGGCTTGACACAGGGTTGTCACACACCGTCGGTTTGTAAAAAATGCAGGATCTGCAAAGCACAATAAAATGAGGTCTGCCTAAGCAAGGAAGATGACAGAGGAAGTTAATTGGGGAATTTATTTACTTCAGGTCTTTATTTTCATGTCATCTGCCCAGTGAGGCCCTTCTCACACAGTTTGTCATGCAGCACAACAGTTAGCCCACTTGTTGCCCTTTCTTGAGTAGTTTTTCTCTATCATCCTTACTACCATCTGACATCTTAGAAAGAAGGCATGGGTTTTGTTTTTTTGCCACTGTATTCACTACAGTGTCCCCAACACCTGGAATAATATCCTGATACTTTAGAGGTGCTCTGGAAATATTTGTGGAATGAATAAATAAGACTTGTGGTTTCCCAATAATAATCCAATTCATTAAATAGCTATTTTGCCTTGTATGGCAAACACTGAGCTAGATTCGTTATAATAAAGTGCACCATGGCCACTGCTCTCTTCCATATTAAACCACATCTTCGAGGCATTACTTGAAACATAACATTGAATTGGTTAAGTCAATGATTTGACTCTGCTGTCAAATTTCAGAAGCACAGCGGAGCTTGGCAATAATTTGATGTCATATGATGGGTTGAAAGTTCCATCGGTGTCACTTATAGCCTCTTCCCACCTCCCTCAGCCTCACAGCCTGTGAATCTTTTGGTCCGTTTCTTTTCCCCCACATCTTCTCATCTCCATTCAGCTAATTCTCACTTCTGTCCGGGCCTACCTTTCCCACTGCCTCTACTGCATTCTGACTCTGCAAATCCTTAACCCAACTGTGAAAAAAACCTTTCATCTTTATTAACTGAAACTTTCCTGTTTAATACATTTTTTACCACTCTTTCCCCAGTTCTAGAAGCATCTCCTGACCCCTAGAGCATCCTTAAGAACTTACCATCTTGGGATGCCTGGGTGGCTTGGTTGAGTAGCTGCTTTTGGCTCAAGTCATGATCCCAGGGTCCTGGGATTAATTCTGGTATCGGTCTTCATGCTCAGCAGGGAGCCTGCTTCTCCCTCTGCCTGCTGCTCCCCCTACTTGTACTCTCGAGTACTCTCTCTCTAGCTAATAAATAAATAAAATCTTAAAAAAAAAAAAAAAAAAAAAAAGAACTTACTGTCTTCAAAACAAAAACTTGAAGAGAAAGCGAAAAGGCAGAATCTGTGTAGCGCACCAGGGTTCTAGCCTGAGGTCTCCCATCGCACAGAGCAGAAAGCAGTCCTGTGGCGTGACTTCCCTTTCTTTCTCCCATAAACACAGGCCAGCGCATTGTAGGCTCTCAGACATGCGCGTTACTAGAGGCCTGCCCTATGGATTGACTCTATGACAGAAAAGCCTATCAGAACCTCCTGAGTTTTTCCTGAAGAACTATGGTGTTTGTATTTAAGCACTGGGCGGGGGGAATCATTTCATAAAGAATCTAAGTGGGGTGAGAGGGGGCCAAATATTTTAGGCAGCTTCACTCATCCGACTCTTTTTAGAAATTCTCTTTTTTAATCCTCACAACGTCTTTGAAATTCTGTCCATCTTGCAGATGTGGAAACTGAGGCTCATGTAAGTTAAGTAACTTGTTCAGAGTTGCCTAATCAGTAAATGGGAAAGCTGAAATTTTACAGTTACTTGTGACTCCAGAGCCTCTGCTCTCTTTCTATAGAATTTTTTTTTTAAGATTTTATTTATTTATTTGAAAGACAGAGATCACAAGTAGGCAGAAAGGCAGGCAGAGAGAGAGGAAGGGAAGCAGGTTCCCTGCTGAGTAGAGAGCCTGATGAGGGGGCTTGATTCCAGAACCCTGGGATCATGACCTGAGCTGAGGGCAGAGGCTCTAACCCACTGAGCCACCCATGCGCCCCTCTGCTCTCTTTCATTGGTAAGCCACATTGCCTTCTGGAAGTCAGGGTAGTCAGGCAGCAAGAATTACCCTATTGGATGCAGAATAGGAAGGAGGTGTGTTTACTTTTGCATCCAGTGAAGCAGCTACAGAAAGAAACTGGTGTCATCTGGGGTAAATAAGATGAGTATCCAGTGATACCAGGGGCTCTGTCTTGACTTAACACTTTCTGTCGCTTTCAGCCTGTTGCTTTCTGCTGAGGAACTTGAGCCTAATAGTAGTGATTATGTGGGGTTTTATATAAACATTTACCTGACAGATTTGTCTCCTTTGAAAAAAGTTACTACTTGCAAAGCCTACGTTCTCAAAAACCATCATACATTCTCAAAACCCAACATGCCATTCCCCTCCCGCCCCCGCAAAAGCAAGAATTTCACAGCAGTTCTCTGAGTTGTTTCGAATGATTTCTTCCAGCCTCCATCTATAGCACTTTCCCCCTTAATTGCCTTTTCTCACTAGATATTTTGAGCAAAGCTTAGAATTGAAGAATGTTGTTTCTTCCCTTTGTCCAAGGTTACTAAATATTGGTTGCATGTCCACTATGCCCTGGGTTGTGTGAAGCATTGAGGGTTTAAAGATAAATACATCACTGTCCCTGCCCAAGAGAAGTTTCTAGCCTGTAAGAGAGGTCAGAAGATCATTGCAATTTAAGGTGATATGTCCGTCACAATCAGTCATAATCAGCTCTTTACCTCTCCAATCTTATGTCTTAATGCTTGTATCTTTTTCTCACCTCTGTCATCTCTTCTGTGACTGACTCTCTTTGATCTTAGCTCTAACTTCTTTTGAGATATTTTCTTTGATCTCTCAGGGCAAAGCTGGACACTCCCACCCCTACCAGTCTGTTTGCATAGTTCCTAAGTACTGATTATTATAGATCCTATTTACTTGAGCTGTCAACACCTTAAGGGCTAAAACTTGTTTTTAGCACCAACCCATTGCTGGGGACATAATCAATGATCAGCAAACCTTTATTGGAATTCTGCTTGAATGACGAGAGACTCATTAGAGTGGAAGCAACGTTTGAGCCAGTTTTTAAAGGATAAGTAGAAGCTCCATAGAATCCAGGCCAAGTGAAGGATTTGTGCAAATAGATGAGGCCTTGAAAAGTTTTTACAACTGCCTGACATGGCTTTCTAATTTCCACATGGAGTTTGAGAAACAGGTTATTGTCGGATGTTATCTCCTGTAACTATCCAGAGCCAGCCAGACTAGGTTAGAGTTACATCATGGGGTAAAGAATAAGAAGCTGCTCCCTCCCCCAGTTATAGATCCAGAAGTTGAAAATCAGACCTTTTCTTCAGTATGTATCTGTGTGACCTATCAGTACTTTCTGTTGGTCATCTTTCCTAAAGGGAAGTGACTTTCTTCCCAGCCTTTCATAAGAGCTCAACTCAGGCTGAGAGAAAGTAGTACACCAAGATAAACTGAGGGAGATGTGATTAAAATCACTAAGAGTTTATTCTACTAAGTAATCCAACTTATACTGGTACTTCAACATAGAAGTATATTTAAATGAAAGCATTATGCCCCTGGGGTTGATCTTATAAACTGCTTATTGAAATATAAGTCATAGTGGCATGTTAGTGTGTGATATGACCTGCTTGCCAACAAAGGCTTTGGAGTTATAAATGTCTCTAAGAGTTCTGTGTTTTAGTTTGTTTTTTTTTTAGATTCTGTTTATTTATTTGACAGAGAGATCACAAGTGGTAGGCAGAGAGAGAGGGGAAAGCAGGCTCCCCGCTGAGCAGAGAGCTGGATGCAGGGCTCGATCCCAGGACCCTGAGATCATGACCTGAGCTGAAGGCAGAGGCTTAACCCACTGAGATACCCAGGAACCCCTAAACGTCTCTAAGAGTTTTGAATGCCTTGCTCTTTATAGGTTACTTGCAGTGTTTAGAAGCAATTCCTTATTTTTTTTTAAGATTTTATTTATTTATTTGACAGAGAGAGATTACAAGTAGGCAGAGAGAGAGAGAGAGGAGGAAGCAGGCTCCCCTCCAAGCAGAGAGCCCAATGCAGGACTCGATCCCAGGACCCTGGGATCACGACCACAGCCGAAGGCAAAGGCTTAACCCACTGAACCACCCAGGCGCCCTAGAAGCAATTCTTTAAAAAAAAAAAAAAATGAAGCTCTGGTTAGAGGGCTTCAAGTGCTGTCTTTGCCTATTAAACTTTATTTTTATAAGGCCTTTTGCTCTTTCCATAAATATAATAGGAAGAGATTCACAAATTTTAATATCACTTTCCCCTCCTTGAGGCAGTAAGCTGTGGAGGAAATGTACTCTAAAAAAGAAAGTATTTTTTATAGGTGACAATTAAGAAATAGTTGTCTACTTCCTATAAAGTTAAAATGAGATTGCCCTTTGCATTTTTTTAAAAAGATTTTATTTATTTACTTGACAGAGATCACCAGTAGGCAGAGAGGCGGACAGAGAGAGAGAGAGAGAGAGGGAAGCAGGCTCCCTGCCGAGCAGAGAGCCCGATGCGGGGCTCGATCCCCAGACTCTGGGATCATGACCTGAGCCGAAGGCAGAGGCTTTAACCCACTGAGCCACTCAGGCACCCCTGCATTTTTTTTTTTTTTTTTTTAAAGTAGGCTCCAAACTCACAGCCCGGAGATTGAGACCTGAGCTGAGATCAAGAACCAGCCGCTGAACCAAGTGCCCCGTCCTTTGCGTTTCTAACATATATTACATGGAAAACTAGAATGAACTCAAGGCTTTGATTGTTAAATTTTATGGTTTTTTTTTTCAAGATTTTATTTATTTGAGAGAGAGAGAGCACAAGCAGGCAGAGCGGCAGAGGAAGAGGGAGAAACAGGGAGCCGATGTGGAGCTTGATCCCACAGCCCTGGAATCATGACCCAAGCCAACAGCAGACGCTTAGCCGCTTCACCCCCCGAGCCACCCAAGCACCCCAATTGTTAAATTTTAAAGTCATCAGTGGACCAGTATCTTCCTCTCTCTCTCTCTCTCTTTCAGCTTGCCTGCTTACCAGTTAGCACCAAGTAAATATTGATTGTTGGAATGAAACTGAAACAGGCTGAGTAGGGATTGTGTATCAGCTTGGTGCATAGGCAGCAGAAGGATCAGAGAAATTTGTGTTGTAGAGAATGGGCTTCCTTGGAAAATGAATATATCTTTAGGAAATAGGTATTTCCTTGACCATTTACACAAGCGCCAAAGTGAGTCCTGGGGTTAGCATTGGGAGACTTGGGTTTCAGTCCTGGCTCTGAGCAAGGCAGTTAATGGTCACTCAGAATGCTTTCATTCTTTTAAGTTTTATTGCCACCTTCACAGTGCTCTAGAGTAAATAATGAGCCAAGCCGAGCTAGGCATTAAATTTAGCAGGTGGTAAACTGGAGCTATACCAGGATCCATAAATCTATTGTTGTAGTCTTGTATGGTGCTGTCAGCATAAACTGAATGCTGCTGTTTCCGGTTTGTGCGTGTGTGTGAGTACGCACTGTTCCATCTGCTTAATGTTTTGTACAACAGCCCTGATTATGTTTGGACTTCCTCCTTAATCTGCTTCTTCCAGTTTGCTCTCTGGATGCATGATACAAAAATGTCATCCTCTTCCGTTTCTGACTAACCTCTTTGTAATGGCTGAGTTTTTGCCATCTACCATTGTTCGCTGCTCCTGGCCTTTCCTTTCTTGACTTGTTTTTTTTTTTTTTTACAACTGTGATCCTTGGTGCTTGCATTAATCCGAGTGTTCCATGTGCCAGGCACATTGCAGAGGGCTTTATTTATGTTCATGTCATTTAGTCCTTACACCTGCCTTGTGCTGCTAAGCATGGTTATGCCCCACTTTACAAATCAGAAAACTGAGACGCAGACGTAAAGGTACTTGCCTATTGTTAACACCTAGTGATAGATCTGGAATTAAATTTTCAGTTGCCTTCAGAGCTCTCCTCCCCTTTTTTTTTAAATTTTGTCATTTATTTTTTAAGATTTTTATTTATTATTTGACAGAGCACAAGCAGGGGGAGCAGCAGGCAGAAGGAGGGGAAGAAGCAGGCCCCCAAGATCATGACCCAAGCCGAAGGCAGGCATTTAACCAGCCGAGTCCCCTTGGCACCCCCAAAGCTCACCCTCTTAAGCATATGCTGTGTCATGGCCACGATGATGCAGACAGTGGTGGTGACGACGATTACAATACTTTGTTGAGCACCTACTGGGTTCTGGGCAGTGCATTTGACACACTTTGCCTCCCCATTTTATAGTGTAGAAGCTGCAGCTACACAGGCTCTGCTGATAGGTAAGTGCCAGAGTTTAAAGGCTTTGGGCATTCGTACATTAAAGCATTCTTTCAATATGTTTTTACTTTTTAATGGTCTATATAATGTTTTTCTGACTACTACCAGTATGAGCAATTAAATATTGCCCAAGTTTCTCTGCAATTTTTTTCTTTTTTTTTTTTTTTTTTTTTTTTTTAAAGATTTTATTTATTTGTCAGAGAGAGAGAGGGAGAGAGAGCGAGCGCAGGCAGGCAGAGTGGCAGACAGAGGCAGAGGGAGAAGCAGGCTCCCTGCCGAGCAAGGAGCCCGATGCGGGACTCGATCCCAGGACGCTGGGATCATGACCTGAGCCGAAGGCAGCCGCCCAACCAACTGAGCCACCCAGGCGTCCCTGCAATTTTTTTCTTAACCACTGTCTTGGCATTATCAGTTTCTTATTTGTTACCTTTGGGTTTTTTAATTTTTTTGTTTTTTGGGGTTCTTTTTTTATCTACATCAAAAGCAGATAATCGGGATAAGATAATGGGAGGCAAAGGAGAAGGTGTTAAGAAAAGGCAAAAGGAGGGGCGCCTGGGTGGCTGTGAGAACAGTCGATACTTCTGAGGCAAGCCTGTATTGAACACATACCTTCGAGTTGAATTCTACGCCCATCAGCCTGCTGTGCATAACCCTGATGTTTTCTGTATGATCACGTTTGCAAGTTCTTCGGTAGGCTCCCGAGCAGGCTCCCATTCTTCTGTGGCGGGGAGTCTGGAGAGCTGCCGCCAAGCTCCGGGTCAGGAAAAGTAGGTGTGGCTGTTTAGGGCTGTGCCGCTCCTGTAGTTGGCAGGTCCCCTCCCCTTCCTGCACTTGAGCTCTTCACAGTGTGCGCTCTGGAATGACAGGCATTCCTGTGTGCGGAGAGCCAGAGTGAAGACATATTTGTACGAACCCCAAGTGTCCAGGCCAGGATACAGGGAGCAGAAACTCCAGCAGATTAACTGACCTCATGCCGTTTCCTGATGTCTGGCAGTGACACTGAGAGAGGAGTGCCTGTCTCCTCTCGATGTGGATTTATCTTTTGAGAAAAGTTTTCTTTGCTCCAGGACAGTTTGTTGTCGTGAAACACATCAGACAATTTAATCATGGGGCAAGCTGACGTCTCCAGACCGGTAAATCCAGATGCAGTTGGTGAGTAATAGAAGGCAAGGAAACAAAATCTTGACAGAGGCAAGGCAGATGAATAGGTGAAATTGAATACTTTATAGGAAGTTGAATGTTGTGAGGATTTTGTTGTTTATAACTTTAGGACGTTTACAACTTCGTAAAGAATGAATGAAATTTTGTAAGTTGTTTTTCACTCAGTTATATTAATTTACCGCTCATAGTTTTGTCTTACTTGATCCCTTTGGAGTTTTTTGTTTTTTGTTTTTTAACAATACTGCTAGGAAACCATCTATTAAATTCTTGTTCTTGGAGAAGATAAATACTGCAAGAAGTCATATTTAGAATTCAGTGTTGTTTTACTAGCTTGTTGCAGGACTTGAAATATGTATGGCCTAGAACTAGAACTGTTGATTTCTATAAATGGGACCATTTTCAAGAATTGTCATAATTTCTTAGACTCAGCTATACATTCTCCAAGTAAGTCTCCAGCTCTTCCCATTGTGCTGGTATTTCCATTTTTCAGAAGGCAGTTCTTTGGTATAAACATTTCTGAAGTCAGTGCTTTACTTTGAAGTGTTATTGTCTCGGAGATAGTTAGAGACCAAGCTGGTTAATTCCAAGTGTAGCTTAAGAGTTTCAATGCTTGTGAGTGAAGTCAAAGTCCATGGTCACTGTAGACTCGTTTTCCCAGCTGTGGGGTTTTGTGAAAGACAAAGATACAAAGGTGGGAAAAATGCTCTAAGTAGAATCGTTAAAGGTTTGAACATATAAACAAAGTGAGGGAAAGCCTAGGAATCCTTTCTTGACATTACACTTAAAAAAAGAAAAAAAAAAGATTTACACCTTCTCTTTGATTTAGGAAACAGCAGAAAACATGTTCAGTCCTAGGCTGCTCTTTTTTTTCAGAAATGAAAAATGTTGATGACTTTAAAGAAAAGTTTAAAAGTGTGAGAACACAGGTAACATTCCCAAATGTCTTATGATTTAATATTATTTAGTTTCTAAAAGGGTGTTTTCCTGGTGAGAACTTGCCAGATGAAATTCCTACAAAGTATTTTTCATGTTTTACAGGAACTAAAGCACGTGGATCACAGAGTGAATCATTAAGCGACAGATATTTAGAACCAAAGTCAGGACTTGATTCACTTTACCTTGATCACCAGCAATTTTTAATTTTTTTTTAAAGATTTTATTTATTTACTTGACAGAGATCACAGCAGAGAGGCAGGCAGGAAGGGTGGGGGGGGAGCCAGGCTCCCCAGGATCCTGGGATCATGACCTGAGCCAAAAGCAGAGGCTTTAACCCACTGAGCCACCCAGGTACCCCAATTTTTAATTTTTTTAAAAAATTGTTAATGAAATGTTTTATAAATAGAAAAAGAAAAAGGCATAGGGAAAAATATAAAGGAACCTCTGCAGCCCGTCCCCAGCTTAAGAAATGGAATTAAAAAGAGAGAGATCCCACCTCATCCCTATCTCTATGCCTGCATTCCCTTGTGATGACACTTTGTTTCTGTGCTCTCAGAGGTAACCACTCTCCTGAATTTGGTAAATTTACTTTTGGGCTAGTAAATTCTCCAGTCGTTCTTGATTAATAAGGATAAATAAGGATCTAGACATTTCTATGAGATGGAAATGAATGGGTCTTTGAAAAGCAAGAAATGGGTAAGGAGGTTTAACTTACTAGTAGGTTATAACTAACTTAGGAAAAATGCCCATCTAATATCGATATATAAAATAACTCATCTGAGTAGGTAAAGTTTGATATATTTATTTGTTAAAAAGTGAGCATCCAATTTATCAGTTTTTCTACCAGTAGTCCTTAGAAGAGACACATGAAGGAAAAATAGAAATCACTCAGGTACTTAAGATTTTTATGTTCTCTCTAGATTTAACTTTTGGGTTTTATTTCCTATTTCCTCAATGATTCGTAGATGGCTGTAAGCTATTTTAGTGGACAGACTGCGTTCTATTATATTTCTTTTCTTTTTCTTTTTTTTTTTTTAAGATTTTATTTATTTATTTGATAGAGAGATCACAAGAAGGCAGAGAGGCAGGCATAGAGAGAGGAGGAAGCCGGCTCCCTGCTGAGCAGAGAGCCCAATGCAGGGCTCTATCCCAGGACCCTGGGATCACGACCCGAGCCCAAGGCAGAGGCTTAACTCACTGAGCCACCCAGGCACCCCTTCTTTCTTTCTTTTCTTTTCTTTTCTTTTCAAGATTTTCTTTTTAAATGATCTCTCCACCCAGTTTGGGGCTTGAACACACAACCCCGAGATTAAGAGTCTCACACTCGACTGGCTGGGCCAGACAGATGTCCCAATTATAGTTATAATTCGGGATTTATTCTTTTGAGCAAACCAGAGCCAGGTCATGAAGGGTCAACACTTTGAGGACTACATCACTGCTTTAAAGGCTTTTACCAGGGGCGCCTGGGGGCCTCAGTGTTAAGCGTCTGCCTTCGCTCAGGCAGGCTCCCTACTCCATAGGAAGCCTACTTCTTCCTCTCCCACTCCCCCTGCTTCTGTTCCCTCTCTCACTGTCTCTTTCTCTGTTGAGTAAATTTTTTAAAATCTTAATAAAAAAAGGCTTTTACCAAACTTAACTGTTTCTTTATGAAATTTAAAAAGCATTTCAGTGAATGGACATGTGAAAAGTCTTACCAGATTCTTTGGAAGGATAAATGTACAAAGTAAATAAAGATTTAAATCATTTTTTACAGTTCTAGGCCTATAATATAGTAGTTAGTTTTGAGCTTTGAGACTGATGGTACTGGGGCACCTGGCTGGCTCAGTTGGTAGAGCATGAGACTCTTGGTCTTGAGGTTGTGAGTTCAGGTCCCATTCTGAGGGTAGAATTTACTTTAAAAAAGTAATAAATGGGGCACCTGGGTGGCTCAGTCGTTAAGCATGCCTTCAGCTCAGGTCGTGATCCCAGAGTCTTGGAATCAAGCCCCGCATCAGGCTCCCTGCTCAGCAGGAAGCCTGCTTCTCTCTCTCCCACTCCCCCTGCTTGTGTTCCCTCTCTCACTATGTCTCTCTCTGTCAAATAAATAAAATCTTTAAAAAAAAAACTAATTAGGGGCACCTGGGTGGCTCAGTGGGTTAAAGCCTCTGCCTTCAGCTCAGGTCATGATCCCAGGGTCCTGGGATCGAGCCCCACGTCGGGCTCTCTGCTCCGCAAGGAACCTGCTTTCTCCCCTCTCTCTGCCTGCCTCTCTGCCTACTTGTGATTTCTTTCTCTCTGTCAAATAAATAAAATCTTAAAAAAAAAAAAAACTAATTGGGGCGCCTGGGTGGCTCAGTGGGTTAAAGCCTCTGCCTAGGATCGAGCCCCGCATCTGGCTCTCTGCTCAGCGGGGAGCCTGCTTCTCCCTCTCTCTCTGCCTGCTTCTCTGCCTACTTGTGATCTCTGTCTGTCAAATTAATAAATAAAATCTTTAAAAAAAAACTAATTAATAATAAAATTCATGGTACTAGGTTGGGCACCCAGGTGTCCCCTAATTGATTATTTAAATACAGAGAAGGAATTTATGCTGTAATGTCCATTCAAAGAAATTAAGTTATCCTCAGTGGTTTGTATAAAAATAATCATCCTCAAGTGAAATATGTCCATAGGAGAAGCCTTTATATTTTCTCAAATAAAACTTTCAAGTAGAGGCACCTGAGTGGCTCAGTCAGTTAAGCGTCTGCATTCGCCTCAGGTCATGATCCCAGTGTCCTGCCTGCTTCTCTCTTTCTCTTTCTCTCTCTGTGTCAAATAAATAAGGTCCTTTGGGAGGGGAAAAAAAAAAAAAAAACCTTCAAGTAATAATACTTTGTATTTCTTGATCAACATAAAATCTGTTTCTGTCTTCATTAATATCCTTGACCATGTATCACATTAAAACAGCCAGCTAACTGTAATTAGCACACATCCTTAAATTGAGCACAAGACCAAAGAATTTTATTTTATTTTATTGTTATTTATTTTTTAGAGAGGGAAGGGGCAGAGGAAAGGAGAAGGAGAATCCCAAGCAGGCTCCGTGCCCAGCATAGATCCCGGAATGGGCCTCAATCTCACGACCCTGAGGTCATGACCTGAGCTAAAATCAAGAGTCAGTCACTTAATGGACTGAGCCATCCAGGTCCCCAAGATCAAAGAATTTTAATAAATTCTAGTCTGAAATTTTCTTTCTCTCTGCCTTTCTATTTTACATCTCTGTTTGTGGGGGGTTTTTTCCTTTTTGACCTTTTGTTTGCCTCTCATTCACTAATTATACATTTTTTTTTAAACATTTAGATAAGAATGTATTGCTTTAAAAAATACAGTATTATAGGGGCACCTGGGTGGCTCAGTGATTTAAAGCCTCTGCCTTTGGCTCAGGTCATGATCTCAGGGTCCTGGGATCGAGCCCCACATTGGGCTCTCTGCTCAGCAGGGAGCCTGCTTCCTCCTCTCTCTCTCTGCCTGCCTCTCTTCCTGCTTGTGATGTCTGTCTGTCAAATAAATAAATAAATAAATAAATCTTTTTAAAAAAAAATAGATACAGTATTATAATATTTCCTCTTTTCTACATTCATTTTCCATCACCATTTGATTCATTTTGCTCTAAAATTTGTAGTTATGGGTGATGATGGAGTCATTTGAGGCAAGGTGATTTAGAAACATATGGTCATTTGGAGGCAAAAATCAGTAAGGAGATTGTTGGATGAATAAAATCTAGGGTAGCTATGTAACAATATTAACAGAGGAATAAATAATAGGTGGGTTAATTAAAAATAAACTACTTTGGGGTGCCTGGATGGCTCACTCATTGGGCATCTGCCTTTGGTTCAGGTCATGGTTCCAGGGTCCTGGGAACAGGCCTCGTGTCGGGCTCCCTTCTTGGTAGGGAGCCTGCCTCTTCCTCTCCCACTCCCCATGCTTGTGTTCCCTCTTGTGTCTGTCTCTGTCAAATAGATAAATGAATAATCATTTTTAAAAAATAACACTTTGAAGAAAAACACTTGGCATCATTTGGTCATGATAATTAACAAAAACATTTTTCATACTCATCTAGGTGTAATAATAAATGCTTTCTTCTGAGAAAGAAGGAATAGTCACACTTTCCACATGTAATCAGGAATGAGGAGGAAGCAATTAGTATAGGGGTCTGTCATGGACTCCTTATAGGATTTTTGGTATCAAGTGTAGACTACCAACCAAAAATTATTGTCCCTTCTCTGTTCCGGTGGATTTTCTCAGTAGCTCCTTTTTTACTTGCAGGGAAACTTGGGAAAGTTTAAGCCTTTTTTCCATGAGGGAATATATTATTTTCTGACACCTCATTATAAAACCTTACTCTCAATTTGGAATTTTTATCAAAAAAGCATACACATCAGGTTGCCAAGGGCATCCCGTCTTGTTGCAGTCATGATCGGATCATGATACTTTACTGGAGCTGGAATCCCAGACCTATCTGTCCCTGTAGATACAGAGCAAGACCTTCTCCCTGACTATCTTCTGCAGCTCTTTGCCCATATTTCTTTCCTGAAGGTCAGAACTTTGCAGCATTTCCAAGGGAAGTTGTGGGCGTGCTCTAGACAAAGCCTGCTTTGTTCATTAGCAGCAGCTTTTGCTTTCTGTACTTTTGTTATAGTTTTCTAAAACAGTTCTTTAAATCCAACAATAATCCTCTTTTAGAAGGCAAAAAATGAATAAATGCAATAGTGTAAGTACCACAAATTACTGTTCTCCATTTACAAAGTTTTGATGTTGTTAAAATGCTTGTATAAACACAAGATCTGTTTCGAACTCCGTGGGTGTAAAAAAAAAAACACAGATCTATTAGATTATAAAAATAATTGATCACAGTGTATATAAGTCAAGTCATGCTGTATACCTTAAACTTAAACTAACCTTTGATCTCACCTCAGGACTTGATCTCAGGGTTGTGAGCTCAAGCCCAGTGCAAATTTTTTAAAAATTCTTTTAAAAATAATTGACGACTTCTTGATAAGGAAGTATGTATCTTGTTGCACAAAACTATAGATTTTTAAATTTTGGACAAAAAATCTGGTTATTGGGGCGCCCCGTGGCTCAGTGTGTTAAGCCTCTGCCTTCGGCTTAGGTCATGATCTCAGGGTCCTGGGATAGAGCCCTGCATTGGGCTCTTTTCTTGTCACGAAGCCTGTTTCTCTCTCTCGGTCTACCTGCCTCTGTGCCTACTTGTGATCTCTCTTTCTCTGTCAAATAAATAAATAAAATCTTTAAAAAAAAAAAAAAATTGGTGGGGCGCCTGGGTGGCTCAGTGGGTTAAGCCTCTGCCTTGGGCTCAGATCATGATCCCAGGGTCCTGGGATTGAGCCCGCATCGGGCTCTCTGCTCAGCCGAGAGCCTGCTTACCCCCTCTCTCTGCCTGCCTCTCTGCCAATGTGTGATCTCTGTCTGTCAAATAAATAAATAAATATTTTTAAATAAATAAATATTTTTAAAAACTGGTTATTATTAAAAGCTCTGTGGGCAAAAGGGGAGAGCTTCATGTACTTTAAACATTTTAAAACTTAATAAGGTACAAGAAATAGAGGTGGAACTGAGACATGATCATTTTGTTGCTTATTGCCAAGCCTAATGAAGGGAGGAGGGTAGTGAAGGCTGTTCTAAAAGCTAAGTCTTCTGTTGACTCCAGTTGCCTGTGCCTTACCTTACCATCCAACACGGATGATTAAGAATTGGTTATACAGGGGGCGCCTGGGTGGCTCAGTAGATTAAAGCTTCTGCCTTTGGCTCAGGTCATGATCCCAGGGTCCTGGGATCGAACCCTACATCGGGCTCTCTGCTCAGCAGGGAGCCTGCTTCCCTTCCTCTCTCTCTGCCTGCCTCTCTGCCTACTTGTGATCTCTGTCAAATAAATAAAATTAAATTAAAAAAAAAAAAAAAGAATTGGTTACAGAGGCTCCTGGGTGGCTCAGTCGGTTGGACGTCTGACTCTTGATTTCGGCTCAGGCCACGATCTCAGGGTCGTGAGGTTGAGCTCCCCGTTAGGCTTACAATCAGCCTGAGTCTGCTTGCCCCTCTCCCTCTGCTCTTCCCCCAGCTCATGTTCTCTCTCTCTGTGTTTCTCTCAAATAAATAAATAATTAATTAATTTCATTTTGGAAAATCCTGAAGACTTGATTCTAAATCAGATTCTAAAACCTCCTAGGGCTTTTTGTTTAACCCTGCTTTATCCTTATTGCTAGCAAGTAATGTAGATACACGTAACTACAGCTAATAGTTACTTCATCTGAAGAAGACGGTGTTACATAATTTTTAATAATATTATACATTTATTTAAAAGTCACCCCAGAAATTCATCTGAAACAACTAAACTGAAACTAAAAAGCCTGAATTAAATCTTGATGAGGAGGGCTCCTGGGAGGCTCAGTGGGTTCAAGCCTCTGCCTTCAGCTCAGGTCATGATTCCAGGGTTCTGGGATAGAGTCCCACTTCGGGCTCTCTGCTCAGCGGGGAGCCTGCTTCCTCCTCTCTCTCTCTCTCTCTACCTGCCTCTCTGCCTACTTGTGAACTCTGTCAAATAAATAAATAATATCTTTTTAAAAAAATAAAAATAAATTTTGATGAGGAAAAACCCGAGGGCTGAAAAAGAACGTACTAGAACTCTGTATAATACATGGTGTAAGAAACAAGCCTATGAAATTTGAGGTGCTACAACTTGAGTGAGGGAGTAGGTAGTTTAAATACG
Source organism: Mustela nigripes (assembly GCF_022355385.1). Taxonomy (NCBI): domain Eukaryota; kingdom Metazoa; phylum Chordata; class Mammalia; order Carnivora; family Mustelidae; genus Mustela; species Mustela nigripes. The sequence continues at coordinate 20,876,722 of NC_081570.1, forward strand.
AGGGCATTGTGTCCGGGTACTACTCAAATCAGAAACTCCAAAGTGTAATTTGGCTAGTTATCTTCCTCTCCTAACATCCACTACCTCCAAGAAACACCAAGACCTCCAATTCTAAAGTGCTTTCCTTGTGGGCTGCAGCTGCATGATTCAAAGAAAAAGGTGTTTTCTTTAAAACACAAAATCATAAAACTATAGCCAGTATGATAGACCCAGTGTTCTGACAAACAAAGGGAAGCAAGGAGAAAAACTACCTTGTTTTGGCTCTCATGGAAAACAGAAGGGAGCCGTAGGGCCATTTTATTTATTTTTTTAAAATATTTTATTAATTTTATTTAGGGGCGCCTGGGTGGCTCAATGGGTTAAAGCCTCTGCCTTCGGCTTAGGTCTTGATCCCAGGGTCCTGGGATCGAGCCCCGCATCGGGCTCTCTGCTCGGCGGGGAGCCTACTTCCCTTCCTCTCTGTCTGCCTCTCTGCCTGCTTGTGATCTCTGTCTGTCAAATAAATAAAAATCTTTAAAATAAAAAAAATTTTTTAAAGATTTTATTTATCTACTTGACAGAGAGCACAAGCCAGGGGTAGCAGCAGTTTACCGACTGAGCCACCCAGGCACCCTTCCATAGGGCCATTAGTTTAAGCAGAAACAAGAGCATATCCAAATGTGACTCCAGGCCTGTATTTTTTGTGTTTTAAATTGGAAAGGAAAGAGATGTTCATAAAATCAAAGTGGTTGAGAAGTGGTTGATGTGCAAATTAGCTTAGGAACAATTTCAAATTCACTTCTCTCAGTCCTTTATTTGTGAGTACAGAATAAATTTGAGGTGTAATTATGCCAGTGGGTTAAGCCGCTGCCTTCGGCTCAGGTCGTGATCTCAGGGTCCTGGGATCGAGTCCCACATCGGGCTCTCTGCTCAGCGGGGAGCCTGCTTCCTCCTCTCTCTCTGCCGGCCTCTGCCTACTTGTGATCTCTGTCAAATAAATAAATAAAATCTTAAAAAAAAAAAAATTTTTAAAGGGGGGCCACTTGGGTGGCTCAGTCAGTTGAGCATCTGACTCTTGATTTTGGCTCAGGTCATGATATCTATCTGTATATATAAGCTAGAAAGAAGAAACACTAATTTCCATAATTATACCAGCAAAATATTTACTTTTTGGTTTAGTTCCTTCCATTCTTCTTTTTAACATATTTTAGCATAGTTTAGATAGTGTATGATTTACATATAGATTTAAGTTCTGCTTTTTAAAAAATGATTTATTTATTTATTTATTTGAGAAGGAGAGTGCATGAGTCGGGGTAGGGGGTGGCAACAGAGCAGAGGTAGAGGGAGAAGCTGAAGCAGACTCCCCACCGCAGGGAGCCAGACATGGGTCTTGATCCTAGGACCTGGAGATCATGACCTGAGCTGAAGGCACACGGCCAACCAACTGAGCCACCCAGGCACCCCATCTTCTACTTTTAACCTAGGGTTATTAATTATTCTGGAAACTTAGTTTTAGCGGTTATATATTGTTTTATGTAAGTTTTTCAGTTTATTTGTTCATATATGAGTTGTATATTTAAGACTTCGCAAGTTATGTACCACCTTAAATAACACTATCAGAAATAACATCTCCAGGCAGTTTCTATCTTCTAAAGCTGAGTTTTCTAGACTTTTGTGTAAATATGTTATGGTATTTAGGCTTTTTTTTATATTTAGGGTGGGTTTTTTTAGAGTTTTTGTTTTGTTTTGTTTTGTTTTGTTTTGACAGACAGAGATCACAAGTAGGCAGAGAGGCAGGCAGAGAGAGAGAGGAAGGGAAGCAGGCTTCCTGCTAAGCAGAGAGCCCAATGCAGGGCTCGATCCCAGAACCCTGGGATCATGATCTGAGCTGAAGGCAGAGGCTTTAACCCACTGAGCCACCCACGTACCCCTATATTTAGGCTTTTAATGGACAAAATGGTCTTACATATTTTAGACAAAGTTGAAGTTAAAATTTAAAAAATATGTGCATAACCCTGGCCATTAGTCTAGTTACAAATAATACCTATTCAGATAACAAAAGAATATATGCCCAGATGGAATTTGGCAATGGGGGACCAATACCTGTTTCCTAGGCTCTTCAAATATGGATTTAAGCAGACTGCGGAATAGATCTTGCCCGTGAATTTTACCTTAGTCTATTTTCAGTCTGCTGCCTTCCCTTTTTAAACATACTCTTGGACTTGAGCTGAGAAGGCTTGACTGGCTGCCTCACCAGTATCATTTAATTACTTGAAGGACATTTGATGGAATCAAGTTTTTGTGGTTTTCCTCTGATGTCAAAATAATGTCTGTGGGGGGAAAAGACAAGATGATTTGCTTCTTTCCTTTTTCATTAGGAATGATTAATGGGATTCCCTTTCTCCTTTTTCTGCTATCTTTCATCTATGAGAACACTCCCTTGATTCAGCATTTATTTCTTTTAGCAGGCAGTTAAGCAATGAGTGTGTGTGAAGAACTTTATCAACACTATTTTAATCAGTTATAGGTGTTGCTCTTGAATAATGCCTGAAAGTTGAGTTTCCAGAACATGCCAGACTAGTCCCATACTTGAGAGTGAGAGTATCACTTCGAGTCCTATCTCACTCTCCCACATACTCTATCAAAGCATGAAGAATTTATCTGTCTCAACTTTAAAGTGAGATCTAAAGAATTATGGTACAGAGTAGTCAGTGAAGAAAGACTCATTTATAAATTTAAAAAAAAAATCAGTAGTCTGATGTAAAAATAATGTGCAATGCTGATCCAAATCATACAAGTTGATTGCTACATCCAATTTAAGTACAAAGTAGTGATTTCTAAGAGAAGTAAACAAAGAATTGATAAACTACCTATTGAAATTTGAAGTAATTATAATGGAGTGGCAAATTTGTTTATAAGGAGGCTTCAGTAAGAAACTAAATTTTAGACTTTCTACCCTTCATAAATTTTGGTAGTGAGCAATATCTGAGATGAATACCAAACTTATTAAATTATATAAAATGTGAGATTGGGGTGCCTGGGTGGCCTGATCGGTTGAGCATCTGACTCTTGGTTTTAGGTTGGGTCATGATTGGGTTGTGGGACTGAACCCTGCTTTGGGCTCTGCGCTCAGTATGGAATCTGCTCTGGGTTCTCTCTCTCTCTCCCCTCTGCCTGCTCCCCTGCTCATGTTCTCTCTCTCTATCTCTCTCTCAAATAAATAAAATCTTTAAAATAGAGATTAATTCCTATCATCAGGTTGTGTAAGAATTAAGTCGTATAATGTGCCAGCTTAGTAAATTACATTCTAAAAACTTTTGTTAACAAACGAAGCCAAATATTGGAAAGACGTGTAAGATTTCAGCTTAATCTTTATTCTGATGGCAACATGATTGAAAGGATCATATACTTTTAAAGTCAGAGATTTGGGGTGCCTGGGTAGCTCAGTTGTTTGGGCATCTGTCTTCAGCTCCAATCATGATCCCGAAGTCCCAGGATCAAGTCCCACACTGGGCTCCCTTCTCGGCAGGGAGCCTGCTTCTCCCTCTGCCCTTCACCATGCTCGTGCTCTTTCTCTCTCTCAAATAAATAAATAAAATCTTTAAAAAATAATAATAAAGTCAGAGGCTTGGATTTGAATCTCACTTATAGGGGCATCTGGGTGGCTCAATGGGTTAAAGCCTCTGCTTTTGGCTCAGGTCATGATCCTGGGGTCCTGGGATCGAGCCCCACCTCAGGCTCTCTGCTCAGAGAGCCTGCTTCTTCCCCTCTCTCTGCCTGCCTCTCTGCCTACTTGTGATCTCTGTCTGTGAAATAAATAAATAAAATCTTAAAAAAAAAAGAACCCCACTTATATCAACTATAGGCAAAGAGAATGCATTAAAAGAATGAAATATGCAAAGAAAAGCAGTCCAGCAGGAGAAAAAAAGCCAATTAAATGACATTTATAAAATATTGCAATTTAATAAACAACAACAAAAAAACTAAACTTGGAACTGAAAATACTATACGCAGTGAAAATATCCTTCAAAAATGATGATATAAATTATCCTAATTGTAGGAGAACCTGGGTGGCTCAGTTAGTTAAGCATCTGATTCTTTTTTTTTTTTTTTTAAAGATTTTATTTATTTATTTGACAGAGAGAAATCACAAGTAGGCAGAGAGGCAGGCAGAGAGAGAGAGAGGAGGAAGCAGGCTCCCTGCTGAGCAGAGAGCCCGATGCGGGACTCGATCCCAGGACCCTGAGATCATGACCTGAGCCGAAGGCAGGGGCTTAACCCACTAAGCCACCCAGGCGCCCCAAGCATCTGATTCTTGATTTCATCTCAGGTCATGATCTCATGGTTGTGAGATAGAGCCCCGCTTTGCACTCTGCACTCAGTCACAGAATCTGCTTGAGATTCTCTCTTTCTCTCCTCCTCCACCCCCATGCAAGCACATATGTGCACATTCTCTCTCTCTCTCTCTCTCTCAAATAAATAAATAAATATCTTTTTAAAAAAATTATCCTAATTATAAGCATAGGATTACAGAAGGAAATAAAGATTACCTGGGAAAGCAAATGTGTATGAAATATAAAAGAATATTGTTTATTAAAACAGCAACAATAATAATGTTTGCTGTGAATTATTGTTGTTTATGTAGAAATAAATATAACAACACAGTAAATAGAGTTGAAATGTTGTAAAATTCTTCCATTGTTTATTAAGTAAGTAAAGTACTAACAGTGTAGATTGTGATAAGTCAAGGATTCATAGAACAAATCAGACCAATAGAAAATAAATAGCAGGGGCACCTGGGTGGCTCAGTCGATTTAAGCTTCTGCCTTCAGCTTGGATCATGATCTCAGGGTCCTGGGATCGAGCCCCACATTGGGCTCTCTGCTCAGCGGGGAGCCTGCTTCCTGCCCCCCCACTCTGCCTGCACTGCCTCTCTGCCTACTTGTGATCTCTCTCTATGTGAAATGAATAAATAAAGTCTTAAAAAAAAAAAGAAGAAAAGAAATAGAAAACAATAGACTTAAACCCCACTGTGCCAGAAAAAACATTAAATATAAATGGACTAAACACTCTAAAGGACAGTTGTCAAACTAGATAGAAAAACAAAATCAAGGCAAAAGTGTTACTAGATTGACATAGGGACTTTCATAATGATGAAAGGGTAATTTAACAGAAAGATATAATAACTCTAAATTTGTATATATCTAATAATGTAGATTTTAAGTTATATAAAGCAAAAAAGTAGCAGAACTGAAAAGAAACAAAAGAGACAAACCCATTTTTATAGGTAGAGCTGTTAACATACCTCTCTCAGTAACTGATAGAACAAGCTAACAGCAAATGAGAAAAGATATTAATGATTTGTACAGTGTGATTAAAGGACATGACTTCGCTGGCAGACATGAAACACTCCCCTCAACTGCACAATGTACCATGTTTCCAAGTGGACATTAACCTAATAGAAATCTGGAAGAAGAATAACTGAACTTTTTTTTTCTTTCTTTTTTTTTTTTTTTAATTTAAACTATATCTGAGACTAAAAGGCACAGGAAAGACACTTATAGTTCTTCTTTAGGAATACTTATACATAAGTGGGAAACACGGGAATGATGCCATGATTTTCTAGTTTATTTTTTTCAACAAAGAATTATGTTACAGACAGAGAAGATCTGCCTCTCTCTCTTTGAACTTGCATAAGGTTTGCAGATAATAATCTGGGATTGTCTTTAACAAACCTGACTGATCATAAGAGTCACCTGGGAATATTTTTAAAAACAGATTCTTGGATCCCACTACCTGAGGATTTTGTGTTTTGAAAAGGTAACTGAGCTAATACCAAGTAATTGAACAGATTTAGGAGTTACCATACTAACATTCTGTCATATGGAGGGGAGGAATGGGGAGAGTATGAGAATATAAGAATATATGAGAATATGTAAGAATGAATGAATTTGAGATAATAACCAGGTCAGGGTTGGGTGTGGCTGAATCCCTCCCACTGCATGAGTCAAGAGGCATGTCCTCTTCTAAAAGTTTTATAAACATGTGGGCTCCTGGGTGGCTCAGTCAGTTAAGCATCTGACTCTTGATCTCAGTTCAGGTCATGATTTCAGGGTCATGAGATCAAGCTGCATGCCAGGCTCTGTGCTGATTGTGGAGCCTACCCAAGATTCTCTCCCTCCCTCTCTTTCTGACCCTCCCCCTACCCCCAACTCTCAGTCCTATGCATGCTCTCTCAAAAATTTAAAAAAAAAAAAATTTTATAAACATGAAAATTAACATTTGCATAAAACATAAAAGGGAAAAAAAAGCTGTTCTCTCTGCTTTTTGTATTGAGTAACTATAATCTTTACACAAAGAAAGAGAAGGGCTATTTCATCAGTAGATGTGATGGCAGACACAGTCCTTTATATCATAGCTGTTGGTATTTTCCATACATGCTGTACTTTTGAATATAAATTGAACTTGTCTTAAGTTCATATGCCAGTAGGCATGAATATGTTTGAAAGGATATCATAATCTTATTGTCTTGAATGTATAAGAGAAAGGGAGCACATAAATAATATTGTTCAATATAATGAAGGATTCCAAGGGATGAACTAAGTTCTGCTTTAGGAAGTGGTTAGGTTAGATACCCGGCAAGATAGTGGCAGCCAAGTGAGATGGCCGTATCTCATTGAGGGACTTGACAGGAACTTGTCTGTGATCCATTCTTACCTCAAGCCTTCTGGCTGTCTTTCTTTGTAAAAGTATCACATAGCACTCACCTTCTCTTTCATATTGTTAGTTTGTTGTTTTGGGTTTTTTTGAGTTTTTATATTATCTTCCCTATTACTTTTAATCAAACAGGCATTTTCTTATGTATCATTTGAAACTGAGTGAAGTCCATTCAGTGGGTGGGCTTGACTCTAGCAAGTAAGGTGACTATGAACACCTAGTGGTGGCTTAGCTCCACTTCTGAAAGTGTCATCATTAACATATGCTAAATATTATATTACAGGACATATTTAAAATGCTTTGAGGGCTCATTGACATTTCATAATTGGGAGTTTACTATCTTAAAGCACTGACTCTTAAAAGCAATACCTGTATTCACCCAGGTCCCACTCCTGGGGGTACATCCCGGGTACCACAGAGGGGAAGTTGTTGGGACAGGAGCTGTTCTGATGTCTCTGCAAGTTAACTTAGGGATATATGATCCGGCATTATAGTAACTAGATTCTCTTGCATTTTATGGAAGGAATTAAAGTAGTTGAGACTCAGGATGTGTTCAAGTAAATCATGTAACTAGGAAGAAAAGAGTCATTGTCCTCTCATCTCCTTCAGTAGCCAGAACCCTGTTTTGCCTAAGTCACCAACGTACAGAAAAATAATGCACCTGGCAGTCACTGCTGTAGTCACTGTGATCGTGACAATTCTGTAAATCTGACTTGCATCAACAGGTTTCCCTAGACTCACATCTATCAACCAAAGAAGATAGAATTTGGCAACTGTTTCTTAAAAAAAATAATAAATGCAGGGCGCCTGGGTGGCTCAGTCGTTAAGTGTCTGCCTTTGGCTCAGGGCATGATCCCAGTATCCTGGGATCGACCCCCATGTCAGGCTCCCTGCTCCATGGGAAGTCTGCTTCTCCCTCTCCCACTCCCCCGTCTTGTGTTTCCTCTCTCGCTGTCTCTCTATAAAATCTTTAATAATAGTAATAAATGCTTGTTGGTTATGTATTTTCTTTTATGAAAAACTATCCACAGTATTAAACTTTTTTTAGTGCATATATTATGCCCATTTATCCCTCCAAAAAAGAGCGTTATTTGCTTCAGATCTGAAATTGTGTACAATAAGCATGTGAACTTATTACATGGGATAATATAATGTGTGATCCTTGATGTATTTCTATAAAGTAAAGGTTCCACTTTGATTCCAGGATGGTTATTCCTCATGACTCTTTTTTTCTTCTCCTCTAGACTTCTCCAGAGAACCCTGGGACAGTAGGTGGAGTGCAAAGCTGTATTGTGTTGCCTTCCTGCTTTTTTTTGTTGCTTTCCTGCTTTTATTTTTATTATTATTATTATTATTATTCTTGGCCCAGTCTTGGCTGCTCCTTTCTCTGCCACTAGAGCTATCTAACTGAACCCTGCATGTGTGGTCATTGTGAGGGATTCATGGCCTTTCATTTCAGTCCCGCACATAATACCGTGTCAGTGACAGTTTTTGTCATATCTTTAAGATCATGACTGACCCTAAAGTACTGTTGTGATAGGCAAACTGGAACCCCACCTCTGCTTTCCAAAAAGATTTCATTTTAAAGCACTGTCTGTAATGCCCCAGCCCCAGGCTCCTTCCAGTGCTCCAAACTTAGGGTCTTGTGAAAGGAAAAAAATAATCTGGGAAATAAAAAAAAAAAAACAAGTACAAGGAAGGTGTTAACACTTGATGTGTTACCTGCCCTGAACTATTAATGTCCTGAAAGAGGAGGGCAGAGGGAGGGCAGTGTTCAGTAGAGAATGATGACTCACTCACTCAAGACGGAACTCCCCATTTCAGTGACACCGGAGGCAGTAATGTTAGCCGGGGAAGGCCTCCCCCCCGCCCCCACCCCGTGCCAAAAGGATGAGAATGGGAACAGCGATAGGCTGCAAGGGGGCAAGATCTCATGCATATTGAAAGGACATTCACATTTGTGTGTGTGTGTGTTCGCGCCTTTTAAGAGATTTTGAGCTGGTTATGATCATCTCATTGAATTTGTGTCCTAAAATGATGTCAGCTTGGTTTGGTTCCTTTTCCCTCTTAGTAATCTATCTGTTACGGATTTTGATGTTAGGTGTCCATGTGATGTCAAGGAATCTGTCTGCATGATTGTTTATCATTGCTCTGATCCTTTCCAACCACCACAGGAAGAGAGGGGAAGGGACCTTTTAGAAATTATGCTGACGTAATAAATTGGCTGTTCTTTTCCATGTGTGCCTTTCACTACAGAGGAAGCAAGCCAGCCCACCGCAGACCCAGGCATGGTCATGGACAGTGTGGAAGCGGGAGACACGACGCCTCCCACCAAAAGGAAGAGCAAGTTCTCAGGCTTTGGCAAGATCTTCAAGCCCTGGAAATGGCGGAAAAAAAAAAGTAGTGATAAATTCAAAGAGACATCAGAAGGTGAGACATTAAGATTTAAATATATGTTCTGAGTTACAGAGTTTCTTACTTTAGAAGTATCCAACTTTCTAATTCTCTTCCCAAACTTCTATAACCCTCTATTTGAAGAGGGAATTCAGTCGTTCAGGAATAAAACCAAGGGGTCACTCACTTATGTACTATAGTCTCATCCCCAGATTGCCATTTTGATGGAAGTAAAGTTTATTAATGGAATTAAAGTTTATCAAATGGTGAATGGAGCTCCTGAATGGTAGCAAATCTATGATGCTTCTTTTTCTACTCTGACCACTTTCAGAGAAAGTTCATCCATAAGTATATAAATACTATATTGTTGAAATGCCAATTAAAAAAGAAAGAGCTAAAATTTTATCAGTATAGTTTCTTTTGAAAATGCTGCTTTCCCCATAACATAGAATATGGAATTTGAATTTAGTTTTTAAATTTGAATTTAGTTTTCCTGTTCTTTCCAGAGAATGGAAAATTGAACCACTTTGTTCTTTTACCTGTTGAGTTAGAATGCTTAAAATGGATGTTTAACTGCCACATTTCTGAATGCTGTTTTCCAATTTAATATCAGTTTTAGAGCGAAAAATATCTATGCGAAAACCGAGAGAAGAACTGGTTAAAAGAGGGGTTCTCTTGGAAGACTCTGAGCAGGGTGAGTTTATAAATAAAATAGCGTATGTCTGTCTCTGTACACTTGGGTGTTTGATTCTGACTAGGCATTTGAGTTTTCTTTTTATTGCTTTTGGGAGGGAGGGGAAATTTTTTAAAGCTTTTCATGCATCCAGAATGTTTTTTTTTCAAACTTTTACAAAAGAAAAAAGACAACTCAGTAAAAGAGTCTGCAGAAGCACTAGATAGTTCACTAAAGAATATATACATAAATACATAAATTTTTTTAAAAAAGAATATATACAAATGGGGCCCTGGCTGACTCAGTCAGTGGAGCATGTAACAGCCGAATTCCAGAGTCATGAATTGGAGCCCCAGGTTGGGTGTAGAGATTACTTAAAAAAAAATTTTTTTTTTTAATTTAGCATAATCTGGGGCACCTGGGTGGCTCACTCATCAAGCCTCTGCCTTCAACTCAGGTCATGATCCCAGGGTCCTGGGATTGAGCCCTGCATTAGGCTCCCTGCTAGGCAGGAAGCCTGCTTCTCCCTCACCCACTCCCCTGCTTAAGTTCCTGCTCTTGCTATCTCTCTGTGTCAAATAAATAAATAAAATCTTTTTTGTTAAGATTTTATTTATTTATTTGATAGAGATCACAAGTAGGCAGAGAGGCAGGCAAGAGAGAAAGAGAGAGAGAGAGAGAGTGGAGGAAGCAGGCTCCCCACGGAGCAGAGAGGCCAGTGCAGGGCTTGATCCCAGGACCCTGGGATCATGACCCGAGCTGAAGCAGAGGCTTAACGCACTGAGCCACCCAGGTGCCCCAAATAAATAAATAAAATCTTTAAGGAAAAAAAAGTTTAGCATAATTGTGAAAGCTGGAGAGAGATGCAAACCTATGTGCAGGCATGTCCAGAATTTGGTATATAAACAAAAATATGAATGCATGTATATCAGGAGATACGTACAAACATGCTTGTAGCAGCAATATTTATTAACAATAGAGCAAAATTGGAAACAACCCAAATCGCACTGATAATAAAATATATAGGGTTCCCTAGGTGACTTAGTTAAGTGTCCGACTCTTGATTTCAGCTCAGGTCGTGATCTCAGGGTCATGTGATTGAGCCCTACATCAGACTCTGTTCTGAGCGTGGAGTCGGCTTTTCTCTCTCCCCCTCCTTCTCCGTCTGCCCGTCCCTCCTATTCATCTGTGCCCGTGCGCTTGCTCTCTCTCACTCTCTCTCAAATGAATAAATAAATAAATAATCTTTTTAATAAAATGTTTCTAGATCCCTGTAGCCTCCCTTGCCTCCTCCTAACACACCTCTCCTTCCCCCACAGAGCAGTTACTCTTCTCTTGTGATAATCCTGTTTGTTCTATAGTTTAACCACTTAAGCGTGCACTTCTAAACACTTTAAGATTGCCTGTTTTTTCTTTATATTTATAGAAATGATATATGTATTCTTTCACGAATAACCGCAATTGCTCAGTATTACTTACAAGAATCATATTTTAGGAGTGCCTGGGTGGCTTAGTGGGTTAAAGCCTCTGCCTTCGGCTCAGGTCATGGTCCCAGCATCCTGGGATCGAGCCCCGCATCTGGCTCTCTGCTCAGCAGGGAGCCTGCTTCCTCCCCTCTCTCTGCTTACCTCTGCCTTCTTGTGATCTCTATCTGTCAAATAAATAAATAACATCTTTTAAAAAAAGAAGAAGAATCATATTTTAGCATGCCGGTGTAGTTTGTTTTCACCACTGTATAATATTTCATTTTATAAATGTATCACAAGTTATATACATGCACACACACACATATTTTTTAAGGTTTATTCGTTTTTATAGAGAGAGAGCATATGAGTGGCAGGGCATGGGGAGGGGTGCAGCAGATGAAAAGGGAGAGAAACAGACTCCTCTCTGAGCACAGAGCCCAACACAGGGCTTGGTCTCACAGCCTTGAGATCATGACCTAAACCAAAGTCAGACACTTAACCAACAGAGCCACCCAGGCACACCCTCTGGAAACATTTTCTTTCTCCCTTCCTTCCTTCCTTCTTTCCCTTATATTTAAATTCAATGAATTAACATACAGTGTATTATCAGTTTCAGAGATAAAGGTCAGTGATTCATCAGTTGCATATAACACCCAGCACTCATTACATCACCCAGTTACCCCATCCCCCACCCACCGCCCTTCTAGAAACCCTCAGTTTGTTTCCTATAGTTAAGAGTCTCTTATGGTTTGCCTCCCTCTACTTCCATTGTTTTATTTTCCCTCCCTTCCCCTATGATCCTCTGTTTTGTTTCTTAAATTCCATGTATGAGTGAGATCATATGATAATTGTTTCTCTGACTGATTTGTTTTGCATAGCATAATACCCTCTAGTTCCATCCATGTCATTGCAAATAGGAAGATTTCAATTTTTTGTTGGCTGAGTAATATTCCATTGTGTATTTATGTGTGTATATATACAACACATCTTTATCCATTCATCTGTCAATAGACATCTGGGCTCCTTCTACAGTTTGGCTATTTGGAAACATTTCTTAATGTCCATGATGATCACACAAGTGTCCTTGAAATATCTCATTGAAATTTACATTTATGTTTGTTTTTTTTTTAAGATTTTATTTATTTATTTGACAGACAGAGATCACAAGTAGGCAGAGAGGCAGGCAGAGAGAGAGGAGGAAGCAGGCTCCCTGCTGAGCAGAGAGCCCGATGCGGGGCTCCATCCCAGGACCCTGGGATCATGACCTGAGCCGAAGGCAGAGGCTTTAACCCACTGAGCCACCCAGACGCCCCTACATTTATGTTTTGTATATTTTTCTCTACTAGTATTATACTTGACAATAAAAAACTAAATACAAGATATTTTGAGAGACATAAGTGCTGTGCTATCTATATTTGATTTGTTTAAGGAAGGCAAATATTTTTTGTGGGAATGAAAATATCTACTGAAGGGAAAATATTAAAACGTAAGAAAAACTTTTTTTAAGGAATCTCAACTTAAGGGTATAAATATGAAATGATTTTATTCTAATAATTACCTCTTAATTTTCTATATTAAAAATGGCCATTTTCTTAGTGAGGGGTAAAAAAAAACAAACAACCAACAACAAAAAATTGTTCACTCTTCTTGCAAATGTCTACCCTAACAGGCTGTGACCTTTAACTCTGAAATTGAATGACTTGTGAAGGATCCTTGGAGCTGATCTTCTCTGTGGCTCTTTATGATCTCAGCTTTGTGCTGGCTGCAGTACTGTCTCGCGTTCCTTTGTTTTTTGTTTTAATATATATATTTTAAATGTTTTATTTCTTTTAGAGAGAGAGAGAAACTGGGGGAGGGACAGAATCTCCAGCAGGCTCCCTGCTGAGTGCAGGGAGCCAGATGCAGGGCTCAGTCACATGACCCCGAAGTCCTGACTTGAGCCAAAATCAAGAATCAGATGCTTAACTGACTGAGCCACCCAGGTGTCCCTGTTTGTTTGAGCTTTTTTGACCAAATTTGTCTGCGTGCCCAGATTGCTTCCCTAATCTTCTGTTTGTCATAAAGATCATGTCTTGGTATTTCAACACTCATTTCTTGTTTAATAATGTCAGGACTTTTCTCCAATGTGTGACTTTTATGAAGCAGGTTATCAGAAGAATTAAGAATACAGTACGTTGGTTGTATTTCATTTCTCTTCATTAGAGTTCCTTTGCATGAGACAGATCTGAAACTCAAGTTTTAAAACTGTATCCTATCCTTTGGACAATGGGAGAAAGGAACCAAACCAGTGGAATATTATAGTTTTTAGGTTTTGAACCATGTTGTTATATTGCTTATTCACAAAATTTAATTAAATTATGTAAATTAAGGGTTTTTTAAAGACTTACTTATTTGGGGGGCACCAGGGTAGCTCAGTCAGTTAACTGGCTGTCTTTGGCTCAGGTCATGATCCCAGAGTCCTGGGATTGAGCCCCACATTGGACCCTCTGCTCAGTGGAGAGCCTGCTTCTCCCTCCACCACTCCCCCTGCTTGTGCTTGCTTCCTCACTCACTCTTTGTCAAATAAATAAATAAATCTTTTAAAAAAAAAAAAAAGATTTATTTATTTTAGAGAGCAAGCACAGTGTGGGGAGGAACAGAGGGAGAAGAAGAGAGAGAATGCCAAGCAGACCCCTTGCTGAGTGCAGAGCCCAACGTGGGGTTCGATCTCACGATCCCAAGATCATGACCTGAGCTGAAATCAGGAGTTGGACACCAAACTGACTGAGCCACCCAGGCGCCCCTGAATTGAAGATTTTTAAATTTCAACTACCTAAAAATTTTAAGGGGCTGGAGGACAGAGGAAGAGGGAGAGAATCTTAAGCAGGCTCTAGTCCACTATGTAGCCTATCAGGGGCTCGATCTCACAGCCCTGAGATCATGACCTGCCCTGAAATCAAGAGTCAGATGCTGAACCGGCTGAGCCACCCAGGCACCCCTCAGCTATATAAAAATTAAACAAAGGAAATAAACATGAAGGAAAATTAACTAAAATACTAATTAGAATTTGTTGTCAGGATCAGAATACAGGAGGCTTTTTTTTTTTCCATTTTTCTGAATTTTCTGCATGCTTAGCTATGAGCATGGATAACCAGTTTTTTTGGTTTTTTGTTTTTTTTTTTAATTTTATTTATTTATTTGAGAAGCAGAGATCACAAGTAGGCGGAGAGGCAGACAGAGAGAGAGGTGGAAGCAGGCTCCCCGCCGAGCAGAGAGCCAGATGCGGGGCTTGATCCCAGGGCCCTGGGATCATGACCTGAGCTAAAGGCAGAGGCTTTAACCCACTGAGCCACCCAGGCACCCCAATAACCAGTTTTTTAATGAGACCTTCAATTTTATATTTGGACACAAAATCTTCTAGGTATTTTAGGTGGTTAACTATAATTGTAACACCTGTGTCGCAGCACATTTGACCCTTGCTTTTTTTCTTTCCTTTTTTTTTTTGGATAGTGGCCATTTCTTACCCCTTGCCCTCTCCTGCCTCTTACTTTCCTTGCTCACCCACAAACCCCATACATTACTTACTTGTTGTTTTTCACCTTCATTCAGTTTCTTTTGCCTTATGCTTCCTATTGGCTCTTTTTTTTTTCTTTTTTCTTTTTTTTTTTTTCCTATTGGCTTTTGATCCAAGTTGTTTTTAGCCTATAAGCTCAAAGCCCCATTTGATAAATGAGTTGTAGCCATTGGGCAAGATACTACTCTACCAACCAGGTCTTTCGCCTTTTACTAACTTGACTTTATTATAAAATACTTAATATGTTTTCTGAGATAGAACAATGACATTCATAGATATTAAACCCGGGTACTGCTTATACTCCACTCTGTTAGCATTGTAGAAAACCTTTGCATTAAATATAAGAAATTTTAGTAGACATATATAGATCAGGGCAACTGGGTGGCTCAGTGGGTTAAAGCCTCTACCTTCTACTCAGGTCATGATCTCAGGGTTCTAGAATCCAGCCCCACATCGAGCTTTTTGCACAACAGGGGGCCTGCTTCCTCCTCTCTCTCTGCCAGCCTCTCTGACTACTTGTGATCTCTGTCAAATAAATAAATAAAATCTTTAAAAAAAAAAAAAAGACATATAGATCAATGGAACAGAACAGAGAGCCCAGAAGTAAACCAACGATTATATAGTCAATTAATCTATGTCAAAGGAGGGAAGGATATACAATGGGGGGAAAATGGTTTCTTCAACAAATGGTGCTAGGAAAACTGGACAGCTCCATTCACAATAATGAAACTGGGACACTTCCTTATGGCAGACACAAAAATGAACTCAAAATAGATTAAAGACCTAAATGGGAGATTTGTAACCGTAAAATTCCTAGAAGGAACATAGGCAGTAAGTTCTTTGGCATCAGCCATAGAAGAATTTTCCTAAGTATTTGTCCTTTGGCAAGGGAAACAAAGGTTAAACTAAACCATTGGGACTACATCAAAATAAAGAACTTTTGCACAGCAAAGGACACCAATAAAACAGATAACTTACCAAGTGAGAAAAGATATTTGCAAGTGATATACTTGATAAGGAGTTGGTATCCAAAATATATAAAGAACTTATACAACTCAACACCAAAAAAACAAATAACCTATTTAAAGAAATGGGCAGAAGGGGGCACCTGGGTGGCTTAGTCATTTAAGCATCTGATTTCAACTCAGGTCATGATCTCAGGGTCCTGGGATTGCTGTGAGTTTGCTCATCCCTCCCCCCTACCCACCCTCCTCATTCTCTCTCTCTCCTCTTTCTCTCTTTCTCTCAAATAAATAAATAAAATCTCTTAAGGGGAGGGGTGGGGGCAGGAGACATGAATAGACATTTTTCCAAAGAAGACATACAGAGGACCCAGTTTAGCTACCAATCTTTGTGAAGCTTTCCCAACCTCATTTTCCGCTCAAGAGAATTGTTTCTTCTTCATACCTACCCCAACACTCCATTTGTTACAGCTCTTAATAGTTAGTGTTCGTTACTTAGGGTATTAAGTCCGTCTTATTCATGTAGCAAGACAGCTGGCACATAATAGACAATCCATTGTTTATTGGTGAAAGGAATTACTTATTTCTATTACTACTGTAAGATCTGAATAATCTAGATCTGAATCCGCAGCTCAAACAGGAGGAGGGAGAAAGGGGTAAGAAAGTTAGAAATTTCCAGCTCTCCTCCCTGTCTGACCACACCATTTGCTCTCTCCATTTGACCTTATAGGTGGTGAGGATCCGGGGAAATTGAGCCATGCCATGTTAAAAAATGGCCATACCACTCCCATAGGAAGTACCAGATCTTCTAGTCCAGACCAAGAAGACGAGTCTGGAAGAATAGCGAGTCTTAGGAAGCCTGTTCCAGAAGAGGACCGAAAGAAGCGACTAGGTGAGAAACCCTGGGTTTGTGAGTGTAAGAGCCACGGATCAGCCATTCTCATTTAACTCACAGTTTTGCTAGAGCCAGGGGAGAAATAAAATCCAGATGGGAATTCTGTTCTTCTCTAGCAATTCCTCAACTAGTTGAAGCTTGAAGTGGAATTTTCCCCCTGCTCATTCTTATATTCGCAAAAGACGTAAGTTGTGATTCTCAAGGACAGAAGAGGACGTTAAGCATCAGACACCTGTAGGACTTTTTCAAGCTGCACACTCGTCCACCTGGGGGATTCCGTGCCTCCTCCAGTTGCCTGGCTCTGGTGTGCAAAATCACCACCACACAGGCCTCTCTTACTCTGGGATTGGGCTTGATAAAGTATTGTTTACCTTAAGTATGTTGAGGTTGGGAAACTTGGCCTGTAAACTTATCTGCAAGTTAAATAATGGATAATGCCCACCATGAGCCCGTAGATGTGTTCGCTTTTTCAGTCTGTCTTGTGACTCTTTCCTCACTTTTATATCACATCTGTCATTACGCAGGCTCAACGGGAAGCCAGCCTAATTCCGAAGCAGAATCCGTTCCTGAGAACACACACAGACAGCCTTTACTTCCCCCGAAAAGACCCCCATCCTCTTCTCATGAAGCAAATGAAGGGCAAGCAAAGGATGCCACTTCCTCTGGCAGCGGGCCCAGGCCTGTCACCTCCACCCCCGCCACAGCCCCCACCACAGCGCCCGCTGCCTCAAACCCAGCAAAAACTGCTAGTTCCTCTGTCACCCCAACCCCAGCACCCAGGACTCTGCCTGCTACTCCCACAGGCACTAATGCCACCACTGCCCCAAGCCTCACGCACACGGTTCCTGCCAAGCAGCCCCCTCTCCCACCCCCTAAACCAGCTCACAGAAATAGCAACCCTGTCATCGGTAAGTAAGTCTTTAGGTTTCCCTTGCTTTGGGTTTGGTTTGATTTGGTTTGATTTGGGCTGCTGGCTTTATTGGATAATTACTACAGTATTGATTTGGCCTGTGACAGTTCTCCACGTCTTGTCCCTTTGAATGCACTCAGTAAAGAGAAAAGTCTTAAAAATGACGCACATAGCTTTGAATGAAAATGGATCAGGAAGGGCGCCTGGGTGGCTTGGTGGGTTAAAGCCTCTGCCTTCATCTCAGGTCATGATCCCAGGGTTCTGGGTGAGCCCCACATTGGGCTCTCTGCTCAGCAGGGAGCCAGCTTCCTCCTCTCTCTCTGCCTGCTTCTCTGCCTACTTGTGAACTCTGTCTGTCAAATAAATAAAATCTTAAAAAAAAAAAAAGAAAGAAAGAAAGAAAATGGATGAGGACCAGATACCAATAAATTTAAGTTCTAGTTTGCTGGAAGGAAGGGATTAATACCTATTTTCTAAAACAGTGTTTCTGAAATACTGCGTCTAGTTGAGGGACTGGACATGTAAAGACCACAGCAGGTCTGACCTGCGTGGAGAAAAGGGGTTATTTAAACCACCAATGCCTGCCTTCAGCATGAGCCCAACAGATAAAAAGGTGATGGGGTAGATGCCAGTGTAACTTTTGATTCAGCGTCTGGCACAGTACCTTCATGTGAACTGTGAAATACATTATTCAGAGTGTCCTGATACAGTCATGTTTTATCTTGAGAGAGTTAAGAATGCTACTCTTAATAAGTGGTAGAAGAAAGAAAACTAGGATGATAAACAGTACATTTTTATCATTTTAGTAAATTTTTTTATATTTACCTGAAGTCCTGTTTAGGTTAGCTTTTCTTTACATACATGTATACCTTCTTAGAGGAATTTTCAAGAAAGGAAGGAGAGGAAAGAAGGTAGTTTTTCAGGAAAAATGATACTAGGCTTAGTATGGCTTGAAGTTCTTGTTCATGATTAAAGGGAGGAATTAAGTACGCTCATTAAACAGCTAATACCCCCACCTTGTGTAGGGTGACGAGAACCCTGAAAAACAGGCTTAGGATATATGTGAGTATGACAGATTGGAGTAGTTTTGTTTGTTTGTTTTTAAGATTTTATTTATTTATTTGACAGATCACAAGTAGAGAGTCAGGCAGAAGAGAGAGGGTGAAGCAGGCTCTCTGCCAAGCAGAGAGCCCAATATGGGGCTCTATCCCAGGACCCTGAGATCATGACCTGAGCCAAAGGCAGAGGCTTAACCCACTGAGCAATCCAGGTGCCCCTGCAGTAGTCTGATTTAAAAAAGGATGGAGGTTATTACTATTACCACCATCCCGGATGGACAGTGCTGTGTTGACTTATCTCTGAGGAACTCAAGCAGCTTTCATATACTTGATTTCAGAACCTTCCTTGTGAAGTAGGAAAGCGATTTTATCTATTATATAGTTAGGGCAATTATAACATGAAGAAGTTGTGACTCACTCAAGGTTGCAGTTAATGAGAGAGAGAAACCAAACCTAGGCTTTTCAGCTCTTGAGCCCAGACCTCTGTCCTGTACCCCTGTATTCTCAAACTGATGTCTAGACAGGTTCTCATCACGATCACCTGGAGGGCTTGTTGAAACACAGATTGCTGGGCCCTGCCCTGACAGTTTCTGAATCAGTTAAGTCGGGGGAGGGGGCAGGGGGCCTGAGAATTTGCATTTCTAAAAATTTCCCAGATAATACTGATGCTGCGTACGTGGGGACCACACATTGAGAACCATTGTTCTAAGCCAGTAACAGTCTACCCTTTTCAGGACAAGGCAATATTAAAAAATATTAATATGTGTACTGTGTTCTCTGGGCTGAACCACAGAGGCCACTCTTGGCCTAAGGTGAATAGCCCAGAGCAATAGGCCTTGTGACTAAGGGATCAACATCAGTCTTTTTTTTAATTATTAGCATATAATGCATTATTTGGGGTACAGGTCTGTGAATTGTCAGTGTTACACAGTTCACAGCCCTCACCATAGCACATACCCTCCCCAATGTCCATCACCCAACAACATCAGTCTTGAGTGGTCCTCAGCAGAAGGAGAAAAATAGGACCATTCACAGAGTTTTTATTAAGGTTAACTAGATTTGATTTTAAGGACTATTCTTTATTCTGAAATTATGACTTTGCTAATTCTTTGTTGATAAAAATCCATTTATTTCATGAAAGGATTATCTTCACAAATGGTTTACTTGATGTCAAGACTTGCTTGGAAATACTAAAAATTGACAGCCTGAGGTTGGTTGAGAATTTCATTTTAATTGTACTTGTCCATGAGACCCGAACATTTAGAAACCACTGCTGTAGACAATGCAGTGTCTGATAATGGGCATAACAGTGTTAGGACTAAGGACTGATTAGGAGTATTAGGACAAAGGAAGGACCACCATAAATGGCTGAACAAGTAACCCTTCCAATGAACATTCCAGCGTCTTGCCCACAGAACTCAGCCAAGTGCCATTGTGAGGGAAGATGGTAACAGAGTTCATTTCTTTAATATCTTGAATTATATGTTGTCCTTAAATTATCAAAGATAATATAACTTATCAATTCAAACAATATAATACTCAAATTTGGTCTTGTCAGGTATAGGATTTGTTGTAAATGGAGTATCTAATGGCTAGAGAAGCAGCAAAAGTCCATTCTACCCAAAAAATCTCATTGAGGCTAAAATTAATATTTTTTTAATCTTTTTTTATATGTGTATGCAATGTTTTTCTAGAAAGTCTTTTAAAAATTTACCTAAGATATATAATACTTTGTGTTAATTATACTGGAATTATATTTTTTAAGTGAATTTGGGCATTTATAATATATAAAAAAACTAAATGATTAAAGTAATATAAAGTTAATTTATTCACAGTTAATAAATTATTATTATCTTACATATTTAAATTATTTTCATAATTTGGCCTATGAATAAGTAACTATACCTAATAAAATGTAGATGTAGGTAAAACTGAAAAAAAATTTACTTATGAAGGATGAATACCCAACTTTTATAGCAACATGGATGGACCTGGAAGAGATTATGCTGAGTGAAATAAGTCAAACAGAGAGCTAGTCAATTATCATATGGTTTCACTTACTTGTGGAGCATAACAAATAACATGGAGGACATGGGAGTTAGAGAGGAGAAGGGAGTTGGGGGAAATTGGAAGGGGAGGTGAACCATGAGAGACTATGGACTCTGAAAAACAATCTGAGGGTTTTGAAT
>NC_081570.1:20897617-20898812 GCF_022355385.1 Mustela nigripes
GTTTCACTTACTTGTGGAGCATAACAAATAACATGGAGGACATGGGAGTTAGAGAGGAGAAGGGAGTTGGGGGAAATTGGAAGGGGAGGTGAACCATGAGAGACTATGGACTCTGAAAAACAATCTGAGGGTTTTGAAGGGGTGGGGGGGCGGGGGGAGGTTGGGGGAACCAGGTGGTGGGTATTAGAGAGGGCACGGATTGCATGGAGCACTGGGTGTGGTGCAAAAATAATGAATATTGTTAATGCTGAAAATAAAAATAAATTTTAAAAATTTACTTCTGATTAGTGACATTAGAACATCATCACATTAGCTAGTTTTTTACTTTGAATGCTACCAGTGGAATGGGACTTAGGGCAAGTAAATTTTTATTTCAGGGGACCTTGAGGTGTTGCTCTCTAGGTAAGACAGTGGGAGCCATTTGAAAACAAGTGGTGTGACCAAAATTTGGGATTTGAGTAGAGGGTTAGAGGTTGGTGATCAAGAGACTTACTATTTAATTATTTTGCAAGATTAGCCCACGGGTGATGTGATGATCTACTTCTTAAAGTCCATTTGGAGCCCTCCAAAGGAACTTTGCTGAATCAAAACCTGAGTCATCTTGGGGTTGGGAGGATCACATAGAGATACATATTGTCGTGAAACAGGATGGGGGCCTCTCGTAAGCATGTGTTGGGGATCCGCTATGTGTCCAGCACTGTGCCCACTTCTCTGGATATGCTGATAGGTTGCTCTGTCATCAAGGAGTCCATAGAGTAGTGGGGAGTGGTCCTGAGGGCCTGGGTATATAGGATAAGAAGTATGGACACTCATAAAAATCACAAAGACAGTGCGATCTAGTGGATGGAGTCTAATAATGAGACCTGGACTAGCCCAGCCCCTTTATGTAATATGATCTTGGGCAGGTCATCTGACTTCTGTGGTCTCAGTTTTGCCTTCTGTAAATTGGTAAAGATAACCTGCTCTAAAAGACAATTATCATATGATCTCTCTGATATGAGGAATTTGAGAGGAAGGTCAGGGGGTCGTGGGGGGAAGGGAGGGAAAAAATGAAACAATAAGAGACTCTTAATCTCAGGAAACAAACTGAGGGTTACTGGGGCGAGAGGGAGGGAGAGGGTGATTGGTTGTGGACATTGGAGATGGTATGTGCTATGGTGAGTGCTGTGAATTGTGTAAGCCTGATGATTCACAG
>NC_081570.1:20903812-20909419 GCF_022355385.1 Mustela nigripes
GGCGCCTGGGTGGCTCAGTGGGTTAAGCCTCTGCCTTCCGCTCAGGTCATGATCTCAGGGTCCTGGGATCAAGCCCCGCATCAGGCTCTCCGCTCAGCAGTGAGCCTGCTTCCCCTTCTCTCTGCCTGCCTCTCTGCCTACTTGTGATCTCTCTCTCTCTCTCTTTCTGTCAAATAAATAAATAAATAAAATCTTTTAAAAAAAAAATACACATTGTACACAGTTGGGTATCCAATTTGGAATTTGGAAATTAAGGAACCAAATGGCTCTTGGAGCTTTAAACCATGAGAAAGACATATTTCACAGCTTTACACACAAGTTAGACACAAATACAGCTTTATTTTATTTTATTTTTTAAAGATTTTACTCATTTATTTATTTGAGAGAGAGCATGAGTGGGAAGGAGGGGCAGAGGGAGAGGGATAACTGGACTCCTCACTGAGCACGGAGCCTGACTGAGGGCTCGATCCCAGGACCCCAAGATCATGACCTGAGCTGAAGGCAGATGCTTAACTGACTGAGTCACCCAGGGGCCCATAAATATGGCTTTTAAAAAGTTTCTAAAGAGGCTAGCTTGGTCAGTGGAGCATGTGACTCT
Source organism: Mustela nigripes (assembly GCF_022355385.1). Taxonomy (NCBI): domain Eukaryota; kingdom Metazoa; phylum Chordata; class Mammalia; order Carnivora; family Mustelidae; genus Mustela; species Mustela nigripes. The sequence goes on from NC_081570.1 coordinate 20,904,411, forward strand.
TGATCTGGGAGTCATAAATTCAGGCCCCATGTTAGGCATAGCGTCTACTTTTCAAAAACAAAAAAAAATTTTTTTTTTTAAGTTTCTAGAGAATTCAGGTGCTTCCCAGGACAGCAAGACTCCTCTGTCATTTATCCAGTTGCTCAACCGCGAGCTGCCAACCCAATTAAAGATCACATCACACCCATATTTTCGTTGTATCCATTTCACATGTTCTCTGTAACTGCCTGCTTTCAAAGTGATAGTGTATTTTTCAAGTCAGCTGGAACCAAAATCATAAAGAAGCTGAATGCCGGCCAGCTTCCTACACATGTCATATACATGGAGTCCGTATGTATAACAGGTGTTTGAACAACTCACATGTTTCTTTTGGTAGAGTGAGGAAAAGGAAACGGAACTCTTGGCATATTCTTGACAAAATAACTAACTTAGGATGTCCATTAATTGAGATATTTTCTCCTTTTGTGCCTTAGACACCTGGCTTTACTGTTGGCCAGGATAGCAGTCTTTTTTTTTTTTTTTTTGTTTAAGATTTTATTTATTTATTTGACAGAGATTACAAGTAGGCAGAGAGGCAGGCAGAGAGAGAGAGGAGGAAGCAGGCTCCCCGCCGAGCAGAGAGCCCGATGCGGGGCTCGATCCCAGCACCTCAGGATCATGACCTGAGCCGAAGGCAGAGGCCTAGCCCACTGAGCCACCCAGGCACCCCCAGGATAGCACTCTTAATGAAGAACTGTAGCCCTCTGAGTGTCAGCCAGAGAACAGCAAGAATAGGAATTAGTTAAGAATCTGGGGGAGCCTGGGTGACTCAGTCAGTTAAGCATCTGCCTTCAGCTCAGGTCATGATCCCAGGGTCCTGGGCTTGAGCCCTGTGTCAGACTTCCTGCTCCGTGAAGAGCCCGCTTCACCCTCTCCCTGCCACTCTGCCTGCTTGTGCGCTCTTTCTCTCTCTCTATCTCTCTCTGTGTCAAGTAAATAAATAAATAAAATCTTTAAAAAAAAAAGAAAAAAGAATGAGAATCTTTGATAATAGATTTTTCTTTTACTACAGAGCTATTTGCTCATCTTTGAGTGTTGTTTCATGAGCCCTAGTCTTAGAAGGGTTTGTTAGACAGTAGCAATGAACAACCTGAAACTGGAACCTAAAAATACAACAGATTAACATTTATAATAGCCATTAACAACAGCATTAAAAATCTTTAAACATTTACAGATAAATCTGACAAAAGATTATGTAAGACCTGTACACTGCGAAGTATAAAATACTGCTGAAGAAAGTAAAGAAGAGCTAAATAAAGGAAGAGAATTACCATACTCATGGGTCAGAAGTCTCAAGTGTTATTAAGATACCAATTAATACATGTGGGGCATCTGGGTGGCTCAGTGGGTTAAAGCCTCTGCCTTCGGCTTGGGTCGTGATCCCAGGGTCCTGGGATCGAGTTCCGAGTCGGGCTCTCTGCTCAGCAAGGAGCCTGCTTCCTCCTCTCTCTCTCTGCCTGCCTCTCTGCCTACTTGGGATCTCTGTCTGTCAAATTAGTAAGTTTTTAAAAAATAAATTTAAAAAATATACATACCAATGCATGCGATTCCAAACTACTCCCCCAGAAGGCATTCTTTAAAAGTTATTTTTATTAACATATAATGTATTATTTGCTCCAGGGGTACAGGTCTGTGAATCATCAGGCTTACACAATTCACAGCACTCACCATAGACCATACCCTCCCCAATGTCCATAACCCAACCACCCTATCCCTACCCACATACCCCCCAGCAACCCTCAGTTTGTTTTGTGAGATTAAGAGTCTCTTATGGTTTGTCTCCCTCTCAATCCCATCTTGTTTCATTTTTTTCTTCTATAGCCCCCAAAACCCCCTACCCTGCCTCTCAAATTCCTCATATCAGAGAGATCATATGATAATTGTCTTTCTCTGATTGACTTATCTTGCTCAGTGTAATACCCTCTAGTTCTATCCACATCTTTGCAAATGGCAAGATTTCATTTCTTTTTGATGGCTGCATAGTATTCCATTGTATATATACACCACATCTTCTTTATCCATACATCTTTTGATGGACATCTAGGTTCTTTCCATAGTTTGGCTACTGTGGACATTGCTGCTGTAAACATTTGGGTGCACGTGCCCCTCCAGAAAGCTTTTTTTAAATTGGCAAACTGATTTTAAAATTCTTACAGAAGTACAAAGTACACTATAATAACCAAAGCAGCTAAGGAAAAGAACAGGGTTTGGAGGACTAACACAGTCTGATTGAAGACATATTAGAAAGCTAAAGTAACCTAATCAGTATGGTGTTGACATAAAGATAAACAGAACAGAAAAGAGAGTCCAGAAATATACTCACCCATATATGTACAGCTCATTTTTGATAAAGGTACAAAGATAATTTCATGGTCCTTTTAACAACTGGCGCTGGCACAAAAATTACTTCAGTTCATGCCTCGCATCACATGCAAAAAATTAACTCAGAATAAATCCTAGGTTTAAAGATGAGAGTTAGGGGCACCTGGGTGGCTCAGTGGGTTAAGGCCTCTGCCTTCAGCTCAGGTCATGATCTCAGGGTCCTGGGATCGAGCCCCACATCGGGCTCTCTGCTCGCTGGGGAGCCTGTTTCCTCCTCCTCTCTCTCTCTGCCTATTTGTGATCTCTGACTGTCAAATAAATAAATAAAATCTTTTTAAAATAAATAAATATGAGAGTTAAAACTACAAACCTTCTAGAAGAATATGAGTTGGACAAGATTTCTCAGATACAGTTGCAAAAGCATGATTCTTAAGAGGAAAACATTGGGCACCTGGGTAGCTCGGTGGGTTAAGCCTCTGCCATCAGCTCAGGTCATGATCCCAGGGTCCTGGGTTTGAGCCCCGCCTCAGGCTCCTGGCTCAGCAGGGAGTCAGCTTCTCCCTCTCCCTCTGTCTCTTCCCTTGCTCATGCTCTCTCTCACTCTATCTCTCTCTGTCTCAGATAAATGAATAAAATCCTTAAAAAATTATTTTTAAAAAAAATCAACCATAGGATCCAGCAAACACAAATATCCATCAAAGGGCAAATGGAGGGGCGCCTGGGTGGCTCAGTGGGTTAAAGTCTCTGCCTTCGGCTCAGGTCATGATCTCAGGGTCCAGGATCGAACCCCACATGGGACTCTCTGCTCGGCGGGGAGCCTGCTTCCCCTTCTCTCTCTCTACCTGCCTCTCTGCCTTCTTGTGATCTCTGTCAAATAAATAAATAAAATCTTTAAAGAAAAAAAAGAGGGGGGAGCAAATGGACAGGGGGCACCTGGGTGACTCAGTTGGTGGAGAATTCGACTCTTGATCTCAGGGTCATGAGTTCAAGCCCATGTTGGGCATAGAGGCTATTTTAAATATAAAAGGAAGATGGAAATTTGGACACAGATTCAAACACACATGCAAGGACAGTGCTAGGTGACTATAGAAGCAGAGGTTGGAGTGATGCGTCTGTGCACCAGAGAATGCCAAAGACTGCTGGCAGCCCCACCAGAAGCTAGTGGAGGGGCATAGTACAGATCCCCTTCAGAGGCTCAGGAGGAACCAACCTTGCCCACACCTTGATTTTGGACTTCTGGCCTCCAGAACTGTGAGAGAATAAATTTTTGTGGTTTGAAGCCACCTAATTTGTGGTAATTTGTTACAGCAGCCCTAGGACACCAGTACAAGGTTGGTGGGTATGTTCATTGTAATTTTGGTGATGGTTTCACAAGTATATACACATATAAAAACAGCAAATCATGCGGTTTATTGTATGTCACTTAGACATTACTGGAGTGTGGGGGTTTTTGTTATTGTTTCTGGGTTTGTTTGTTGGGGTTTTTTTTGTTTTTTTTTGTTTTTGTTTTTTTGGATGAACATTTAAAAAGGAAGGTCTTACTCAGAGTAACCAAGAAAAACTTTGAAATACATAAAGAAAAGGGGTGTCTGGGTGGCTCAGTCAGTCAAGCCGCTGCCTTCGGCTCAGGTCATGATCCCAAAGTCCTGGGATCGAGTCCTGAATCAGGCTCCTTGCTCTGCTGGGATCCTGCTTTTCTCTCTGCCTCTGCTTCCTCTCTGCCTGCTTGTGTGCGCTCTCTCTCTTTCTCTCTCTCTCTCCCACAAATAAATAAATAAAATCTTTTTTAAAAAAATACATAAAGAATGTTGTAAATTATATAGAAATTGGGGCTGGGAGTTCTCTAGGCAGCCAGCTAAAGGGTTGCTAGCATGCAGTTCAAACACTGAGAAGCAGAAATCAAACGTAACAAGTGAATAACTGATCCCAGAGACGACGTTATTGTTGGTGATTAGCCTCTCAAAACTGGATGAGAGGAGAAACTTCATCAGTATTTTACAGAGAGAACCAGAATTAAAATCATAGAATCATAGAATATCATTTCTATGATTAAATTCCAGTGGTTGCTAACTCACTGGTTTAAAAATCAAAAGGAAGACACGAGAGTCAGATGGGAAGGACTGAAAAAATACATACATGAAAATCTCAGTCCTCGTGCCTGGTTTTCTGAATCAGAATTTCTATAGTATGCCTTGAAACTCTGTCCTCTTTCAGCAAATCTGTTTGGGAGGCAGCCGTCCAGTCCAAACCTTCATTTTACAGATGACTACACTGGGGATCTAACTGAGACTTTTTGTGTTGACAGGGCTCATTAATATCAGAGCTAGAACTGGAATTTTGGCCTCATGTTTGCATGCACAATTCTGTTTTATGTTGTGGTATTTGTACTAACACTTCCAACATGAGAATTGTTTCATAAACAATCAGAGAAACTAATGAAATACCAGCACAGTTTAAAAACCTCTTGCTTTTGGGCGCCTGGGTGGCTCAGTGGGTTAAGCTGCTGCCTTCGGCTCAGGTCATGATCTCAGGGTCCTGGGATCGAGCCCTGCATTGGGCTCTCTGCTCGGCAGGGAGGCTGCTTCCTCCTCTCTCTCTCTCTGCCTGCCTCTCTGCCTACTTGTGATCTCTCTCTGTCAAATAAATAC
>NC_081570.1:20909519-20915196 GCF_022355385.1 Mustela nigripes
AGTGGGTTAAGCTGCTGCCTTCGGCTCAGGTCATGATCTCAGGGTCCTGGGATCGAGCCCTGCATTGGGCTCTCTGCTCGGCAGGGAGGCTGCTTCCTCCTCTCTCTCTCTCTGCCTGCCTCTCTGCCTACTTGTGATCTCTCTCTGTCAAATAAATAAATAAAATCTTTAAAAAAAAAACAAAAAAAAGCCTCTTGCTTTCTTGCTAATGTAGAGGCTAATATAAACTGAGACCAAACAAATCTTCATAAGCAGGCTTGGGACGTTTAATGGACAGTATCCTTATTTATCTCCTTTTTAGACGGCTGAGTCAAAGACCGACACCGGAAGAACTGGAACAGCGAAACATACTACAACGTGAGTCCAGCTCTGGGAAGAAAATTGGGTAGAATTTCTCAGACTTTATATTTCTGACTTTAATATACATGCTAGAGAAGAGAAGCATTTTCTACAAGGGTCAAGGAGAAGGTGTTCCAGCCCAGCAAGGACCACTCGTATCTTTTCCCCTGAAGGAACAGAGTTCCCCCAAGCTTCTTTTATAAGATACCGTGTTGTTGCTTAGTGTACTGGGAAGTGCCAGAAAATTCTGTTCTGATGTATCCTGAGACTGCCTTGGCCATATAGGAGGATTTCACAGCACATGGTATATGCTGCCCAACTTTTCTCTGCCTTCGGGGAAGGTAGTGGCTTTGCATTTGGAGGGGACCTTCCTTTTCCTCGTACACTTTGAGGCCTGGGGCCCAAAGCAAGGCCCAGTTGCTTTTTTCATCTCTGAAGATTTCATACATCTGAAGTCACAAAACAAGACCCTGTATTTCATTTTCTTTCTGTGTTCATAACTAACTTCCTAAAATAGCGTTCTGATCTAATACACATTTGATTCCGTTTTCCAGACTCTCAGGTGAAATTTGCCCTTAAAGCCTCCACGCTGAGAGGATTAGGCTTCATAGCATCACTTGGAGGCATGCTCGGTCAGACCAGCACATCCCCTGTTCTCTCATCACTGTGTGGATACATACAGTTTAGGCACTAAGTGAATTTTAAACTTGGGAACCTTTATAGACCTATCACACGAAATCTAGGCACATACCAAGCCATTCCCTGTATGATCATTGAAGAACGTAAAGACCATTCTTAGCCCACAGGTGCTAAAAACACAGGCAACTGGCTGGCTTTGGTACCATAGTGCTGCTAACATTTGCTTTTAAGTATTCGACTCTACAGTTGAGAAAATTGTCTTGATTAGCCATCCCCAAAGTTAGTATCTGACTTGGAGTCTATAAGAAATAACTGCCCTGTAATTACTGAAAACTTTGATAGGCAAATTGCTGTTTTGAAGTAATATTCTTTGTTTTGGGCTGTTGACTGTAGCTAAAAATGAAGCTGATCGGCAGGCCGAAAAACGAGAAATTAAACGTCGGCTCACTAGAAAGGTATGTAGCCCAAGTGTTCGGTTTCAGGCTGTCTACTGATCACATACCTTGTATTTGGATGACCTGTTTGGTTAGAAAGAAATGAATTGGGAGCGCCTGGGTGGCTCAGTCGGTTAAGCGTCTGCCTTCGGCTCAGATCATGATCCCAGGGTTCTGGGATCAAGCCCCACATCAGGCTCCCTGCTCAGTGGGGAGCCTGCTTCTCCTTCTCCCACTTCCCCTCCCCTTCATTGGTTCCTCCTCTCTCTCAAATGAATAAGTAAAACCTAAAAAAAAAAAATAAAAATAAATGAATTTGACTTGAATTGCCATAGATTGCTGTGAAAATAGAATCCATGATGCAGATACCGAAAATAACACTGCATTCTTAAGAGCTTGTTTTTTTGGTTTTGGGGTTTTTGTTTTTGTTTTTGTTTTTTTTCATTTTTACTATTTAAAGAACACCTAGCACAAGAAGGGGCCCCATTAATGTTTGCAAAAATTCTGACCTTTTATTTGGTAAACCTGGGATTTTATGTGGACTCTAAAACCTGTTGAAGTTTAGAGACGGTACCAGGGGGAGTGTGTAGCATTCAATTTTGCCTGGAAAACTGGTGGTTTTCTACTCAGAAGGAATTGAACGTGACCCTTAGTGATACCTGAAAAGTATGAAAACACCAACTGGGATTTTGTTGTTGGTCCCAGATCAAACAGGGTAGAAACTTTCTTGTACCAGACCTATGTTAGCTTTTAAGCTTAGGGATTAATCCCTTTTTCCTTTCCTTCCCACCATCCTAGTTTATAATTGCCTCTGATCGATTCCAGTTTGGCCTGAATTCTCTAGATATTTCTTAAAACTTACAAGAATGCCCAGGAAAGGGGCACCTGGGCAGCTCAGTTGGTTAAGCGGCCGCCTTCGGCTCAGGTCCTGATTCCAGGATCCTGGGATCAAGCCCGCATCAGCAGGGAGTCTTCTTCTCCCTCTGCCCTTTACCCTGCTTGTGCTCTCTCTTGCTCACTCTCTCCTCAAATAAATAAAATCTTTTAAAAAAGTAAATAAACAAAATTTTTTTTTAATGCCCAGAAAAACAAAGGATCTAGACATTTTCTTCCTTTTTTTCTCCCACTTTTTCCCTTCCCCAGGAACAGAAGCATCATTGTTCTGAGGGTAGCTAGATGGCACAGCTGGACTTGATGCCTTCAGGTGACCTGATTGTGCAACCTTAAATCATAATTCATTACTGAATCTGGGCATTATTCATATTAAAAGGAAATTTACCCTTTATATTACCCACTAGATATTGCTTTCTCTCTTTTTTTAAGATTTTATTTATTTATTTGACAGACAGAGATCACAAGTAGGCAGAGAGGCAGGCAGTGAGAGAGAGGAGGAAGCAGGCTCCCCGCTGAGCAGAGAGCCCGATGTGGGGTTTGATCCCAGGACCCTGGGATCATGACCTGAACCGAAGGCAGAGGCTTTAACCCACTGAGCCACCCAGGCACCCCTACTGCTTTCATCTTAAATGTACTTACTTTCAGGGCACCTGGGTGGCTCAGTCAGTTAAGCATCTGCCTTCACCTTGGGACATGATCTCAGGGTCCTAAGGTTGAGCCCTAGGTCGGACTCCCTGCTCAGTGGGGAGGCAGCTTCCCCCACTCCCCCTTGTTTGTGCTCTCTTGCTCACTCTCTCTCTCCAATAAAATCTTTAAACAAATAAAAATAAAAAATAAATGTCCTCACTTTCAAATGTATTATATATGAATTTATAGCCCTAATCCTTTCACTACCCAATACGTGGTCCACGGACCAGCAGCGTTGGCATCACCTGGCAGCTTGCAAGAGATGCAGAATCTCAGGTCCCACCTCAGCCCTGCCAAATCAGAATCTGCATTTTAACCAGGTCCCCAAACAATCTGTATGCATATTAAAGTTTGAGAGGCACCGGTTATACTGGTTATACTGGTTTATAGCTGTGGTTCTCAGTTTAGCTGGGCATTCAGGAAGCTTAAAAATAAAACAAAATCTCCCAATACCCAGAATCTCTGGGAGTAGACCTAGGAATCTGGTGTCTAAAGGCCCCCAGGTAATTCTTTGTGCCACCAAGGCTGGAGCTCTGGATCAGAGGCGGTTGGAATGCCTGTTTGACGCCCGATTCCTGGCATAGTGAATTAAGAGGCTCCATTTCTTTCAGCTCAGTCAAAGGCCGACTGTGGCTGAACTACTTGCCAGGAAGATCCTGAGGTTTAATGAATACGTGGAGGTGACAGATGCTCAGGATTATGACCGGCGAGCCGACAAACCCTGGACCAAACTGACCCCTGCTGACAAGGTAGGTGGCTGTTCGTTTGTCTTTCTTACTCTCTGAAGAATGTAAGACACTAACTAGAAGGGAAAAACCCTTTACTTCTGCTATAATGTTAAATTTCTAATCAAGGTACAGACGTAGGAACCAAAACTTTATACTAATGACTCTACTGCTGCCACATCCAAAAGAAAAGAAAGTCTTTGCTCTGTCACAGAATCCAGAGATCTGGAAGGAAATTAAGACACATTTTAACGTGATTAGGTTTGGTTGGAGGGAGTTTGTGTGGTTTATTTTAGTAATTATGGATTTCACTTTTATCACAGGAAAGACATTTTTATGTGCTGTGGAAACTATAAAAACTACAATATCTCTTTTAAGCTCTGTGAGTGTTTTGATCTGAGTGGAGATACTCAGTTTATTGGGAGCTGAATGGTGTCAGGGAGGGCGATGTGTATCAGGCTCGGCATGCGGACCTGGCTTCTCCTCGCTCTAGCTTGCCCACTGCAGGCTGCCATGGCTCACGAAGTTAAGCACGATAGAGAATAGATGGCAGATGTCACGGCTGTACTGGGGCAGACGAAAGATGCTGAAACATCTTTGTTTCTACTCCGCAGGCTGCCATACGAAAAGAATTAAATGAATTTAAAAGCTCAGAAATGGAGGTTCATGAAGAGAGCAAACATTTTACACGGTAAGACCCAGAAGATGCAAATACTGTGAGCTAAGTAGAGCTCCCCCACAACACCAACATAAGGGGGTTTCCAATGGGAAGGACTCTAGGGACATCATTAAAAGAAGGACACAGCATGCTGACTGCAAGACTGCATAAGAGAAAGGGACAAGGACCAAACCAAGAGGCTGTAGGAAATGCCTGACTGAGTGTAGTATTTTACGTGTATCATTTCATCCTTGCAATAGACCTGGAGGTTTTGTTAATATCCCCATTTTGTTGATGAAGAAACAGGCCAGGGCACCTCGCTGGCTCAGTTGGTGGAGCATGAGACTCTTGATGTGGGGGTTTGTGAGTTTAAGCCCCACACTGGGTATAGAGCTTATTTAAAACAAAACAAAAAAAAAGATATGAAACAGGCCCAGAAGGGTTCATTAAGTTCCAGAACCAGGACTGGAGAAAAGAATGACTGACTGGATGCCCCTGGATGCTCTCCTCCTGCACCTCACTGTCCCAGGGTATGTGTGAGGAAATTGTTGTTGGGTTAGACGAGACCTCAGTCTCTTTGATTTCATTTATTTCTGTCACTGCTGATCTTACCAAGTCAGTGTATAAATTTCGTTTTAGTTAGCTGTCTTCATGAAACAAACCAAGAAATACTTTGATGCAGAACTACGGTTGTAATTAAGGACCCACCCAAAACCTAAAGCATTAGTTGGCTACAAACAGAATCTGTGAAAGTATGTAGGTGACTCTCAGAACATTTATAAAAAGCCAGAGGCACCTGGCTGGCTCAGTTGGAAGAACATGCACCTCTTGATCTTGGGATCGTGAGTTCAAGCCCCACATTGGGTGTAGAAATTACTAAAAATAAACTTTAAAAAAAAGAGAGAGGCTAAATGAGGGAAGATACAATGATACAATGATGATTACAGTTTGCTATAAAAAGCAAATAAGCGGGCGCCTGGGTGGCTCAGTGGGTTAGGCCGCTGCCTTCGGCTCAGGTCATGATCTCAGGTCCTGGGATCGAGTCCCGCATCGGGCTCTCTGCTCAGCGGGGAGCCTGCTTCCCTCTCTCTCTCTCTGCCTGCCTCTCCATCTACTTGTGATTTCTCTCTGTCAAATAAATAAATAAAATTTAAAAAAAAAAATTTAAAAAAAAAAAGCAAATAAGCTAAGTTGGAAGATAAAATGTTGTTAAACATTTTTCCATCACAATACAGGCAAATGTTGCTTTTATTTATTTATTTATTTTTTTTTTTTTTTTAAAGATTTTATTTATTTATTTG
>NC_081570.1:20915296-20925864 GCF_022355385.1 Mustela nigripes
GGAAGCAGGCTCCCTGCTGAGCAGAGAGCCCGATGCGGGACTCGATCCCAGGACTCTGAGATCATGACCTGAGCCGAAGGCAGCGGCTTAACCCACTGAGCCACCCAGGCGCCCCTATTTATTTATTTTTTTAAAGATTTATTTATTCATTTTGGAGAACATGCATGAGCAGGGGAAGGGGCAGAGGGGGAAGAGATAGAATCTCAAGCAGACTCTACACCAAGCACAGAACCGGATATGGGCCTCAATCCCATGACCCTCAGACCATGACCTGAGCTGAAACCAAGAGGTGGAAGCTCAACTGACTGAGCCACTCAGGTGACCTGGTTTTTTTTAACTACAGAATTTTTTTTTTAGGATTTTATTCATTTATTTGACAGAGAGAGATCACCAGCAGACAGACAGGCAGGCAGAGAGAGAGGGGGAAGCAGGCTCCCCGCTGAGCAGGACCCTGGGATCATGACCCGAGCTGAAGGCAGAGGCTTAACCCACTGAGCCACCTGGGTGCCCCATAACTACAGAATTTTTTTGTACTGAACTTTGATAGGAGTATAGAAGGCAGATTTTTTGAACAGCAATAACACTACTCAGGGCATTGTAACATGAACTCAAATATCAAGCCATACTTGTCAGCAAGGAGACTATACTCTAATCTGGAAGCTACTCAGTATAGTGCAATTAGGATGATAAAGGCCTCAGTTGTTCCGAATCTTGAATCTGCCAGGTTTCGTGTCCCAGCTCGACCATTTCCTAGCTGTGTCAGTGTTAGCCGTTCTCATTGTTATTCTAATAGTAATAAAGTACTATAGTGAGCAGCATTCAAGGAAAAGGGTCATAGAGAAGGTATACTTAGACTGAGTCTTAAAGCATGTGAAGGAATTTATTTGGACAAGAAGGAAGGAAGGAAAGAACCAGCATTACCAAACAGCACTGTAAGCAGAAGGACCAGCATCAACAAGGCTGGAGGAGATGAGGAAGTGTGCCTTGTCTCCCGGTGACAGAACGTGTAGCTGGAGCAGGGACCTATGGGAGCAGCGTGGGGAGGAGAAGATCCGAGCGATGGGTTATGGTCAGACGCTGAAGAGCTTTGCCTGTCAGGCTAGGATGCAGGTGGAGCTAGGATTAGGCTAGGATTCTGCTGGAGCTCTGGCAGGTGCCGTGGAAGGCTGGAGAAGCTAGCCGCAAGGAACCCAGTTAGGAAGTCACTAAAATAGTCACAGTGAGCACACTGGTAGCTCAAACCAGGGACGTGATCGTGACAACGCGCGAGAGAGGTTTGAACAACATTTCAAGTCTGGATAGCTCAGCTGGTTAAGTGTCTGGCTCGGCTCAGGTTGTGCTCTCAGGGTCCTGGGATTGAGCCCCGAGTCCAGGCTCCACGCTCAGCAGGCAGTCTGCTTCTCCCTCTTCCTCTGCTTCTCCCCCTGCTCGTACGTGCTCTCTCTCAGGTAAATACATAAAATCTTTTAAAGAAACGTATTTTGGGGGTGCCTGGGTGGCTCAGTGGGTTAAGTCTCTGCCTTCAGCTCAGGTCATGATCTCAGGGTCCTCGGATGGAGCCCCACATCAGGCTCTCTGCTCAACAGGGAGTCTGCTTCTCCCTCCCCCTCTGCCCGCCTCTCTGACTTCTTGTGATCTCTCTCTCTCTGTCAAATAAATGAATAAAATCTCTTAAAAAAGAAAAAAAGAAACATATTTTGGGGCACCTAGGTGGCTCAGTGGGTTAAAGCCTCTGCCTTCGGCTCAGGTCATGATCTCAGGGTACTGGGATTGAGCCCTGCATCAGGCTCTCTGCTCAGAGGGGAGCCTGCTTCCCCTTCTCTCTTTCTTTCTTCCTACTTGTGATCTCTGTCTGTCAATTAAATAAATAAATAAAATCTTTAAAAATAAAATAAAAACAAAACGTATTTCAAACATAGACTCAAGATCAGGCTATCTCTTGATTCCAAGGATGAATTAAAGGAAGTAGTCAAGATTTCAACTTGTGATTTTTGAGGTTTATGAAGTCAATGAGTTGAGGTGAACATTTTGGGACATTTATTTAGCAAATACTTACTGAGTACTTATTGCCTGGTAGATAGCAGTTCTGGGTGCTTGGAAGATAGCCTGGAACAGGATAAAATTCCCATCCTCAATAAGCTTTTTTTTTTTTTTTCTTTATTTGACAGACAGAGATCACAAGTAGGCAAGAGGCGGGTAGAGAGGTAGGGGGGAAGCAGGCTCCCTGCCGAGCCGAGAGCCCGGTGCGGGGCTCAATCCCAGGACCCTGAGATCATGACCTGAACCAAAGGCAGAGGCTTTAACCCACTGAGCCACAGCTTTTATTTTATTTTTTTTTTAAGATTTTATTTATTTATTTATTTGACAGACAGAGATCGCAAGTAGGCAGAGAGGCAGGCAGAGAGAGAGGGGGGAAGCAGGCTCCCTGCTAAGTAGGGAGCCCGATATGGGGCTCCATCCCAGGACCCTGGGATCATGACCTGAGCCGAAGGCAGAGGCTTAACCCCCTGAGCCACCCAGGTGCCCCATAGCTTTTATTTTAAAAGGGGAAGACGCACAGTAAGCAAATTGGAAAACACACTGTATGTTGAGCCCCATGACCCTGTGACACATTGAGGCGGAGATTCATAGAGGAAGGTTGGGTGTTCGGGCTGCAAGTCCAGGAAGAAAGCAAAGCCTTAAGATATAAAATTATGAGAAAAGATAGTATTTGTTTGGTTTTTTTAAAAATTTATTTATTTATTTCACAGAGAGAGAGCACAAGTAAGGAGAGAGGCAGGCAGGGAGAGAGAGAGAGGAGGAAGCAGGCTCCCTGCCGAGCAGAGAGCCCGATGCGGGACTCGATCCCAGGACCCTGAGATCATGACCTGAGCCGAAGGCAGAGGCTTAACCCACTGAGCCATCCAGGCGCCCAAGATAGTGGTTTTTAAAGGGGAAAATTATTTGTATGTAAAGGATGGACAGGAAAAAGAACCAGGAAAGCATTCTGAGGAAAAGCAATTAAAGAAGAAGTTAAACAGGGCGCCTGGCTGGGCTCAGTCAGTAGAACATCTGATCTCAAGGTCATGAGTTCAAGCCCCACACTGGCCGTGGAGATGACTTAAGAAAAGAAGAAAAGTCAGGTAGAATTAGAGTAGCAAAGAGGCAATTTTGATAAACGAGAGTGTAATTGCAGTAAAGGAGTCTACAGTATCTGATAACTCGGCTCTTTCTGCTCGTCTTGTTTTAGCTACCATCGTCCGTGACGTTGAAGTCTGAGAAAACAACTAAACCTCCCAACGCAGGGCTGCTTGGCTGCTTCAGTCTTCAGAGTCATGTGGAAGGAATTTCTGCACTTCCCCGCACAGCCAGGGTTGAGTCCTCTGGGATGTGGCTCCGGGCGAACAGCACTTCTGTGAACGTAGCTTTTCACTGGAATGGGTGGTCATGTGCTGCTCTGGCCCAAACTGAGCATTTTTCCAGTGCCGTTGAACCCTGGGATACTGCAGCATACTTGTGGGGTCCTCCTCACCAGCCACCCACGCTCCGGGCCACCCGCACCCTCACCCCAAGATGACTGCCTCTGCGGGGGCACAGTTTGCACCGTTCGCCTTACCTGCTCCGTCCTGGTTGGGAGTGCACCTTGTGCAGGCACCAAATTCCAGCTGTCAGATCCAGCTGGTGGTGGGAAGAACCTTCTGGAGGCCGCCAGCCTTCTGGCAAAAGGGCCCCCACCTCCAGGGCATGCCTCCACACCACACTGGCACGTCCGTTGAAAACACCATACTATACCTCTCGTAACACAGCAATACAGGCCTCTTCCAGCGATCAGGCCTCAGAGAAGCTCAGGATCTGACATGTTCTTCCTTTTCAGCACAAGTCATCCTGATTTTTATTTTTAAAGTTTAAGAGAAAAAAAAAAAAAAAATCTTGAAGACGTGCTAGAAACTTGTGTTTTTCCTATCTATGAAGCAATCTGAGCTGCAACTAGATTCCAAGTTAGGAAAATGAGAAAGCATATATGTTTTCTACAGACAAAACCAACACCAAAAAAGGCCTTTATTGTTCATGCCAACTTGGCAGAAAACAAACTCATGGCTTAAATGTTATAAGCTGTTGTACTTTTGTCATACCAAATGAGAGTCTAAATCATTCTGAACAATAGGGGCAGTCTCCTCTGTAAAACAGAATTGTGGCAACTCCGTGGGAGCAGCTGTCCTCCTTGGACCTCCCCTCCCGCCCCCTAAGGTCACAGTAAGATCTAGGGACATGGGTGCTGGACCAGAAGGTGTCTCTGGAGGAGGAAGTGGAGGGGCGCCGTCATGACCCACTCCTCCCTTCCCCTCAGTGCTGCTGGCCCTCCTGCTGCGCGCTCCCCCTTCCCTCTGCTGACTTTACCCCCTCTGGCAGCTTCCCCCTCAGGTACCCGTCCTCTGCCAAGCAGTCGCCAGTATCCTCAGTGCCCCGGCCTGGACTCCGTCCCCATCCCTTGTATTTGTAATATGTACTAATAGGATTTTCTAAAACAAAATTCATTTGCTTTCTTTGAGTTTTTATTTTGAAAACCATACAGCCTCATTCCTTTCCTTCTAATACCTGTCTAATACCTGTCCATACTAAGTGGGGAAAAAAAAAATAGTTCCTTTTTTAACTGATGAATGTGGCTTTTTTCCCCTTATTTTAATGTTCATAAAACAGTGGCTGTTTCATAGATTTCTTCTGCGGTCCCTGTTCTGTCGCAGCTGTTAAGTAGACATTCCTTGTTTTCTGCTTTTATGCCCCTGTGATATTTGCTGAAAAAATCAGAATATCAGGTCAAAACGAAGGAGGTGAGGTGATCATGAAAGGGAGTGTTTTCTCTCTGTATGGGGAATAGAGAAGTCTTCGGATTTCTCAGTTACTGTCACATGCTTTGCAGCTATGAAACTGGTGGGGCCACAGCTCCTTGAAGCTCATTACATTCGGTGTGACTGCAGGAAAAGTGACAGTTCTACACAGTTGTCAGAGGTCTGTATGTAAGGTGGCCACACATATGACTTGTTCTGTTGGGTCGGTTTGGAGACTGTTTGGCTGATGCCAGCATTCTCTGTGACTTGAAGTGACATTTTCAAACCCTTCTTCCGCTGCCTGGCTTTGCCTTCATGTGCCAAGTTTGAAACAGGATTTGATTACCTGAGCTACTTGTCTGCTCTCTGTGCCGCCAAGCACTCTAGTTCGTCTTTCATCTCATCATGTCCTTTTGAAACTAGACGCTTTGGGGATCAAGTCTTTTCAGGTGTTTTTATATATATACATATACATATACATATATATATATATATATATATATATATATAATGGATTTTGTGTTCCCTTTTTGTGTAAGTAACAATTCACAATCATAATGTAAAGAAGAAATAAATGATGTATTGTACTTCAAGATGTTTCCCTGATGTACAGAATCTCCTTGTAAAGTAAATAATTGCGTTGTATATCAGTCTTCTTATCAATATTAATTATAAAGTATTTTAGAATTAAAAAAAAGCCAAACTATTACTCTGGTATGAGGTTTTATTTTTTTGATTTACCTTATTCCAAAAGATTTAAGCTAACTTAAAATGCTGCTAGTCACCCTAAATGAGAAGTAAATGAGGGGGGAAAATAATACTAAGAATATTAAGTGTAGGGACACCTGGGTGGCTCAGTTGTTAAGCGGCTGCCTTTGGCTCAGGTCATGATTCCAGGGTCCTGGGATTGAGCCCCACATCGGGCTCCCTGCTCAGCGAGAAGCCTGCTTCTCCCTCTCCCACTCCCCCCCCTGCTTGTGTTCGCTCTCTTGCTGTCTCTGTCAAATAAATAAATAAAATCCTCAAAAAAAAAAAAAGAAGAAGAATATTAAGTGTCGCCAGAGGTGAGATCAGTGAAGTTTCTGTCTGTGCACACGAGTAGAAAAAGAATGGGCTGCGGAGAGAGGAAAGCCAACTGTGACCACCTGCCACTCCTGTAGTATATACCAGCTATGGCACCAGGTCCATTATCCTGTCGATCCCACCCCTAATCTGGGAGGTAAGGGGAAATACACTCCTGTTACCAGTGAAGAACCTGGGAGGTAAAGTCCCCTCCTGAAGGTCAAGGCCTGTAATCACTCTTTGTGTATATTCAGTTGTCCTACAAGGATTTACCCTGTGTGGACCACACAGAAGTAGACTTTAGGCTGATGGCGCAGTAGGACAGACAGTTCCTTCCTCATGTAGTCCTCGGGCAAGCAGCCCAGTGTCAGTCAAGGTGGCCCCACCGAATGACTCACTTTCCTCTTGTCACTTCAGAGAATGGCTTTGATGAGTACACCACCCTTTACCAAGAGAGGAGAAACCATGAGTCAGAACTACTCATGTCATTTGAGTTCTATCTGCTCCCAGATTTTCCTTCTCCTAGCCCTCCAAAGACCCCACAGGGGCCGAAGCTCCAAAGAGATCTCACATTGCCATTGCTCTTTTGAGGTTAAGCATTGTCCACAGAAGGTGCACCTTGCTCGGAGTTTGCTGAAACGATGAATGAATTTAGGGTCCTTAGGGATTTAGATTAGTGTGCCCAGGCCAGGGAGGACTATAGTTGGCGACCAAGAGGAGTAAGTACAGCAGATACTGAATGGGAGGGCATGGGATAGGAAGTATACCTATGAAAGGTAAGAATGCACAACAAAGAGAAGCCGAGCCCTGAAACCAAAACAGCCCAAACCACTGCTTCAAGGCTCTATTCAGTTCCAGCTCTAGGAGACATAAAGCATAAAGCAGGAACCACCAGCAACCTGGGCCACTTGGTCAGTCTGTCTCGTGTGAGTAGCATTAATTTCTTGCCCCAAAAAAGCCTAGAGGTCATCTGACAGAGACAAACATTAATTTTCCTCTATCTGGTACTGAAGAGACACACCATTCATTCGTTCATTCATTCATTCATTCATTCAGTATTTATCTCCTTCCTAACCACCACCCCCAGGAAAAAATCTTCCCTTGATCTTTTTCTCATAAACTTATTACCTACCTCCAGCTTTTCCTACTCTCCCTTGACATAATCTATTCTAATGTTAATTTAAATTCCTACATAGTCCAAGCAAAGGAGCTAAATGAGTGACAAAAGAAGAAGTGATGCGGATGGCAACTGAATATGCTACTTGACATTGGCTTAGGACCTCTGGTCTCTCCACACCACTTTCCATTTCTAAAGCCAGAGTCACTCACCTCATCAAAATCTAAACTAAATCCAAAATGAAATGGCTTTGCCTGAGGTCACCAGTGACTTCTCAGTTAACTGCCACTTCCCAAACTTGTTTCTAGCTCCTAATGTATTTGACTGTTCTGCAGCATTTGATGCTTTGGGCCATGTCCTAGTCCACAAAACTTCTTCCTTGGCTTTTCAGATCCCCTGTCGCCCAGTTCTCTGATCATGCTTTCTCTGCCCTGGTAACTTCTTTCCTGACCAATATCCTCTTGTCACTCTCCCTGCCCTCCCAAGGTGACATCAGCTACCACTCTTATTCTTACAATTTCTACATCTCTCTGCGACTTAAATTCCTTGTTGGAATCCAACCCTATATCCAGTTGCCCTTTACACCTATACACCCAGATGTTCCCAAGGTAACTTTTCTGCATCACCAATGTGACCTTACTGTCTACCTCCACAGCCTACTTTCTCAATCATTGGAGTTAGAGGACCACCTATGTTCACTCTCATAAGCCTAAAACTTTGGTATTATCTGCAAGTTCCTCTCTCTGCAGGTTCGGTGAGACAATAAATTCTGTGCACTCAGAAATGTCTCTCGATTCCTAGATCTCCTCTTGCCTTGTTTACCATCAAAGTTCGAAGCTACCGTAATATAATGGGACTCTATAACCTCTGATCTTTCCAATCTATCCTCCAATATTGCCACTAGAGTTTCCTTTCTAAAATGCAAAGCTGAGGGCGTCTGGGTGGCTCAGTGGGTTAAGCCTCTGCCTTAGGCTCAGGTAATGGTCTCAGGGTCTTGGGATCGAGCCCCGCATCGGGCTCCCTGCTCAGCAGGGAGCTGAGGGAAGCTCAGCTTCTCTCTCTCTCTCTCTCTCTCTCTGCCTGCCTTTCTGCCTATTTGTGATCTCTCTGTCAAATAAATAAATAAAATCTCAAAAAAAAGTATCATTGTAAAACTAAATTAATTACTTAAGTAAAATGCAAAGCTTGTCACAGCAATCCTTTACTTCAGAACTTAGTGGTCCCTAGTTGCCTGCAAGATAAAATTCAAGCCCTTGGGCCTGGACTACAGCAGAGTTTATGATCTAGCATTGGCCCACTTTCTCGTCTCGTGAAAAGGGTAGGCCCTTCTTCCTTCAGTGTTCCTCATCAAGCTCACTTTTTCCCCTTCCCAGAAGACCACGGTCCTGCTCGCTCCACAGCCGGCAGTGTTCTCATGATCCACACTCCACTCCTTCCTTCCACCCTCCCAGTCTGAGGTCAAGTTTTAACTCCCAGGAAATTGCCTTCAGCCTTCAGATTGTTCCGTTGCTCTGTCCTCTGTGTTCTCAGAATGCAGCACTTCTTGAGTTATCATTTGCCGGTACATCTATTTCTCCCAGTCGGGGGCTCTCACAGCAAAGCGTTTCAGGCTGGCTTATTTGGTAGAGCCTGCGACTCCTGATCTTGGGATTGTAAATTCAAGCCCCACTTGGGTGTAGAGATTACTTCAAAATCTTAAAGAAAAAAAATAAAAGTTTCACGTCAGAGTTCCCTGTATCTAGCACAATGCTTAGCAAATAAATCATATCCACTAGTAAATGTTGAATGAGTGACTGAAAGGGAGCTGAATACTGGTAATATGGCCAGACAAGTAGCAGGATTATTTGTCTTCTCTCCTTTATGCTACTGGTGCTCAAACATTTTGGTTTTTTTGACTCCTTTACAATTTTATTTATTTATTCAGATTTTATTTGTTTATTTGACAGAGATCACAAGAAAGCAGAGAGGCAGGCAGAGAGAGAGAGAGAGAGGAAGCACTCTCCTTGCTGAGCAGGGAGCCCAATGCAGGGCTCGATCCCAGGATCGATCATGACCTGAGCGGAAGGCAGAGACTTTAACCCACTGAGCCACCCAGGTGCCCCCCACTCCCTGAATCTTAAGTGAAACTGAAATCTGTGAAATGGAAACAATTACACACATGCTTGTTTTGAAGGTACACTAAGATGAAGAGTTGGAAGACCATGGGACTCTTGATCTCAAAAAACATAAAATGTGCCCTTTTTAACTATGTTTAAGTATACAGTTCAGTAGTCACTGTGTGCACACTACAGTATAACAAATTTCCAGTACTCTTTCCTCTTGGTAAACTGAAACTCTGTACCTACTGAATAACAATATTCCCAGGGTGCCTGGGTGGCTCAGTCAGTTAGGCATCTGCCTTCCGCCCTGGGTCATGATCTCAAAGTCCAGGAATCAGCCCTCCCTCCGGTTCCCTGCTCAGCAGGGAGTCTGCTTCTCTCTCTCTCACTCCTTCTGTGTGTTCTCTCTAGTTCTCCCTCTCAAATAAACAAATTAAAAAAAAAAAAAAAGAAGATGAAGAACAATATTCTCCCTTTTTATATACCCACAGTCCCTGGCAACCACTTTCTATTTTCTAAGAGTCTGAGAAACTGACCTTTTTTAAAATATATATATTTTATTTATTTATTTATTTATTTATTTGACAGACAGAGATCTCAAGTAGGCAGAGAGGCTGGCAGAGAGAGAGAGAGAGGAGGAAGCAAGCTCCCTGCTGAGCAGAGAGCCTGATTCGGGGCTTGATCCAAAGACCCTGGGATCATGACCTGAGCTGAAGGCAGAGGCTTTAACCCACTGAGCCACCTAGGTGCCCCGAGAAACTGACTTTTTTAAACTGCAAACTTGTGATGATAAAATGTTAACAATACAATTTAGTGACAGAGCTTCAAAACATACTAAGGCATCGGCAGGTTTTAAATTTTTTTAATTTATTATTATTTTTAAAGATTTTATTTATTTATTTGACAGAGAGACAGCGAGAGTAGGAACACAAGCAGGGGCAGAGGAAGAGGGAGAAGCAGGCCTCCTGCCTAGCAGGGAGCCCTATGCGGATCTCCTGGGATCATGACCTGAACCAAAGGCAGACGCTTAACAGCTGAGCCACCCAGGCATCTCAATTTTTTTTTTCAATTTTTTAAATTTAAATTCAATTAATTAATGTATAATATGCTATTTGTTTCAGAGGTAGAAGTCAGTGATGCATCAGTCTTATATAATACCCAGTGCTCATTAAGGCACCAGCAGTTTTATCCACCATTTCACTTTATAGCATCAGTGCAGAGTCAACACAGTGAAAAAGGCAAAAAAAAAAAAAAAAAAAAAAAAAAAAGTCTAAGTATTATTATGAAATAGTTTTGACCTCATGGATCCTCAAGAGTCTCAGAAACCCCCAAGGTTTGACAACTCTGCTTTAAAAACCATTGTTCTGGGCATGTTTCACATCTTTAAATCTAGGTAATAATACCACTGTCTTAGAATTGCTGTGCTAGTAAATAACCTACACAAAGAATTCAGCACAGAGGCACGGGGGGGGGGGGGGGGGGGGG
>NC_081570.1:20925964-20941186 GCF_022355385.1 Mustela nigripes
GCAGTCAGTTAAGCATCTGCCTTCTGCTCAAGTCCTGATCCCAGGATCCTGCCTTGGGAATCCCTCCCTGCTCAGTGGGGAGCCTGCTTCTCCCTCTCCTCCCAGCTTGAGTGATATCTCTTTCCCTTTTTCTACCTCTGTCTCGATCTCAAAAAAAATAAGTAGAAATCTTTTTTTAAAAAAGGGGGGTGGAGCACAAAATCTTTTAGGAGGAACGCTATAAATATTTCCACTCATTATTACCTATTACCTAATCTTTATTTGCTTAACACCATATTCAAAACTCTATCACATTTGCAACATTTCACATGTAATATGTATCCCCAGAATTCTTTATTTGCCTACTTCTTTATATTAGGGGAGCGTGTGTTAAAATGTGCTTAATGTAAAATTTACCTTTTTAACCATTTTTAAGTGTACAGTTCATTTGTATTAAATACATATATCCATTGTTCTGTACAGGAGGGTTTTGATTTTAGCCAATATTTATTTATTTATTTATTTATTTATTTATTTATTTATTTATTTGGGCTCCTGGTGGCTTAGTCGGTCAAGTGGCACCCTCCCTAGGGTCATTCCAGTTCCGAAAAAGGCTCCCCGCTCAGCGGTGGTTGCTTCTGTCTTTCTCTCCCTGCTCGTACTTTCTTTCTCTCTCTCTCTCTCTCTCTGATAAATAAATAAATAAATAAAACTTTTCTTTTTCAAAATTTTATTTATTTACTTGAGAGAACAAGAGCACGAGATAGAGTACAGAGTGGGAGATACTCAGCTGAGCCAGAAGCCCTACGCGGGGCTCGATCCCACAGTGCTGGGATCATGACTTCAGCCAAAGGCAGCCATTTAACCGACTGAGCCACCCAGGCGCCCCAATAAGTAAAATCTTAAAAAAACAAAAAAATTAGCCAGTTCGTGTAGAAGTATTTCTGTCCTATTTATCTACTCATTTATCAAATGTTTAATTTCACATATGACAGGGAGGATTCAATCGCTTTTGTGAGTGTGCATTTTTCTAGATGGCTTTTTCGATTTTGCATATAATTACCCCAAAGTGTTGGGGGGGGGTGGCGACTTTATTTGAGCGTACATCCTGCAGACTGAGTTAGCTGATTGCTGAAAAGTGAACTTGCCACTCAGCAAGGACTACATATTTCTAAACCCCGCTTCAATTTTCGTTCCCCAGCAAGGTTCCCGCGCGAGGGCCCTATTGTCGCGAAAAGCCTCCGAACCAGGTAGGGGTGGGGCTTAAGGCTCAGTGGTTCCCAGAACCCTTAGCGAATTTCCGGTTCCCTAACTGCGCAGGGCGATGCGCAGGCGCAATAGATAAACCTTGACTTCCGCGCGCTTCAGGAGGTATAAATATAGATGCCCGGGGAGTTGCTCGGTCTTTTCGAGAGTTGCGGCTTTGCGCTTAGGGCGGCTGGTGAGTCTATTTACCCGTTCGGTTCGTTAGTTCTAGGCCTAGTACTCGGGTCTCGCCAACTAGATTGCCTTTTAGGCTTCTTCGTCTCCAGGATTCCCTTCAGCGGTGTCCGTGCTAACTACACTTACTCGTGCAGCGGAATTGGGCCGGATGTGGGCCGCTGAGGCCTCGCGAGCCGCGGATCTTGCCTATAATCTAAGGCGCTCGCGCTGAAACCTGCAGAGATGCCACCTCCCCCGCCGGTCGTTAAATGCGCGGCCCATCCCCGCCCCGTTGCCTATCGCCCGGCTTAATGAGCTTGTCTCCCACGAGGCGGTGGAACTGCATGCGGGTCCTTTAATTCTGACACCCATCTGAGCTTAATCGATTTCGAAACGGACGATTCTTAATTCCCCAATTCCTTTATGATGTAGGGAGAGGTCACGACTCCTGATGACCGGTTTATGGGTAGGAGCCGTAATTGCTGTGTCAGCGGCTCTGCATTTGCTATTTCTTTGAAAGTAGTGCTAATCGCTTGTTGGGGTTTGCAAATATGTTTGGGGTTCCTGGCTGAAAGTGCGTTTAGATCACTAACAAGAGACTGCTGATCGGTCTTTAACTCGAGTTGCGTTGGCACTTGGGAATTCAGGGTCCACCCCAAAATGGATATTCTGGGGAAGTAGCGGTCAACTGGTTGAAATTTATTTCTAGCTCATTAGCTTGCAAGTTAGTAAATGACAGTGATCAACGTGGATATTCCCGGGAGGTCACTCTCCCCGGGCTCTGTCCAGGTGGCGTACGGGAGCATAGGGCTCTGCCCCGTGACGTATGGTCCCTTTCCACGACGTTGGAGATGAAGCTGGGCCTTGAGTCTGCGCCTGCATATTCCTACAGCTTCTCAGAGTCCTGTGGACCATGACTGAGGAGACAAACCATGCAGGAAACAGCTCTGTAGAGCACCCTCTGTCTGGATCTAGGAAAGAAAAGTCTCTTATCAGCTGCTGTATTACTAGATTAAGCTCTTGCCTACTTTGCTTTGCAGGGATCGCTCAGGATTCCAAATAAATTGATTCCAGGTAAGTAAACCAAAGAATTTGGGTTAAGAATTGTTTTTGGCTTGTGTTTTCTCGTTGACATTTAAGTCACCCTAGGTCAGTTCCTTTTCATTAATATGTTGACAGTTTTGTAGATGTATGCTCATATCTGGGAAGATAGCTTGTTATTCAGTATTAGTTAATATTTTCATGTCTTTGTCATGTGATAGGGTGGAAACTTCTCTACTAATGGGAAAATTCTTAACAGTTGGGGTGAATTAACCAAAGTCAAGATTATCAAAGTGTGCATGCAAATCATAGTTAAAGCAAATGTGCATACAACCTCAAAGTCTGTGTATGGTTACCAAGGATTTGGTCTCCCGTACAAGCCCTTTCCCTGAGATGAAGATGGGTGTATGTACCTAAATATTGCTAAGACCCTGAGTAATTAAGTAGAGAAACCATGAGACCATAGTAGCAACTGGGTTTTTAACAGGCTTTTGTCACATTCACTTGTGTAGCATGGAATGGGGAGAAATGAAATTTCTTAAATCTTTTGAGGGTGATGTTGTTTAATCATGGGCATTCCAACGTGGATACACCCGGGAGGTCACTCTCCCCGGGCTCTGTCCAGGTGGCCTATGGGAGCATAGGGCCCTGCCCCATGACGTATAGTCCCTTTCCACAACGTTGGAGATGAAGCTGGGCCTTGAGTCTGCGCCTGCATATTCCTACAGCTTCTCAGAGTCCTGTGGACCATGACTGAGGAGACAAACCATGCAGGAAACATCTCGTGAAAGCTCAAAATTTTTAGTGAGATTGTGAATATGAGTCTGATCCTCTTTATTTGTTTTCATTCAGGAGAGAAGAGGAGCTTCACCTAACATTGGCTGTTAACCTTTTGGGTCCTTTATTTGGCAGGGAGGGTTGGTAGAATGAATGATAAATGCTGATAAGCCTGGAAGTTTGGAAGCTTGGGCATATTTGACCCATTTTTTCAAACTGCTGTTAATACTAAATTTGGGGAACAAGTGGAGTATTCTATAGGACAGGTGCCCAGTAAAATTTGACTAATGCAGACGGGACTAAATATGGCCATGTCTATTAAAACAGTCTGGTCCTTTGACCCACAAAGCCCAAAGATTCCAGAATGCCTATGAAGAGAAAACTTGTCCTAAGGAACTTAAGATACTACTTGGCCTTTTCTACTATTCTCTGTAAACTGGGATTTATAACTACATAACTGAATGGAGAACAGAAGCCTATGAGATCCTAAGTATGTCTTAAAGATGCAGGTCTGTTTATAATGTATTTATGAATTACAATAAAGATGACTACATATTTGTGTGGCTCCCTTTTTTTTTTTTTTGGTGGAAATGTGACTGACAACTGTATTCTGTAAATGGAAGTGCTTGTTTTGGGAAAACTACCTTTGCAGTTAATATTTGATTAGTTCTGCATTAACTAAAGAGGCTGAGCTTGTGTCTCTTGTCACATTGTCAATGTGTTACACATTCTCATGTGAGATTCCTACCAGTTACAGGTAAAAGGTTGCATTCAAAGGTGGGTAGAGCTTAGAATAATGAATTTAGGTGTGTCATGAAAGACAACATACACCTGGACATGAGTATTAGGAGATCAGAGTTACTAATTAGACCAAACCTTATCTCCGTTTCCCACAATATAGTATAGGTAAATTGACCTTAACAGGATTGGGCTTAAATGCAAAAATCATACACTGTTAATTAAGGTAGTTGAGCCTCTACTGCCAATGTTCCAAGTGGGACTTGAGCCTAAGAAAATTGTCATCCTGCCGATGAGTGTGAGATTGAGTCACAATGGGAGTCTTGTCAAGTTGGTACTAGCTGCCAGCATTAATAGGGCAGTTGAGACCCTGAAGGATGGGGACTAGCAGGGAACCATCTAGGAGGTAGAGTCTAGATCCAGAGTGGGGCTAAATGAACATAATGTGGGGAGGGCTTTTAACAGTCATGTGGCCAGTTAGAAGTCCTCAGGGTCAAGTTTAAGGGAAGTGGGTGATTTCGAGTAATCTTGGAACATCTGGGCAGACTACATACAATTCAGGGCCAGAGGATAGAACTGAAGGTAGGTAAGTGTTCATAGCCATTGGAAAACCTGGGAGAGCTTTGTTGGGCTTATTTTTAAGGAATAAGACTTCAGGTCCTCTGTTAAAACTACATTTGTACTTAACCTGTGCCAGGCACTACTGTAAGCTTGGCACATATTTGTGACTGAGATAGGTATTAGATTTAACAAAAAGGCTAATTGTCCAAGCTAACAGCTGAGTAGAGTCTCCGCACAAATCCACACCTATAGACTTCCTGGGAGGGAACTTCTAGACCTGGGCCAGCCTTTTGTCCAGTTCTGGTAAGTGGCTTACTGAGAGGAGGTGCTCAGTAAAATGAATGGTGTTAGTTTTCCCTTTAGAATCAGGGAGTTTAGTTTCTAGTACAAGTGAACACAGGCAGGGTAACCTGCTGGGCAGGAAATAACATTCTCTGTGTAGCTGAAGCAAAGCTGTCAGTAGGTATTCTAGGCCCTACCCTTTCAGCCTCCTGCTACCTATCTAGGCTTTTTCAAGCAGGCTCTTCTCGCCTTTTTCTGAGTGTAGGCAGTGCTATCCGTCATTGCTAAACTTGGTCTTGGAATCAAAGCCTGCCTGGTTTGAATCCAAATAGTACTACTTGCTGTCCATGTGAGCTTGGGCAAGCCCCTTAACCTCTGCCTCCTTTTTTTTCATCCACAGAATGGGGATGATTCAAGTACCTACCTGTTGGGGTTCTAATGAGAAATTCGTTATTTTGTAAAAAGCTGTTTCATAAAAGCATGAGTTTGTTAAATACCGCTTACCAAGCAAAACACCTGGGATACGGTATCTAATAAATGTTGTCCAATAAATAGCTATTACTAAACCAGGTTTATCTCAGAACCAACCCTATTTCTAGGAGAGTTTAAGGGATTAGTAATGCCCAAGATCACCTAACTAGTAAGGAGCAGAACCAGGATTCAAACCTACTTCCCAAACCATATATATTACTAGCTTTGAGCAAGACAGTGGTATTTATTTTTTTGAAGATTTTATTTATTTGACAGAGATCATAAGTAGGCAGAGAGGCAGGCAGAGAGAGAGGGGAAGCAGGCTACCCACTGAACAGAGAGAATTCCATGACCCTGAGATCATAACCTGAGCCGAAGGCAGAAGCTTTAACCCACTGAGCCACCCAGGCACCCCCAGTGGTGACATTTGTGTATTATTTAATACTCCATGCACCTCTGTAAAGTAGGTACTCTTTGTCCCCCTTTTGCAGATGAGGAAAGCTGAAGTTGGAGGATAATAAGGAACTTGTCCAAGTTAAACAGCCAGTAAGTGGCAGAGTATGAATGTGAGCAAGGCAACTGACTACAGAGCCTATTTTCAATCTATGTCATATCATGCCTCAAAAAATACTATTTCCACCTGGCTTAAACCACTTCTTTTTGTATTGAGCTAATGTAATAACCAGGACACCATAAAGCCTCAGTTTCAGTTGTAATGAATTATAAACTTATGCGCCCAGTTTTACTTGACAGTAGAAAATAGAGTGGAAATGAGTAGTTTCCTGGGGAGTGAGAGCCTTTCCCTGGCCATGCCTCCCTCTTTCACCACCTTCTATCTTTGGGATGGATGGGACCCACATTTTAATGATAGTACCTGACATTTGATGAAGATTTGCTATGTGCTAGGCATTCTTTAATTTTTTTTTTTTTTTTTTAAGATTCTATTTGATAGTGCATGAGAGGGAGAGCACCTGCTGGAGAAGGGCCAGAGGAAGAGGGAGAAGCAGATTCCCTGCTGAGCAGGGAGCCCCACAGGGGCCCAGAACCCTAAAATCACAAACCAAGCCAAAGATAGACACTTAACCAACAGCCACTCAGGAGCCCCATGTTCTTTAATCCTTAAAACAGCCTTACACAATGCAGGGAATTTTATTAAATCCATGTTCTAGAAAAGGAAGACAAAATTAAGGTTATATCATTTGCCCAAGGCCACACAAAGTGGAACTTAAAGGTCTTTGTCTCTAGGGCCTGAATTCTGCACCACCATCTTCACTTTTCCTTACAAGCACACCTTGGGGTGCTTGGGGTGGTTCACTGGGTTAAGCCTCTGCCTTTGGCTTGGGTCATGGTCTCAGGGTCCTGGGATGGAGCCCCATGTTGGGCTCTGCTCATCGGGAACTGCTCTCACCCCCCTTCCTGCTTCTCTGCCTACTTGTGATCTCTCTCTCTGTCAAATAAATAAATAAATAAAAATAAGCACAACACTTTGAGTATCCCATCATGATAGTTGTTAGCATTCTGATGTGGTTATTTTTAAACTGATGTACATCTAACTTACTAGTTGGGTCCTCAAGGAGTGGGACCATCTATGTAAGCTCAGTACCTGTACTGCCTGGCACGTGGCAAACGCTGGTTGTTGTTGGGTTGTTTTTTTTTTTTTTTCCTATGTTCTATTGATTTCTGCTTTTATCTTTATTGTTTTCTTATGATTAGATGTAGTTTATATTCCTTTTCCTCATTTCTTTTTTTACTAAGATTCGTTTATTTGAGGGGTGCCTGGGTGGCTCAGTCATTAAGAGTCTGCCTTCAGGGGCGCCTGGGTGGCTCAGTGGGTTAAGCCGCTGCCTTCGGCTGAGGTCATGATCCCAGAGTCCTGGGATCGAGTCCCGAATCGGGCTCTCTGCTCAGCAGGGAGCCTGCTTCCCCCCCCACCCCTCTGCCTGCCTCTCTGTCTGCTTGTGATTTCTCTGTCAAATAAATAAATAAAATCTTTAAAAAAAAAAAAAAAAGAGTCTGCCTTCAGCTCAGGTCATGATCCTGGGGTCCTTGGATCAAGCCCCACATTGGGATCCCTGCTACTCGGGAAGCCTGCTTCTCCCTCTCTCCCACTGCCCCCTTGTGTTCACTCTCTAGCTGTCTCTCTCTCTCTCAATAAAGTCTTGGGGAAAAAATAGATTTATTTGAGAGATAGCACTTGAGTGGGGAAAGGGGCAGAGGCAGAGGGAGAGAATCTGGAGCAGATTCCCTGCTGAGCATGAAGCAACACATGGGACTCATTCTCACAATCCTGAGATCATGACCTGAGCTGAAATCAGGAGTCAGACCCTTAACTGACTGAGCCATCCAGGCACCCCTCTTTCCCTCACTTTTTTTTTTTTTTTTTTTAAAGATTTTATTTATTTATTTGACAGAGCGAAATCACAAGTAGATGGAGAGGCAGGCAGAGAGAGAGAGAGAGGGAAGCAGGCTCCCCGCTGAGCAGAGAGCCCGATGCGGGACTCGATCCCAGGACTCTGAGATCATGACCTGAGCCGAAGGCAGCGGCTTAACCCACTGAGCCACCCAGGCGCCCTTTCCCTCACTTCTTAAGATAGAAGTTGAGGTCATTGATTTAAGAGTTTTCTTTTATTTAAATAGAAGCATTTAGTGCTACAAGTTTCCCCCAAATATTGCTTTAACAATATCCTAAACTTCTGGTATGTTGTGTTTTCATTTTAATTCAGATCAAAATACTTTCAAATTCCCTTTTGATTTCTTTTATCTATGGGCTGTTTAAAAGTGTATTCATTTTTGGGGCACCTGGGTGGCTCAGTGGGTTAAGCCACTGCCTTCGGCTCAGGTCATGATCTCAGGGTTCGGGGATCGAGTCCCGCATCGGGCTCTCTGCTCCGTGGGGAGCCTGCTTCATCCTCTCTCTCTCTCTGCCTGCCTCTCTGCCTACTTGTGATCTCTGTCTGTCAAATAAATAAAATCTTTAAAAAAAAAAAGTGTATTCATTTTTAAATACTTGGGAGTTTTCCAAAGATCTTTCTGTTATTGGTTTCTATTTTAATGTCAGTGTAGTCTAAGAATATACTTTGTATGACTTGAATCCTTTTAAATTTACCAAGACTTGTTCTATGACCTAGAACATGGTCTATCTTGGTAAATGTTTCATGTACACTTGAGAAGAATATGTATTTTACTGTTGTTTGAAAGCAAGGTGGAATGTGAAGAAAGGTGAAGCATTTTATAAAGGTCAATCAGTCAAGTTGGTTGCAGTTGTTCAAGTTTATGTCCTTGCTGGTTTCCTGGCTACTTGGTCTATCAATTACCCAGATTGGGTTGTCAAAATCTCCAGCTAAATTTGTGGATTTGTCTGTTTCTTAAAGAAGTTCTATCAGGTCGTGCCTGGGTGGCTCAGTCAGTTAAGCATCTGCCCTCAGCTCAGGTCATGATCCCAGGGTCCTGGGCTGGAGCCCCGCATCGGGCTCCCTGCTCAGTGGGAAGCCTGCTTCTCCCTTTGCCTCTGCCTGCCACTGGCCCTGCTTATGCTGTCTGTTAAATAAATAAATCTTAAACAAAAAAAGAACTATCAGTTTTTGCTTCATGTATTGTGAAACTTTGTTACTAGTTGCAATATGTTTGGGGTTGTGTATTTTGATTAATTGACTTCTTTATCATTTATGAAATTACTTCATTTCAGTACGTCTTTGCTCTGAAATCTACTTTGTCTGTTATTAATATAGCTGCTCCACCTTTCTTTTGACTAGTATTACCAGAGTATCTTTTCCATCCTTTTTCTTTTAACTTATTTGTGTATTTATATTTATACTGTATATCTTGGGCACCTGGGTGGCTCAGTGGGTTAAAGCCTCTGCCTTACAGCTCAGGGTCCTGGGATCAAGCCCCAAATTGGGCTCTCTGCTCAGCAGGGACCTGCTTTCTCTCTCTGCCTGCCTCTCTGCCTACTTGTAATCTCTGTGTGTCAAATAAATAAAATCTTTAAACTGTATATCTTGTAGGCAGTGTATAATTGGGTTTTGCTTTTTTTATTATGATAATCTCTACCTTTCACCTGGAGAGTTTAGACCCTATTTTTATATGATTAATGTACTTTGGCTTGAATCTTATTATTTTTTTTAATTTGAGAGAGAGAGAAAACATGGGCAGGGGGAGAGGCAGAGGGAGAAGAATACTCCCCACTGAGCAGGGAGCAGGATGCAGGGCTGGATCCCAGGACTGTGGGATCATGACCTGAGCCAAAGGCAGATGTTTAATAAACTGAGCCCCCCAGCGCCCTAGAGTCTTATCATTTTGAAACACGTTTTTATTTGTCTCATCTGTTCTTTATTTCTTTTGTCTTCTTATTCTGCCTTTTTAAAAAATGAGTATTGGGGGTACCTGGTGGTTCAATCAGTTGAGCATCTGACTCTCGAATTCTGCTTGGGTCATGATCCTGGAGTCCTGAAATGGAGCCCCACATCAGGCTCCTCGCTCAGCAGGGAGTCTGCTTTGGATTCTCTCTCTCCCTTTCCCTTTGTCCCTCCCCCGATGTTTAATGTACACTCTCTCTTTCAAATAAGTAAGTAAATTGTTAAAAAAAAAAAAAAATGAGTACTGGGCACCTGGGTGGCTCACTTGGTTAAGTGTCTGACTTGATTTTAGCTCAGGTCATAATCTCAAGGTTCCAAGATGGAACCCTGCATTGAGCACCGCATTGGGTGTGGAGCCCGCTTAAGATTTTTCTCCTCCTTTCCCACTGCCTTCCCTCTCTCTTTAAAAAAAAAAAAAAAAAAAAATATATATATATATATATATATATATATATATATATATATATATATGATTCTATATTACCTTCTTTGTTGGCTTACTAGCTATAACTTTGTTTTGTTATTTTGGGGGTTGCTTTAGGGTTCATAGTATACATCTTCAGCTTATAAGAGTCCACATTGGTATTTTATCACATCACTTAGGATAGTATAAGAATAATACGTTTGTCACCCCATGTATATCACTTTTATATATGTTATAAAACCCACAATACATTATTTTGTTTCAACATGCAATTATCCAGGGCACCTGGGTGGCTCAGTGGGTTAAGCCTCTGTCTTCAGCTCGGGTCATGATCTCAGGGTCCTGGGATCGAGCCCCACACCAGGATCTCTGCTCAGCAGGGAGCCTGCTTCCTCCTCTCTCTCTCCCTGCTTCTCTGCCTACTTGTGTTCTCTGTCAAATAAATAAAATCTTTAAAAAAAAATAAACACGCAATTATCCTTTTTAAAGTTTTAAGAAAGAAAACAATCATTCAAAACTGAAGGTGAGGGGTGGGGGTGGGGAAAAAACAACAACAAAAAAAATGAAGGTGAGGGGCGCCTGGGTGACTCAGTGGGTGAAAGCCTCTGCCTTTCACTCAGGTCATGATCTCAGGGTCCTGGGATCGAGCCCCACATCAGATCTCTGCTCAGCAGGGAGCCAGCTTCCCTTCCTTTCTCTCTGCCTGCCTCTCTGCCTACTTTTGATTTCTGTGTGTCAAATAAATAAATAAGATCTTTAAAAAAAAATGAAGGTGAAATAAGGAATTTTCCAGTGCCCGTCATTCCTCTGTGTAGATCCAGATTCTCGTCTGGTATCACGTTCCTTGTGCCCGAAGGTCTTCCTTTAATATCTCTTTTACAGTGGTTCAACTGGTAATGAATTCTTTCAGCTTTTATATGTCTGAAAATCCTTTTTTTTTTTTTTAAGATTTTATTTATTTATTTAACAGACAGAGATCACAAGCAGGCAGGGAGGCAAGCAGAGGGCAGAGGGGAAACGGGCTCCCTGCTGAGCAGAGAGCCCAATGCGGGGCTCGATCCCAGGACCCCAAGATCATGATCTGAGTCGAAGACAGAGGCTTAACCCACTGAGCCACCCAGGTGCCCCAGAAAATCCCTTATTTTCACCTTCATTTTTGAGAGATGGTTTTGCTGGATATTCCTTATTAGATATAATTTTGCTGGAGTACTTTAGAGATGTTGCTCTGTTGTCATCTTGTTTGCATTGTATCTTTGTCTCGTTCCTCTGTGTATAACATGTCTTTTTCTGACTGCTTTTAAGATTTTTGATCATTGGTCTTAAGTAATTTGATCTTGATGTGTCTTATTTTTCTGTGCTTGGAGTTACTTGAGCTTCTTGGATTTTGTGTTGGTCAAGGTTCTCCAGAGAAACAGAACCAACAGGAGGTATGTGTACAGATAGGTAGATAGAGATTTTTTTTTAAAGATTTTATTTGTTTATTTGGCAGAGAGAGATTGAGAGAGACAGAGAGAGAGAGAGAGTACACAAGCAGGGGAGCAGCAGGCAGAGGGAGAAGCAGGCTCCCCACCGAGCAGAGACCCCAATGTGGGACTCTATCCCAGGACTCTTGGATCATGACCAGAGCCAAAGGCAGACACTTAACGACTGAGCCACCCAGACGTCCCGATGGAGATTTATTTTAAAGAATTGGCACACGTAGGTGTGGGGGCTGGCAAGTCAGAAATCTGTAGAGCACTTTGGCAGGCTAGAAATTCCAGCAAGAGCTGGTGTTGCTGTCTTGGCAGAATTCCTTCCTTTAAGGCCTTTCACTGATTGGATGAAGCCCACCCACATCACAGGAGATAATCCGCTTCTTCTTCTTCTTCTTCTTCTTCTTCTTCTTCTTCTTCTTTTTTTTTTTTTTTTGTTTAAGATTTAATTTATTTATTTGACAGAGACAGAGATCACAAATAGGCAGAGAGACAGACAGATGGTGGTGGGGGAGCAGGCTCCCTGCTGAGCAGAGAACCTGATATGGGGCTCTATCCTAGGACCCTGAGATCATGACCTGAGCTGAAGGTAGAGGATTAACCCACTGAGCCACCCGGGTGCCCCAGTAATATGCTTCTTTAAACTACTGATTTAAAGGTTATCATACCCAAAAAACACCATCACAGCAACATCTAGCCTGGCATTAGACCAAACAGCTGGCCACCATAGCCTAGCCAAGTAGACATACAAAATTAGCTATCACAGATCTATAGGTCTGTAGTCTGCACATGTTTAAGCTGTTATTTCTTCATATATTCTCGTCCCCAGCTCCTCTTTGCTTTCCTGTATCAATAACTCACTGATGCTATTTTCAATTTTTCAAAAATTCTTTTCTCTTTCATTTTGGATAGTTTCTATTGCTATGCCCTCAAGTTTACTAATCATTTTTTTTGCAATATCTAATCTATTGTTAATAGCAATCCAGTGTATCTGCAATCTTAGATATTGTCAAGAAATTAACTTTTGGCCATTTTATATCTTCCATGCTTCTACTTAACTTTTACGAGCAGAATAAAGTTACAATAACTTTTTTTTTAAAGATTTCACTTATTTGTTTATTTATTTGAGAGAGAGATAGAGAGCATGAGAGCATAAGCGGGGAGGAGAGGGAGAAGCAGGCTCCCTGCTGAGGAGGAGGGGCCCCATGCAAGATTCAATCCCAGGACCCCAGGATCATGACCTGAGCTGAAGGCGGATACTTAACCGACTGAGCCACCCAGATGCCCCTATAGTAACTTTCAGCGTCTTTCACTTCTATCATTTGAGACAGTTCCTAGGCCAATTTCAGTTGTTTGTCCTCATGGTTTTCGTTCAATAAATAAAACAATGATAGAATGTGAAGAAATTAAAATCATTATATGGGTTCAGGATAGGAAAAGACGAAGTGGAGCCAAGGAAGGCTTCACAGAGATGGGGCTGGACAGAGCCTTAAGCTATTATCAAGAGCTTAGCAAGGCAGGAAGGAAGGCACCCATGAGGGAAAACAGCCCAGATAAAGGTGAGAAGGTAGAATGAACATGGACATCTTCGGAGTATAGTGCAGAGGGGAAGGGAAGAATAGGAAATCAACAGCCTGGGGCATTTGCCACCGGTGTTCCAAGAGCAGCAGACTCAATACCTGAGTCTTTAAAGATTTTGAAGCAGGGCAAGTTCTCACAGCCATAATTTAGGGAGACAAATGTGGGGACCTCGGAAGAACAAAATGGAGGGAAAAGGATGAGAGGGAGGACCAAAGGCCAGGAGGGCAGAGCTTTAGACCAGAGGGGCAGAAACAGAAACATGAAGAGAAGAGAAGAAAAGAAGGAAGCATTGGGGGTGCCTGGGTGGCTCAGAGAGTTAAGAAGAAAGAATTAGTGGGATTAAATCTTTACTTCTCAGAGAACCTTAATCTTGGCTATAAGGATGAAGTTGGGAAGGGAGTCTAGATCCATACAAAACATGTTTTATTTTAGGGGTTGGGTCTTCTGGGAAGAAATATAGGGCTGAAACTTAGGGTGGAAGTCAGAACCAGACCAAATGGGCTGTCTTCTCCGTTGAAAGAAGAAGAGTTCTGGTCCCCTTCTGCTTGTGTGCTGACCCCAGAGAACTTGCCTTAGCTCTATGAACCCCATTTTTCTCATTTTCCAACAATCATGAGGTTGTGTAAGGAACAAACAAGCTCATGGACATGGGTGGATGTGTTTCTGTAGTTAGCAAAGGGTTTGATAAAATGGGTGATAATAATCATTCTTAAAATTATGTTAAGCCATGTGAATGAGTCAGATCTTGGAAGAAGACAGCAGAGAGATCAAAGATCCAGAGTTGAACCTTGGAGAAATTTCACAGAATATTATCCCAAAGAGGAGTCCATGATGGAGGCAGAGGTAAACTTGGAGAGGTAAGAGACCCTGAAGGTGGGGAGTACTTTTTTGTTTTTTTTAAAGATCTTATTTATTTATTTAAGAAAGAGCGCGCACAAGCAGGTGAGAGGCAGAGGGAGAGGGAGAAGCAGACTCCCCGCTGAGCAGGGAGCCCCATGTGGGACTCGATCCCAGAACCCCGGGATCATGACCCGAGAAGAAGGCAGATGCTTAACTGCCTGAGCCACCCAGGTGCCCAGGTGGGGAGCACTTTGCGGTGAGGTCCATATCAGTAGGAGAAATTCAGTTGGTAAATACTCATCAAAAGTGTCCATCTATTATAGACAATGGGGAGGGTGTGTGCTATAGTGAGTGCTGTGAAGTGTGTAAGCCTGAGGATTCACAGACCCGTACCCCTGGGGCAAATAATACATTATATGTTAATTTATTTATTTTTTTTTTTTAAAGATTTTATTTATTTATTTGACAGAGAGAAATCACAAGTAGATGGAGAGGCAGGCAGAGAGAGAGAGGGAAGCAGGCTCTCCGCTGAGCAGAGAGCCCGATGCGGGACTCGATCCCAGGACTCTGAGATCATGACCTGAGCCGAAGGCAGCGGCTTAACCCACTGAGCCACCCAGGCGCCCCCATTATATGTTAATTTAAAAAGAAAGTATCCCTTTAGGGTGTGGGTATGACTGAATGACTTTCAGAGTCAGAATCAACATGAAATGGAGAAAATACCCTTCTGCAGAGGTCCCTGCCCTGATCTCAGAAATCCCCAGCCACAGTCAGATGACCTGAGAGGTCACCCCAGGGAACACCTGAAATCCTGAACAGTTTGTATCCATCCTGAAGAAGGAGTGTGTTAACAAGAGAACCTAGTCAGCTTGATGTCTTTTTCCCATCTCCAGTCCCAACCCCAATCCACACCTTCATCTTCTTTCTTAGCTGGTCTCCTTTGCTTCTCTTGCCCCCCACCCCTCTGTGTTTCCCCTCCCACCAACTCCATTTTCCGTTTTGCTCTAAAACAAAACTCTGCTCAGGTCACTCCCTTGCTCATATCCCTTCCCTAACTCGCCACTGTTCTCAGGACAGAAGCTGTACTCCTTAGACACACAGGCCCTGCATCATGATCTGACCCTCCACTCGAGCTTTCTCCCCTCTCCCAAGGGCACCCTCTGCTCAAGTCACACCTTGGCAGTTTCCCGCAACCACCCTAGGTTCTCATCGCTCCCTGTCATCGCAAGGGATGCATCTCCTAGATGCCCTGCCCTTGGAAAGCCTTTCTTTCTTTTCT
>NC_081570.1:20941196-20946159 GCF_022355385.1 Mustela nigripes
TTTCTTTCTTTCTTTCTTTCTTTCTTTCTTTCTTTCTTTCTTTCTTTCTTTTCTTTTCTTTTCTTTTCTTTTCTTTTCTTTTCTTTTCTTTCTTTCTAGTAGGCAGAGAGGCAGGCAGAGAGAGAGGAGGAAGCAGCCTCCCCACTGAGCAGAGCCCGATGCGGGGCCCGATCCCAGGACCCTGAACCGAAGGCAGAGGCTTTAACCCACTGAGCCATCCAGGCGCCCCTTGGAAAGCCTTTCTTAAACCCCAGGCTGAGCCCGATACCCTGCAAGGTTGTTGATGGTCTGATTTCTCATTTTTCTCTGACGGGGTCCCTTTTGAGAGCAGGGAAGATCATTATCTCTCTGCTCCGTACAGTCCCTGCCCCACCAGATCTTCCCAAACTCTGGTTTCAAGTGGTCTCTGATTGTCAGTTCACTGGTCCGGATTAGGAGCTTCCCAAATACGTTACCCACAGTCTGCAGTCCGCGGGCCAGGGGCGGAGAGAGCCTTGTCCAGCGCTCTAGCCTGAGCGCGCCACTTGCACTTCCCGGGGCGGCCGCCAGGGGCCGCCGGGCTCTTTGTTTTCCTTTCTGGCCCCGGGTCGGGGCCGGAGGCCTGCAGAGCGCATGCTCTGGGGCAGTTCGCGGCCGGGCCGGCGAGCGGAGGAGTTGCTTGTGGCGGACCTGCAGCGAGGTAGGTCGCGCCGTCACGGGCGGAGGGTCGGGGCGGCGGGTCGAGGCGGAAGGCGGCGCGCGGAGCAGTCACAGCCGGAGCCCTGGCGGGCCGGGGCCGTTGCCCGCGTGCTCGTGTCGGCGGCGCCGGCCCCACGTGAAGCCGGGCGGCAGGAAGGCGCGGGTGCGGGCGCGCGGGTCCCCGGCCCCGCGGGGCGCCCTGGCGCGGGCCCGGCCCCGCCTGGCTCCAGCGAGGGCCGCGCGGCCCCTGTGCCGCCGCGCCTCTCCCGCCCGGCCCGCGGCGCCCGCTCGGGCGGGAGATTCAAACGGCCCGAGCGCGGCCGGCGGGGTGCGCGCGGCCGCGGTGACCCCGCTGGGCGCAGAGCCGCGCGCCTCGCGGCCCGGGACCCGCCGCCCCGGCAGGGGCTGCGCTTCCGGAGCGGGGAAAGTGGTTTTGACCAGCGTTCGTCTGGAGGATGCGTTCGGCCGAGCAGGGGGAGGGATCCTGCCGGACCAGAGTGTGTGCTTGAGGAGCGCGAGGGTAGGCTGGGGAGGGTCGACTTCAGGGAAAGAAGGCTCAGCGTCAACAAGCACCAGGATGAAGACTGTTGACACTTGGAGAGGTGTGCTGTGAACCCCGGACCAGCTCATCTGTCAACTGATTATTTACTGACTGGCTGCTCCGTGCTGCGCTGGCAGGACTGGGGAGCAGTGGGGAGAAGGGCCCCGTGTGGCCTTTACAGAGCTCCTGGTCTCCTTGGGGAGACCCATCTGGGGGCCTCAGTCGTGGTCCAGGGTGCCATCGAAGTATGTCCGTGGAACCATTCATTCATTCATTCATTCATTCATTCAGGTAGTAATGAAACCAGGGTGATACACTTGCCTCCAAGGGCATCGTAGGTGGCTCTTAGTGGAAGTTGACTCTATACCTGACTTCTGTTTACTTGTGACTGTGTCTCACTCCTCTTCCAGACAGTAAGCTGCTGAAGAAGGGAGCTGTTTTTCTGTTAGGGAATGAGAGGTGGGGGCAAAAGATTGCTACTTATTTCTAGCCCAGACACTTAGTGTGTGGTTAAGAAACACACCCAGAGTCTATACAAAGGACTGATTTGTACAGTCCAGGATATGCAGGTGGGTAATGGGTGCTGGGCTCCACCTTTTCTTTCTTTCTTTTCTTCTCTTTTCTTCCATTCATTCATTCATTCATAGCTTCTTTCTTTCTTTCTCTAAGTAATCTCTGTACCCACTGTGGGGCTCCAACTCATGACTCTGAGATCAAGAGTTGCCTGCTTTTCCGAGTGAGCCAGCCAGGTGCCCACAGGGCTCCACCTTTTTGGGGTGCCTTGATCCCCTGTCCTGCCTCTGGGATTGCTCACAACAGCATTCTGCAGTACCTGAAGTCTTCTATCTGAGAGACCTATATTCTTTTTTTTATTATTTATTTATTTATTTATTTATTTATTTATTTGACAGAGAGAGATCACAAACAGGCAGAGAGGCAGGCAGAGAGAGAGGAGGAAGCAGGCTCCCCGCCGAGCAGAGAACCCGACGCGGGGCTCGATCCCAGGTCCCCGGGATCATGACCTGAGCCGAAGGCAGCGGCTTAACCCACTGAGCCACCCAGGCGCCCCTGAGAGACCTATATTCTGAGGCTCACAGAGAACTCAGGTCTGTCCTTCCCCAGGTCCTTCAGTGGCTCCCACACCCATCTGGCCCACCCACTCAGACCCAAACTGCCTCAGTGTCTTCTCTCTGGTCCCACCACCCTCTTCCACTCAGCTGGCTTCTGCCCTCACTTGTGTTTGGCCAAGCTCACGGATTCTGGGGAAGCCTGCCTGGGCTGCCTCCACCCCTGCCTGGATCATGGCCTGCCTTTGGCCGACCTGGTTTTTGTTTTTGTTTTAAGTCAATCAGCAAGCTATACCTTGGTTCTAGTCCTCTCTCTTACTGGCTGTATTCTCTGAGCCTCAGGCCCATCAATTGATTTAGGAGTGATAGTACTTCTTCTGCTTGTGGTGACAAGTAGAAGGCTGTTGGCATACAGAAAATAGGAGTGGCCGGTACCCGAGAGTGTCTCGTATTTCAAGGAGTAGGTTGGTATGATGGACAGACATGTAAACTATAGAGTAGTCATGGTCCAGAAGTCTGTCCCAGTTTCTCTGGGAGAGAATGGTTAGTTTAGGATGAGGGGAGGGACCAGGAAGATTTACCAGTGGAGCTGGATTTGGGACTGAGTAGACATTCTTCCAGTAGGATAAGGGATGGGAATAGAGACGCAAATGGTCTGGAGAGAATAGTAAGCAATCTGAGATCGTGTAGGAAGCAAAAGGAGGGTGTGATAGAGAAGGAATGAGGCGGTATGTTCTATCAGTACCACTCTGGAGGCCTTTCGCACCAAGCTAGGAAATGTGGGCTTTCTCTAAGTCTGAGCTAGAAAGCAGCTTGTTTCAGGTCTGAGGTTTAGAAAGATCATGACTGACTTACAGAATGACATGGGGTGGGGATCAGAAAGACCAGAGCCAAGGGGTTATCTTTTCTTGGGGAGAGGGTATGAGAGACAGTTCCCAGGCAGCCTGGAGCCTGGGGAGCCTGGGGAGGAAGCTGACAAGGGCACCAGCTTTGGAGTCTGACCAACCTGGTTGAGATCTTCACTTCTCCCAGTGCTGGGTGAGATACTCTTAACTTTCTTTTCTTTTCTTTTTCTTTTTTTTTTTTTTTTTAAGATTTTATTTATTTATTTATTTGACAGACAGAGATCACAAGTAGGCAGAGAGGCAGGCAGAGAGAGAGAGAGGAGGAAGCAGGCTCTCCACAGAGCAGAGAGCCCGATGCAGGGCTCGATCCCAGAATCCCGGGATCATGACCTGAGCCGAAGGCAGAGGCTTTAACCCACTGAGCCACCCAGGCACCCCTACTCTTAACTTTCTGAGCCTCAGCTTCCTCACCTGTAAAGTAGGATCAGGGTGCTTAGCTTGCAGCTAAGATGCCCCACAATGTTCACCAAAACACAGGTGGGTAAGGAGATGTTCACTGGATTCCAGCCCACAGGAACACATGTTTTTGTTAGTGCCCTGTGATACCAATCACCTCATGCCTCATGTTTATTTTTCCGTCTCCACTCCAGACCTTGCCTACAGGTCAGCCTAGCATCAGCACCAGTATGCTGACATAATTCTCTTCCCTGTGTTTTCACTTCTTGCTGTGAGTACTTTTCCGCACTACAGCACCGGCTCCCTCCCCGCCACAGCTGTCCTCTGCAGGTCATTCTGAAGAACTGGTGGGAGATTTACCTTTGGCCGGACAGGGCCTTGGACACAGGGAACTGGCTGCCAACTTGGCCAGAGGTACAGGCTGTCTACCTGAAACTAAGGGATACCTGTTCTATCCCACAGCCCTTAACCCACCCAGCTCTGCATACTTAAACGTCGCCTCTTGCTGGCTCCCAAAGACTTCGGACTTCATGAAAACATCTGGTAAAATGGGGCTCTTGGGTCTCTCCTCCCCGGTTGTCCCCCAGTGTTCTCCTACCTCACTAAATAGAAGTTGACCATTCTCCAAGTCAGTTTTTTTTTTTTTTTTTTTTAAAGTAATCTCTAT
Source organism: Mustela nigripes (assembly GCF_022355385.1). Classification (NCBI taxonomy): domain Eukaryota; kingdom Metazoa; phylum Chordata; class Mammalia; order Carnivora; family Mustelidae; genus Mustela; species Mustela nigripes. The sequence continues at coordinate 20,945,451 of NC_081570.1, forward strand.
ACTGAGTGTGGGCTCGAACTCACAACCTTGAGATTAAGAGTCACATGCTCCACCAGCTGAGCCAGCCAGGTACCCCGTTCCATTCTCCTAGTCATTTAAGCCAAGGCCTGGGAGGCTTTGTGTTTGGCCAGGCTTATAGGGGCATCCTGGGGAGGCCTGCCCGGGATCCACTGGATTTCTTTTAGGATGAAGAAAGTCATTCTGGATCCCTCCCTCTGCCTCACTCCACACATCTAAACCACAGATCGAATCTGTCTCCTAAGTTGATCTGTTTTGTTTCCTTTTCCTCTCTTAGCTCACACAGACCCAGTCAAGTCACCACCATCTCTCCTTTGGATGCCTGCAACGGCCTCCTCTTCCAGTCCATCCCAGTTTCTTTAGAATAGCCAGAACAGCCGCTTAAGAGTGTAAATCGGATGAAGACTTTCTTGAACGTTTTCTGTTTTCCCTAGAAGCCCATGCATGATCCAGCCCCTGCTCACTTCTTGCCATCTGACCAGTTCTCCAGCTGTAGCACGCTGGCCTCTCCCAGTTCCCAAACTTACCACACCGTGTTCCAGGCCAGTTTTGTCCTGGTCTTGCAGTGCCAGGTTTCTCAGATTTCAGGTCCTAGCTTAAACGTGGCACCTCCCTCACCACTCCCTTCCGCTACCCCAAGTTATTTTCTTTTTCTTTCGTTTTTTTTTTTTTTTTTTTTTTTTTTTTTTTT
>NC_081570.1:20946259-21067966 GCF_022355385.1 Mustela nigripes
TTTTTTTTTTTTTTTTGGTGTGATAAAATATACATGAAGTTTACTATTTTCACCATTTTTTTTCCACTTTAACCTTGTTTAAGCATATAGCTCAGCGTGGTTAAGCACACACATTGTTGTGCACCCCCAAGTTATCTCTCATGTCTCCTTGCTTATCTTTCACTCAGCACTATCAGTAATGTTTCTTTCCTGCTACAGTGTAAGCTCCATGAGAACAGGGAGAGGGTTAGTCTCCTTTATCCTTGCCACATGTGGCCCAACGCCAAGCAGTGGTAATAGGCACTCAAATATTTGTGGAACAAATGAATAAATGCTGCCATGTCTTGCGTACTTACTGTGTGCTTGGCACTGCAGAGTCCATTACAACATTTCATTCAGTTTTGACAGCAGGCCTGAGAGGTGGTCATAGCATTCCCTCCGACAGAAGAGGAAACAGCTCAGAGGTCGAGGCTGCTGGCCAACCAGGGTCACAAAAGCCAGGGTGAACAAGCCACAGCTCTAGCAGATGAATCCAGTTCCCTCTAATCCCAGAAAATGGGCATCTTTAGCATGGTAAGGGGTGGGGGGTTCTCAAAGAGGTGGGTCCCAAAGAGAGGAATCCCAACCCAAAAGAATAAAAGTTGGGTGACATTCAGAACTGCCACCTCATCAGAGTCAGAACAGGCCTGTCACAACCTGTAGAGGAAGCTCAGCCTACACAGGTTTGGAGGGTTCTGAACCTTTGGCTGCTTCCTTATCTTCAGTCCTTTGTTCCCCGCCAGGATAGTAAGCAGAAGTGTGCTCAGAAATTCAGAGACCATTGGCCTTGTGTTCATTACCATGCAGTGGGGAGCGGGAGGGGCTGATGCTCTAGGACCTGCTGGAAGGAGGAGATGGGGAGGTTAGGCCCACAGCTGAGCCCAGGAAGGGCTCTTGAAGTTCTCCCTCTGGTTTATAGTCTTGGGTAGAGTCTCATCCCTTAACTGAAAAAGGGAGGAGAGGTGGGTTAGATTAGATTAGAGCTGTGCTCAGGCATTGCCTGGGGCAGGGTCTAGATGTTGTATTTGAAGGTTTTATTTGTCAGAGAGAGAGAATGTGTGCACAAGCAGGCAGAGAGGCAGGCAGAGGCAGAGAGAGAACCAGGCTCCCTGCCGAGCAAGGAGCCTGATATGGGACTCAATCCTAGCACCCAGGGATCATGACCTGAGCCAAAGGCAGCGGCTTAACCAACTGAGCCACCCAGGCGTCCCTAGATGTTATAATACCGATATGAGTGTATAGTTTACAGTATTAGCTCATTTAATCCTCAATAACAAAGATATAGGTACGATTATTATCCCTGTTTTACTGAGGAAGAAACTGAATCATGAAGCGATTAAGTAATTCTGCCCAACGTCAAGCACTTAGAAAGATTCTGGCCCTGAGGCTCTCCGTGAGCACAGGCTATTCCACTTCCACATCAGGTTAGCTCTGAAGGGCGCTGACCCCTGCTAGCCACTCCAGAACCTTTGCAGTCAGATTGGAGAGCCCCAGGCTTCGACAGTTTCACAGACCAGGGCTCAATAAGGATTTATTTCTGGGGCTGGGTGTGTGGAGGAAGGTGGCTTTGGACACAGTTTGGGCTGGATTGGAACTGAGAGAGCTGGGGAGAGTGTCTCTGGGAGCAGCCTTGAGGAAGACAGGGAGACTTGTGGGGCAGCAGCAGCCAAATGAGGGAGCGATTTGGGGCCAAAGCCCTCCGCTGTCCTGGATGGTGCTAGGTCCAAGAAACTTTCTTGCCACTCAGTGCTTTCCTTTCCCCTTTTTGTAACACCTGGTGAGTGTATACAGTGTTTATTTTTATTTTTTTTTAAGATTTTATTTATCTGTGTGAGAGCACAAGCAGGGGGTGCGGCAGGCAGAGGGAAAATCAGGCTCTCTGCAGAGCATGGAGCCCCATGCAGGACTTGGGGGATCCCAGGACCCTGGGATCATGACCTGAGCTGAAGGCACCTGCTTAACAACTGATCCACCAGGCGACCTAAGTGTATATTTCTTAATTGGACTGTTTAGGAAAGCCAGTAGGAAAGCCACTACTCAGTAGTGGCACTTTTGGATCAGGGGGCACAGATGGTCTGGTTTGGTTTTATATAATGAGACTAGCTTTTATTTGTTTGTTTGTTTGGTTGGTTGGTTGATTGGTTTTTCTTTTGGTTTGAAAACAATAGTGCTTTACCGAAGTTACTGTTGGTTATCTCAGGGTTGAGGGGGAGCTGTGAGAGATACTAACTTGATTTTGGTTCTTCAAGGTTTTAATTTTTTATAATAAAATAAAAAATAGGTGTGCCTGGCTGGCTCAGTCAGAAGAGCATGCAGCTCTTGATCTCACGGTCATGAATGTGAATCTCACAGGTGGAGAAATTACAGAAATATATAAGTAAACCTAAAATAAATAAATAATTGAAAAAGACATGTAAAGTTCTTTGTCAGATATCTTAGATAATACAGGAAGGTACAAAGAAAAAAAAATGTCCATAATCCCATTTTCCAGAGGTTACCATTGTTAATAGTGAATATATTTCCTACCACAGAGTCTTGTGTACCTATTTCTGCATGTATATGCCTTTTTTTATGGGATGATGGGCTGTTTTTTCAAGCTGCTTATATTATTTGGCAACAAACATCTTCCTATTCAATAAACAAATCTCTGAAGGTGTCAGTTTTAATGGCCTCATATTGTTCTATCCTGAATATACTGCATATTTCCTAGGCACCCCCTACCATGGAGCGTATGGGTTGCTCCTTTTTTTTCTCTTTCTTTTCTTTTTTTTTTTTTTTTTTTTTTTGGTTACTGTTAGGAAGAATGCAGTAGAGAATATGTATGAAACCTAAACTTTGGGTGTATCCACTATTCTGTTCTTGTTCTTCTCAGGTAAACTCTGAGAAGTGGAATTGTCAGAATTCCTCTTACCCTTTTAGGGGTTCTGGTAAAGGTTACTTAGAGCAGGAAAATGACTGCCATTTCTGAGATGGAATATTTGCCTCGGTTTTTCAGGAAAGGAAGATGCCACCCAAACGTATAGCTAAGAGAAGGTCACCCCCAGAAGATGCTCTCCCCAAAAGCAAGAAGGTGAAGGGTAAGTTGGTGCTGGCCTCTGTCTCTGAATGGGAGACCTCTTGGAGCCCCCAGAATCTAGGACTGGGCTTCCCCCTGACATCCCCCTGACAAGCTGAGGGGCCTAGAAGCCCAGGAACTCCACCCAGATGGAGGGTCTTTTGTAGCTTACTGAATCCTACCCTCAGCAATTGTAAAGGAGCAGAGACTTGTCTACAAGCACTCAAGCAGTACTGGCGGGGGTGGGGGTGAGGAGGGGGGTGGTAAGACCCTAGTTAGGACTTTGCTCTAGGGATTAATATACTATGGCTAAGACCACTGACTTCCAGAAGTGGGTTCAAGTCCAGGCTCTGCCACTTTCTAGCCATGTAGTTTTGGGCAGGTGACTTAATCTCTCTGAGCTTTGAAGTAACCCATTCATAAAACAGAGGAAAGAACAGCACCAATCTCGCTGGGCTGTTAAGAGGAAAATGAGATAACGTCCTGGTAGCATTTGAGGGAGGTATCTGTGCTTTGCTCTTTCCTGGGACCCTGGAGGGAGTCGGGGAGGAGAAAAGTCCACCCCCAATCTGGGAGGGAATAGTGTGGACCCACACTCAGACAGTGTCTGTCTTTTGCAGACCATCGTAACCAGGCAGTGAGGGCCGTTGCCTCCCATCGCGTTCCAGGTGCCCGGAGGCCGAGCCCTCCTGACCAGAAAACCCGACCAGGTGGCTCCCTGCCCAGGGCACCCTCTGCGCAGCCGTACTGGCCCTGGCAGCCGTGGCCGCACCCCCGGGGGGAGGAGCTGGATGCCATTGGTTGCCCAGGGCTGCGGGCGTCTGCCATTGGCCCTCAGATGGCGCTGTGCCTTCCACTGGTTGGCTTGTATCTTTCGCAAATGCTTGTCTTCTGTCTTACTCCTGCCCCTTCCTCTTCTGCTGTGTGTCTGCTCCCAGATAGGAGCGGAAGGGTTCTGTGGGAGTATGTCTAGGACTTAAGTCGCAGCCTGAGGGTGGTGGCTAGGGACAGTGCTCTGACCCATGTAGGTTCCTTTGGTTGCAGTGCAAACTTTACTGTTTATTAGCTCCATGACTCTGGGAGGGTTACTTAACCTCTGAGTCTCTGTTTCCTTTCCTATAAAACAGGAGCCTAAATGTGGAAGGCCTGTAGTATAACTTAGGGGACTACAAAGCAACTTAACATTCGTAGAGTAAGCAGCCAGTAAAAGGTAGACCTTATCTGAGTCCTCACTGTTGGCACCACGACTCCTGAGAACTTAGAGCTGTTCAGGAAAACTGTATCCTCACTGTTCTCTTCCCCTTCCCACCAAGATTCATTTCACAATATTGAGTGTCTTCATGTTTCCATGTCCTCCCTCATATTAATACGTGCTCAGTTTTTAATTTTCACAAAAACCTTGTGACATAGTTATCTTTGCTATTCACATTTTACAGATGAGGAGACTTAGGCTTCCTAGAAAGGTCCTATGACTGGTCTGTGGCAGAGCAAGGGCTTGAACCCAGGCGTCTGTGGTCCCAGAGCCCATGCAGCGACCCCTCCTCTCTCCTGTCATCCTGCACACTCAAGGGCTGTCTTCTTCACCCCTCAGTCTCTCATAGGTCCCACAGCACAGAACCAGGCATGGTGCTGACACTGGGCCAGGGTGACGTGGGCCAGCTGGGGCTGGGCGAGAATGTGATGGAGAGGAAGAAGCCAGCTCTGGTGCCCATTCCAGAGGACATCGTGCAAGCCGAGGCTGGGGGCATGCATACTGTGTGTCTAAGCAAAAGTGGCCAGGTAGGTTGGGGTGGGTGGCCCAAGACTGGTCTGGGCATGGGGTTGGAGGGCTTGAGGAAGGAGCTTTGAACCGCACACATTACTCTGTGGAGATGGAGCTGGTCAGCTGCACAGGGAGTGGTCTAAACAAGAATGGACTGAAGCCAGACTTGCGCTAATGTGGGTATCTTGGGCACAGGTCTACTCCTTTGGCTGCAACGATGAGGGTGCCTTGGGAAGGGACACATCCGTGGAGGGCTCAGAGATGGTCCCCGGGAAAGTGGAACTGCAAGAGAAAGTGGTACAGGTGTCAGCAGGAGACAGTCACACAGCAGCCCTCACTGAGGATGGTCGTGTTTTCCTCTGGGGCTCCTTCCGGGTAAGACTGGGTCTGGAAGACCGCATGGGGGCAGGCTGGCAGAATTCACTGGTGAGAGCCCAGTGATAATCCATCTCCACCTCCCTGTTGTACCTAACGGTGGGGAAATCAAGGCCCGGAGGCAGAGCTTGGACCCAGACCCAGGTCTCTTCATCCAGGCCTGTCCACACCCCTGGCTCTTTCCTTGAGTCTGTATTATGAAGTGTGTTATCTTGGGAAAAGGGTGGGTCAAGGAGGCCTTTGGGCTGAGGCAGATTCAGGAAGCCTGCAGTCCTCACCCATCTCCCTGCCTTCAACCTCCCCTCTCCCCCACCCTCTTCTACATCTGTCAGGGGTTTTGGGGTACATGGAAAGGATTGTCACATCTCAGAATTTCTGAGGCAGGGGAGTTTAAACAGTAGAGTCAGCATTAAAATTGTTTTGGTACTTTGGTATTTATTTTAAAATGTCAAAAATAAAGGAATCAGATGCTTTTTTTTTTTTTTTTTTTTTTAGATTTTATTTATTTGACAGAGACAGACAGGGAACACAAGCAGTGGGAGAGGGAGAAGCAGGCTTCCCACGGAGCAGGGAGCTCAATGAGCGGCTCAATCTCAGGACCCTGGGATCATGACCTGAGCCGAAGGCAGACACTTAACAACTGAGCCACCCAGGCACCCCTGTTTTTAAAACTTCTTATGGAGAATTTCAAACACCTGAAAGTAGTCAGAAAAGTACCGAATACCCATCTACTTGCCTCCACTGTCATCAGCTTGTGGCCAAGCTTATTTCTCTCTACTCCCATCCACTACCCTATTCCTTTGTTATTTTAATGCAAATCACAAGCCACATAGCATTTCACTCATGAAGTATTTCCCTGTTTGTCCTGGCTCCTGCCCAGCGCCTCGTCCTCATCTGGCCCCAGTCCCCTTCACCAGACAGCTCTGGGGTTGCTGCGAAGCTGGACCTGGCTGGTCTGGGGCAGACAGGACCGGCCGGTAAGTGCTCTGTCTGGCCTTCCAGGACAATAACGGTGTGATTGGACTCTTGGAGCCCATGAAGAAGAGCATGGTGCCCGTGCACGTGCAGCTGACTGAGCCTGTAGTGAAGGTGGCCTCAGGTGAGCCTGGGGGTACTCACATTAGGCAGGAGCTGGAGAACTCGTTCCAGGACAGGCCTGGTCTTGGACCTTACAGACAAGCCTTGTATCCTCTGCCTTCCTCTCCCCCGCAGGAAATGACCACTTGGTGATGCTGACAGCTGATGGTGACCTCTACACTTTGGGCTGCGGGGAGCAGGGCCAGCTGGGCCGTGTGCCTGAATTATTTGCCAACCGTGGTGGCCGGCAGGGCCTTGGTAGGTGGCTTACGTCCTTCTGGCAGGGCAGCTAGGAAAGCCACCCCCTGGAGAATGTCAGAAGCAGGAGGGATTCTCTCTGTGTATTTAGGCTTGCATCAGATAGGCCTGCAGTGGTAGGTGAGATCTCTCTAGAGCCAGACCACCCTGGATTTGAATCTTGGTTCTTCTACCTACTGGCTGTAGTTTTCTTATCTCTAAACGTACTGGATGTTTCTCATCTCTAAACATACTTCATCGGGTTGTGGTGAAGTGAAATAAGTTAATATAGGAGAACATTTGGCACATGGTAAGTTCCATGTAAATGCTACCTTTTACGACTCGGGGAGTCTGAGTGAGGCACTTGCACTCTCTTGACCTCAGTTTCCTCTTCTTTAAATGGGGAAAAGGAAGAAGAATCCCTGCTTAGCTTCCCTCCAAGGGCTGTAGTAATGGGGAAAAACACAGAGGACAGAGAGAAGGTGTGTGTGTCTGCCACTGACTCCAGTCTCCTCTCTGCCTACAGAACGACTCCTGGTCCCCAAGTGTGTGATGCTGAAATCCAGAGGAAGCCGGGGTCATGTGAGATTCCAGGATGCCTTCTGTGGTGCCTACTTCACCTTTGCCATCTCCTGCGAAGGCCATGTGTATGGTTTTGGCCTCTCCAACTATCATCAGCTTGGTGAGTCCCAAGCTGGGATCTTGCACAGCTCTGAGTGACTTGGGTTCCAATCCTGGCTTCACTGCTCATTTGCTGGGCACCCTTGTTGGGGTCAGCTTATGCCTCAGATCATAGTTTTGCTCTCTGTAAAGTGAGAAGATCTATACCTTGGTATTGGTGTGGGGGAGGCAGTATGTGAGGGCATGAAGAAGGACAGCTCCTTGGACAGCTTCACCCTTGACAGTTCTATCCTGGCCTTTTCTTTCCAGGAACCCCGGGCACAGAATCTTGCTTTGTACCTCAAAACTTGACATCCTTCAAGAACTCTACCAAGTCCTGGGTGGGCTTCTCTGGTGGCCAGCATCATACAGTCTGCATGGATTCGGAAGGTGGGACCGCTGGCTTGCGGGTGGAGTATTCCTTGGGCATAGCCCAGCCAGACTCCTGAGACCGGGGTCCTTGGAACCTGGGCCTGCTCCGTGGGTTGGGTCAGATGTGGGTCCATGAGGGCCATCCCCATCCCCCAGAGCCCTGGCACTCATCCAAGTATGAGCTCAGTGGGGTCCTCCGGGGGTTCTCCCAGGCCTCCCTGGGACAGATGCTGCACACCTGCTTCTCACCACTCTGGGCCTACCTGGAGCATGTCCTCTGCTCCTCCTCATCTCTCCTCCCTCCTCCCACAGGAAAAGCCTACAGCCTGGGCCGGGCCGAGTACGGGCGGCTGGGCCTTGGGGAGGGTGCTGAGGAGAAGAGCATACCCACCCTCATCTCCAGGCTCCCTGCCGTCTCCTCGGTGGCTTGTGGGGCTTCCGTGGGGTATGCTGTGACCAAGGATGGTGAGTTGGGGCTGCCCATCCTCGGTGTGGTCGTGTCTTAGGGGTCGTGATTCTTACCGGACTGCTCGTCAGGCTCTGGTGTCCATGATTAAACAGAGCTGAGATGCAGACAGCACTGTTTGTGAGGACCTTGTTTTCTCCTGTCAGAAGCTCTGGCTTTGATGAACATAAAATGATGAACATAAAATTCATAAGGGTGATATGTTTCGTAGCATAGGAGAATAGTAAGGAGAGATATACCACTGAGGCCCACACAGGCAGTAGGACTTGAATCCAGGTCTCCAGAGTCTTTTTTTTTTAAGATTTTTATTTATTTATTTGACAGAGAGAAATCACAAGTAGATGGAGAGGCAGAGAGAGAAAGGGAAGCAGGCTCCCTGCTGAGCAGAGAGCCCGATGCGGGGCTTGATCCCAGGACCCTGAGATCATGACCTGAGCTGAAGGCAGCGGCTTAACCTACTGAGCCACCCAGGCGCCCCAGGTCTCCAGAGTCTTAACTCAGGTTTCTCTTTACACTTTCCACCAAGGTGACCCCTTTATTTATAACCTAGTATGTGCCAGCTTCCCAGGGAGCTGTACTTAGACTTTTATTAGGAGAGAGAAGGCTTAGTCACTAGGGTTCTAGCAGGCACAGCCCAAGACGGTATGAACCAGGTGGTCACCAGACCCTGGGTGGGTGAGAGGGATAGCCACAGATACTTTGAGAAGTCTGGAGCTGATGGAAGCACTTGGCCTGGAATTACCTGGGAAGAGTTCCTGAGGAAGTGGTGCTTGTACTAACTTTAAAGGTTCAGTCCTTTATGACAAGCAGTGGAGGGCATCCCAGGCACAGGAACATCCAGATCAGTCTCTAAGGTCATTGGAATGGCAGGTGGTGTAGGGGTTTGGGGAGTGGCTAGTCATGTAGAGCCTTGAATGCCATGCCTAGGAGCAGGGAGAAGTCTTTAGCAATGTGTAAGGACTGTTGTCTCTGCTTGACAAAGCTATTTTTTTAATCTGTCATCTCTTTGGCTTCTCCCAGCTTCCCTGAACTCCAGAGGCTGGGGCATTGCTAGGCTGTTACGGGCCAAAGCCAAAATTCACCCTCATGTTCCAGGCTTCTCACAGTATAAAAGATGGGGCTAGGGATCCTAGAGACAGCTGCCCCCATTTCTCTCCCCTGTAGGTCGTGTTTTCGCCTGGGGCATGGGCACCAACTACCAGCTGGGCACAGGACAGGAGGAGGATGCCTGGAGCCCCGTGGAGATGACTGGCAAACAGCTGGAGAACCGTGTGGTCTTATCAGTGTCCAGTGGGGGCCAGCACACAGTCTTACTAGTCAAGGACAAAGAACAGAGCTGATGAAGCCTCTGCGGGCCTTGCTCCCGGCCCCACCACTCTCCCTCCTGAAACTGGGAAGCTATGATGACTACAGATTCCAACAGGCCCCCCCCCCCGCCCCGCCCCGAGTACTCTGTCATCTCCTGCCTTTTTCCTATCAGCAGAACAGAATCCTTTTCCTCTTTTCCGACCTCCTTTCCTGAATCATCCTGCAGCCTACAGGATGAAGGGGAGTGGGGGGAAATGGAAGAGGGGAGGAGTTTCGGCAGCCGGAACATTGCTCACCCTAGAGCTTTGTGATTAGACCTTTCCCCCTCATCCCTACCTCCCATGGTCCTGGCTGACCTGGTGTTGCCTGCCAAAAACCAAAAATTCCTCCCATGGGGATTTGGTGCCCACGTTCTGAAAAGTTGGGAATCATCAAGCCCTACACTAGCCATGTGCCACTCTCTGTCCTTCACAATCCACAGGCAGACAAATGGTATGGTGGTCAGACCCAGCTGTCATGGACCTATGCCTGGGGGAAACTGGAGATGGGGCAGGGCTGCCCAGCTGTGGGCAACCCCAAGCCAAATATTTGGCCCTCAACAGATGTCCATGGAGAAGAAAAAACAATGATCCTCCACTTGATCAAGAAAAAAGCCAATCAGCCTTCGTCCCAGAAGCACAAAGCATTCCGCCCTTCAGACATTGCCTGAGTATCCTGCCCATCGGACCTGCCTTGCCTGTAGCCAGGGGCCTGAAGTCTGGAAAGGAAGCTACATCTGCAGAGCAGGACGTGGAGGGGTGTGGGGAAGGAGAGTCTTATAAACAAACTTACAGCAATATTGAGAGTGAAGGGAGGGAGGGGAGAGGGGTCAGAGGGACAGAGGCTGGTGCACAGAAAGGGAAGCAGCAGCTTGTACAGAGGCTGAGAAAATAGAACAGTTTAAATTTTTTTTAAATGTAAAGTATTTTGGAGGGGAGAGTGAAATCTTTTAACACTTTGAATAAATCTAGAGTTTTATAAAACAGGCCACTTGTTTTCTACATACTCCCTGCTTTTTTAAGGGAGCTCCTGCTGTGTTGGGAAGAGCAGAATAAACCCATACCTATGCACCTGGGCAAGACTAGGACCTAAGTGATGTCGCCATGTCCTAGTATGTGCCAGTCAGCTCTTGATGTGGCTGTTTCATACAAATCAAAAAAGAGAAAAAGAGCTGGTTGATTTTTTTGCTTAGGTATTTATGTTTCAGGAATCACTGGAGTTAAAAAAAAAAAATATGCTGCATAATGTGAGACATGAAATGGATCTTTTAATATCCTAATCCCAAACCAAGGTTTGAGTATAGCACATAGCTATAAATACTTATACTAATCTTGCTGTTATATCATTTCTCAACAGCTGATGTAATTGATTAAACATGGTTAACTGCACAGTAACTCTTAAGACTACTTACTACTCATATAAATGTAGATCTTTCCAGGCATTTGAGCAACCAGATCATACAGCTGACCTGTCTACAATGGTGATCCCTAGCCACATGTGGCTATTTACATTTAAATTAATTAAAATTGTAAAAATTTAAAAATTAATTTCTTTGTTTGGACTAGCCACATTTCAAGTCCTCAGTAGTCCCGTATGGCTGGTGCCTATGGGATTAGGCTATGCAAACATAGAACATTTCTGTAATTGCAGAAAGTTAACAGTGGACAATGCCGATCTAGAAGGTCTATTAATGTATAACAGGAAGTTTTTTTATTATCACCAGAAGGATTCTTCTTGGAAAAGACTTGAAAAAAATGAATATGATGTAAAAGAACTTCAAATGTATTCTGTGATTTTTTCTCCCCCCCGAAGTTTTGGTTTTAATACAGGCAATATACTGATTGGAAATTGACTTCTTAAAAGGGACATCACACTTTTGATTCTAATATTTCCTTTGAAAAGAAGCACTTGTGTCTCTGCTACTCCTCACCCCCTCCCAAAAAAAGTCCATTTGGTTTAGACTTACTGGAGTTTTCCCATTTGACAGGATAGCATGTTGAAAATACTCTGTTCTTAGTAACAGCTCTTCTGTGTTAGAACTTAAAATGAGCCAGGCATTGTGCTGAACACTTTATATGCAATAATAGATCTTTTAATCCTTACATCTGCCCTGCACAGTCATACTTGTCCCTTGGGAAACAGTCCCTGAGAGTTGTGATTTGCTTAAGGTCAAGAAGCTACCTACCAAATGCACAAACCAGGCTGGAATTTAAATCAGCCTCTACCTGAGCCTCGAACTTCAATTCCTTTTCCTTGTATGGCACTTAAGCGTTCTAAAGCTCTCTGAAGGTGCTTTACATATATGAGAACAGTCACATAGTACTCTATAATATACTCCTTGCCATTCTGACAATTGTATATTTTTGTTGTTGTTCCCTATAGTTAAAAATTGCCTTGTTTTTCACATGTGTAGTTTTTCATTAGTGCCAATGTCTTAAATGTAAATTTCCTTTTGTTCAAGTACATCAAATACCCTCTTTTATGGTTTCCCCCATCCTCTTCCAACCTGGATTGATTACCCCAAAACAAATGTAATCATAGAACACAATGTGGCGCTGCTATAAATATTTACAAAGTTGTAATGTAAATGTTCAATATGGCTTTGACAGTCATTTTGTTTTATTTATTTATTTTTTGCCCAGTGTGGGTCTTGAACTCATACCCCCTCCCAAGATCAAGAGTGGCATGCTCTACTGACTGAGCCAGCCAGGTGCTCCTTTTTTATGAGAAATTATAATCAGAAGATGGAGAAGTATATATGTATGAATGGAGGACAGTCGCTAAGATACCTGAAACTACAAATGAGAAAGTACATTATTTAGAAATGTGCAGATTCTAGGGAGATGTGGAAACTGCCTCAAGAGAGTGGGAACTGGGGGTAGGGATCAATAGGGTAAGGGACTGCTGTTTATCTTTTCATAAAATAGGCAAATATTTTCTCAGTGCCTAGCATATCTCAGACACTGTTGTAGGAATTTTATTAGAAACAAAACACAACAATCCGTCTCATGAAGTTTACACTCTGAATTAAAAAGAAACAAAGATTTAAAAGTCTTCCACTTGTAGTAAGCAAAGAGCACAGCAGAGGGGCTGGCAAATAGTACTAAAGGAACAGCTCTCCACGCTAATTTGAAGGCCTCCAAATACCATGTTGGAGAATTTACTGGATGCCAGGCATGGGGCCAAGTACTTTCCCAACTTCTCATCTTCTCTGCACAACACCCAATGTGGTAGCATGGCTGTTATCCATATTAGTCTCAGGCTAAGTAACTTGCCAAAATAATTAGTGAGAGGGGGCTGGGATTGATAGCCAAACCTCCCAGCCGCTATACTTGCTACTTATTGCTGTAAATAGGATAAACCTGGAAATGTGGCAGCTAGTGGCTGGATCTCAAGTTTTCAGACGCCTAAGCACTTCACTTGGGGGCCTAAGGCCCTGAATTTAGGAGGTATAAACTGGTAAAGAAAGGCCTAGTGGCTTATCAGCCCAGAAAGGGATCTTAAAGCACTTGGGGTGAACTTCACTGTTAGAGTTGATCACTTACAGAAGCTCCCCATTCTAAGAAATGGGCGCCAGGGTGAGGTTTTGCCTTAGACGCTCCCGGACTAGGAGAGTTAAACTGTCGGGATTATCTAGTCATTGTAATAAGTGTTCACTGAAGGCCTTCTACGGACAGGTCATTGTTCTGGGACAAGTTAAGAGCTGGCGCTTTGGGTTACGGTAGTGGATACTGGACTCCAAAAGGTAGAGTGATGAGATTTGGGATTATTTGGTTGAGATGACAGGGTTGTGTCAATTTACACTCCCTGGAACCCTCCGCCCCCTCTTTCCACTCCAGGGTTATATACAGGAATGATAGAAGAATCCCATCTAACTTCAACAACAATCTCATGTCTTGCAAACTGGGAAACAGGGTCAGGGGGTGGCCAGGGCAGACCTGTGCTTTGCCTAAGGTCACGCAGTGGAACTGGATCGCCCTGGCTCCCAACGGGGACTATTTGCAGGTTTGTTGGGTTTTATTGTTGTTTTTGTTTTTTACAGTGAGCATAACTGGTTTTATAATTTTATTTTATTTTTTAAAAAATTTTATTTGACAGAAATCACAAGTAGGCAGAGAGGCAGGCAGAGAGAGAGAGAGAGGGAAGCAGGCTCCCTGCCGAGCAGAGAGCCCGAAGTGGGGCTTGATCCCAGGACCCCGGGATCATGACCTGAGCCGAAGGCAGAGGCTTTAACCCACTGAGCCACCCAGGCGCCCCCAATTTTATTTTATTTAAGATTTTATTTATTTGAGATAGATCGAGAGCCAGTGAGCACGAGAGCAGGAAGAGGAACAGAGGCAGGGGGCAAGCAGGTAGCCCGCCATGGGGCTCGATTCCAGGACGCTGGGATCATGACCAAAGCCAAAGGCAGACGCTTAACCGACCGAGTTACCCAGGCGCCCCAAGTTTTATAATCTTAAAAAAGTACGTGTGTTTGAATACATGGTCAGAAAGAAACGCGAGAAAACCAGTTTCCCGAGCAACCCGAGCGCCGGCTTAGTACCTGCTCCGCCCCAGCCAGCGGACTCCTCCTCGTCGCAGCCCTCCGGAGTCCAGGAGCTCCGCGCCCTGTCAGCCGGGTCGTCGGGAAAACCCGGAGCAGCGAATCCCGGCGCAGCGAATCCCGGCGCAACCCTGGGCGCTGAGGTTCGGAGCGTGCGCAGAAGGCGTCGGAGGCGCATGCTCCCTGGCGGTTCCGGTGCCCAACTCTGGCGCCGGCGCTGGCCTCCTCCGCGCGCGCACACTCTGGGCCGGGCTGCAGGCATGGCGGCCAGTCTGTGGATGGGCGACGTGAGTGAGGGCGGCTGCTCGGGTCTGAGGAGGACGAACCGTAGTGTCACGGGGGGCAGGAAAAGCCTGAAGGGGAGGGGCCTTCGACTCCCAGAAGGGTGGAAGTGAATGGGGAAAGGAGTTCTTTAGGTGACACAGGCGGGTCCCAGAATTTAGGTGAAGGGGACCGAGTCTGAGGATGGAGGTTCCTGGCCTTCCGCCTGCGTTCTTGGAAGGGAAAGGGACGCTCTTTGCGGGGATAGAACGGCAGGAATCCCAAGGACTGAAGGACGCTGTGGCTCTCGGACTGGAGGGATAGGGTTCCTAGATCCAGGGAGGAGGCTCCCGAAAGGGACCAAGTTTGAAGGGGTAGTTTAAAGGATTGAAAACGTGGGAGGTGGGATTCAGGCCACTATGTGGATGAAAGTCTCTACTCCCCTCAGCCTCGCCCCCACCAACAGCGTGTAGCCGGCCCTGGGTGGGCTCTGGAACCGGGAATGAGCTTGGACGCTGGCCTTAATCCTCTGCTCTTGTATTTACGCAGCTGGAGCCCTACATGGATGAGAATTTCATCTCCAGAGCCTTTGCCACTATGGGGGAGACCGTGATGAGCGTCAAAATTATCCGAAACCGCCTGACTGGGTACATTTTTCTCCTTCCAGCTTCTCAGTTCTCCTTTAATAAACCGTGCGGCCAGTGTCATTCTCGAGAATGTAAACATCGAAAAGTCAGGGCTTCTCACCCCGAATAGTAGTTAATACAATGTTATAAACGTATAACATTTGGGGGCTTACTGAGAGGGAGTATAGCACATTGCTTAAGGACTGGACTTTGGGGAGTCAGACTGAAAAATCTAGGTCTACTGTGTGACCTTGGGCAAATACTAAACCTCTCCATTTCCATGTCACTGTGACTATGAAAATGGAGATGATAACACCATCTACCTCATAGAGTTATGGTGATGATTAAATGGTTAGTTTACATTCAGCATTTAGAGCAGTCTGGCATATGTCATATGCTCAATAAATATAAACAGATTATGATCTACTAGGTAGTAAGCACTTCAGAGTCATTTGTGGGGGGAGGTAGAGAGGGTACCTGGGTGGTTCAGTCATAAACCTGGGCTCTTGATTTTGGTTCACGTCATGATTTCAAGGTCCTGAGGTCAGGCCTGAAGTGGGACTTTGCGTTGGGTGTGGAGCCTGCTTAAGATTCTCTCCCAGGGCACAGGGTTCCATCAGTTAAGCGTCTGCTTTCAGGTGAGGTCTTGATCTCAGTCAGGGTCTTGGGAAGTGGGCTTTCTGCTTAGCCAGGAGTCTGGTTCTCCCTCTCCCTCTGCCCCTCCTCCTGCTCATGTTCTCGCTTGCTCTCTCTCTTTGAAAAAGTGAAAAATAGGGGACGCCTGGGTGGCTCAGTTGGTTGGGCAGCTGCCTTCGGCTCAGGTCATGATCCCAGCGTCCTGGGATCGAGTCCCACATCGGTCTCCTTGCTCCACAGGGAGCCTGCTTCTCCCTCTGACTCTTCCTTCCACTCTGTCTACCTGTGCTCGCTCTCACTCTCTCTCTCTCTGACAAATAAATAAATAAATAATCTTTAAAAAAAAAAAAAAAGAAAAGAAAAGAAAAAGTGAAAAATAGAAATGATTTTCTGAGATTCTGTTTTTTTAGGGGCACCTGGGTGGCTCAGTTGGTAAGTGTCTGCCTTCGGCTCAGGTCATGATCCCAGTATCCTGGGACTCCCGGCTCAGCAGGAAGCCTGCTTCTCCCTTTCCAGCTCCCTCTGCTTTGTTCCCTCTCCCACTCTCTCTCTGTCATCAATAAATAAATTCTTTAGGAAAAAATTCTGTTTTTTTTATATTTATTTATCCTATGCAGAGCTTGATTGTACAACACTGAGCTCATGACCTGAGCCAGATGCTTAACCGACTGAGTCACCCAGGTGCCCCAATAAATAAATCATTAAAAAAATATTTTAAAAAATTATTTATTTGGGGCGCCTGGGTGGCTCAGTGGGTTAAGCCGCTGCCTTCAGCTCGGGTCATGATCTCGGGGTCCTGGAATTGAGTCCCGCATCGGGCTCTCTGCTCAGCGGGGAGCCTGCCTGCTTCCCTCTCTTTCTCTGCCTGCCTCTCTGTCTACTTGTGAGCTCTCTCTGTCAAATAAATAAATAAAATCTTTAAAAAAAAATTTTTATTTATTTATTTATTTATTTATTTATTTTTAAAGATTTTATTTATTTATTTGACAGAGATCACACATAGGCAGAGAGGCAGGCAGGCAGAGAGGAAGGGAAGCAGACTCCCTGCCGAGCAGAGAGCCCGACTCTGGGCTCCATCCTAGGGATCATGACCTGGGATCATGACCTGAGCCAAAGGCAGAGGCTTTAACCCACTGAGCCACCCAGGTGCCCCAAGGATTTTATTTTTAAGTAATCTCCATACCTGATGGGGGCTCAAACTTATAACCCCATTGGGGCACCTGGGTGGCTCAGTTGTTTATGCTCGGTTGATCCCCGGGGTCCTGGGATCGAGCCCTACATCCGGCTCCTTGCTCAGCGGGGAGCCTGCTTCTCCCTCTGCCTGCTGCTCCCTCTGCTTGCACTTGCTCACTTCTCCCCTTCTCCCCCCGCCATGTCAAATAAATAAAATGTTTAAAACAAACCTTACAACCCCAAAATCAAGAGTTGCAAGCTCCATGGACTGAGCCAGCTAGGCATCCCTAAAATCATTTCTTAAATACAAAGAAGTCTAAGTACTGTTAAGTACTGTTATTAGGAAGCTTCATAACTGTCTTAAAGTTTGCAGAGCTATGAAATGACAAGCCAGGACTCAGATCTGTTCTTATAGTCATGAGTGCCCTTAACTCATGTCATTCACTTATTTATGGAAGAGTACTGTGTGCTGTTGTTCAGGGTTCCCGGGATATGTGGCTGAAACAAACCGGGCATAGTTCCTCCTCTCATGGAGTTTATGACGTTCTCATGGGGAAGCAAAACAGTAAATATGTTGCTGCTTCCAGTCGGTGACGAGAGAAGAATTAGGCACAAACAAGTCAGCTGCAAAAGACTGGGAGCAGGGGACAACAGTCGAAAAGGACTGCTGCCACGAGCAACTCCACAGTCTCACTTTTATTCGAGAGAAAACAATAGCCAACAGAAGGATTGATGAAGGTCATTAGTCTCGTCTTGCAGGCAGGCAAGGAGGAGGGTAAGGTTTCTAGTTAACCAAGCACATTCAAAGGACTCATCTAACTAACAACGAGCACTTCTGGGAAGAGAAAGGAGCGACAAAGAAAAAGGGAAGCAGAAAAAGGGAAGCAGGCGGTTTTCGTTCCACCCTGAGCTGACCGGGCGTTCTCGGGTGCTCGGGTGCTCGGCTTCCCTGAAGCAGGCGGTGTTCCGCCCTGGGCGGGCCAGGCGTTCCCGGCTGCCCGGCTTCGGTGAAGGGGCGGCCTTCCGCCCTGAGCGAGCCGGGCATCCCCAGCTGCCCAGCTTCACGGTTGTACATCGTCCTTCTCCCCAAAGACCTGTTGTCAGTATCAGTATTTTTTAAGGCCATATCTAAATGTGCTTGGCAACTAGTAAAATCCTCCCCGGGTTACAGTTTAAGTAACAAATTGTTCCGAGGGGCAGCACAATATGTAAACAAAACAAAATGCAGAGAATATTTGGAGATAGTGGTGCTATATTGCCTCCCCATTCTTCCTTCCCTTAAGGGGTCTAGTTAGAAAAAGAAGGATTCTCTTATCAGTTTGGCAGTGTGTACTGAGCAGCTGCTCTGCCAGTACTCTACTAAAGCAGCTGCTAAAACGTCAAATGGTTGAAAAATACATATGGGAGAGATGAAGTGGGTGTGGTCAGTTCTGGCTGGTTGGTTGACAGGTACTTTGTGTATTCGGAATCCAGTACCTGTTTCTGAAACCCAGGTGTGGCTGCCTTTGGCAGAAAAGGCCAGTATTCTAGACAGGAGTAATTTTCCCCTTGCATGCCCCCCACCCCCACAAGAGATGAGTTTTGATGGGAAAGGAATATGAGGTTTATTCAGGAAGCCAGCCCGCTACTTAGGGAGAAGGTGGACTCTTGTCCAAAAGCCAACTCCAAGGTTTCTCCTGGCCCAGGAGTTTTTAAAGTGATTTGGGCGGTTAATCAGTTAAGGGAGTGCCGCGGTCTGTGACAACTTGTGACTACATGCAGTCTCTATGGTGCCGGCGACAGATGTTATCATAGTGCTTGGAGGTGTTGCAGTGGGGTCTGGTTCCTTGATGAGGGGGTAGGAGGGGGGTTGTGCAAGAGGGTTTGGTTTCTTGGTGCCCCGGGTGGTGCAAGAGAGCCTGGTGACATGGAGAAGTGCTGTGTTCTTTCTAGGAAAGAATGCAGGATCTATAAATGTACAAAGGTTTAGTTCATCAGTCGTGTGGGTTAAGGGTGCTTGCTAAAACTTAAAAGACTACTAGGTTGGCTGGAGGGGCCAAGGCAGCTTCATACCTAGAAACTGTTGGATTGTTTTGTTTCAGGTTTTTTTGTTGTTGTTGTCTTTCAACCATTTTATGAAATGAGAAAAGACCAAGGTAGCCACGAGGCCATTGATACACAGGTATGCAGTGTGGATGAGGAAGGGACTGTGGAAAAACCAGCACCATGCCAGGTGATCGCTAGGAACCAACTTCTCCAAACTAACAACAGAACACTCTAGACAGGAGCATATGATATAGGTCCTACAGAAATAAACGTGGTTCCATGCCTGTTCTCTACAGTTGGCAAGGACAGGTCTTTCCGCTGGCCTGTCTCGGTAGGTGTTTCTGTATCAAATGAAGCAGAAGTTTTCAGTGACTCTGAGGCCGGCATAGAGAATTCATTGCCTGTCTCTGCCTGGCTCCTGGGAGGCAGGTCCCCAGGACCTGCCAGGGGACAGGTGGAAAAGGAGAAGCAATTACACAGCCTGGTAGAAAATATGGTGAGAGTAGACCACAGAGGGTCTCCCTAGGTCCTGCTACAAGAGGCCATTAACACACCTTGACTGTGAGCCTTCAGGTCTGATGAACAGTCTCAGAAAAGACCCTGTGCCCATTTGTGGAATGTTTCTCAGGGAGAACCCCCCTACATGCACTAGTCCACGGGGCCCTCAAGTTTTCATCCTGAGGTCTGGGAGCTGCAGCCCAGAGCAGGGATGAAGAACCTGTACTAGCTACACTCAGGGAGAGCCAGCAGCTTCCCAGCCTTTGCTGAGAGGCCAGGGCTCTGCTGCTCCCTCCTCTTTAGCATTGGTGCCTACATTCCCCCCGCACTTCCCCACAATGTCCCTCCACTTGCTTTTTATTTGCACTGTATTCTAGGAACAGGTGTCCTTTACTAGGTAAAGGTAGATCATACTAGCCTAAATATTGTTCTTCTTTTTGCTCTTGTAAACAGAAAACCCTAGATAATCAGCTACTGGTATGAAAACACATTCTGTAATACTTTCTGCTTTATTGAAATCAGATTTAGAACTATCTTTTCCTATCCATGATTACTAAATTCTGGCTGTTCTTTTGGTGGTACTTACAGACACATCACATTTATGTCTTGCCTCATTTGACAGACTTTGAAGTGGCCTATAAGAATACTGTAAAATAAATAAATGCAAATTTAAAAACTAAGACCCGGGGCGCCTGGGTGGCTCAGTGGGGTAAAACCTCTGCCTTTGGCTCAGGTCATGGTCCCAGAGTCCTGGGATTGAGCCCCGCATTGGGCTCTCTGCTTAGTGGGGAGCCTGCTTTCCTTCCGCTCTCTGCCTGCCTCTCTGCCTGCTTGTGATTTCTGTCTGTCAAATAAATAAATAAAATCTTAAAAAAAAAAAAAAAAAAAAACTAAGACCCAAGAAAATAAGGGAAAAAGATAAGACCTGTGGAAAATAATGTGCAACAGAGTACAGGGCTTAAGAATGCAGTCCGTGGTTACACAGTAATGTGAATATTCTTTTTTTTTTTTTTTTAAGATTTTATTTATTTATTTATTTGAGAGAGGGAGATAGAGTGTGAGTATATGCAGTGGGGAGGGGCAGAGGGAAAAGCAGGCTCCCCACCAAGCAGGGAGCCCCACCAGGGACTCAGTACCCTGAGATCATGACCTGAGTCCAAACCAAGAGTTGGGTGCTTACCCAACTGTGCCACCCAGGCACCCCCAGAATATCTTTTAAAGCTTTTTTTTTTATGTCTCTCTCTTTGTTTTTAATTTCATGTCAAACAGGTTGTGTGCTAAGGTTGTAACAGAGTTTAAGGGAGGTACGTGTCACAACAGTATGAACACTCAGTCATCACAGTTACGAACTACAAAAGGATCATCAGTTTTAAGTGTAGAAAAGCTCACCTCTTACCTCTTCTCATAGCACTGACTTTTTAAAGAGGTAAAACTAAGGTCCTACATTCTGGAATCTGGTTTTATTTGCTCCCTTGTGGTGGTGTTTTACTTGTTCTGTCCCTTACGTTCCCTATAAACTGAACATTAGATCTGAGAGTTTGATTGGATTGTATTAAATATTTTGAGGGGCGCCTGGGTGATTCAGTAGGTTAAGTGTCTGAGTCTTGATTTCAGCTCAGGTTATGATCTCAGGGTTGTGGGACAGTGTCCTGCAGTCAGTCAGGCTCGGTGCTCAGCAGGGAGTCTGCTGCTCTCCCTCTCTCTGCTCCTCCCCCTGCGTGTGCAGGTGCCTGTGCCTGCCCAGGCACACGTTTTCTCTCTCTCTAATCTTAAAAAAATATTTTGGCAAAAGTACTTCAAAGGTGGTACAGTGCATAAATGAATGTTTATCAAATGAGTCTGGGACTGGCAGTTAGTTCTGAACTAGAATCTGGCAAGGAATAAAAACAGGTTGGGCTCTGATTAGGAAAACATTTTTTCCCTCCCCTCAGGCCAGGGCTCAGTCTCATCTGGGAATCCCATCTGTAACCATTCTCTTTCTCTTGTTTGCTTTCTTTCCAGAATCCCAGCTGGCTACTGTTTTGTAGAATTTGCAGATTTGGCCACAGCTGAGAAGTGTTTGCATAAAATTAATGGGAAACCCCTGCCAGGAGCCACACCTGTAAGGACACTTGGATAATGATGATGTTTCCATTTTTATTGTCATCGATAACTATCATTTATTGAAGCCCTACTGTATACGTACTCTATTTAATTCTATAACAACCCTGCACAGTGGGCATTGTTATCTTTGACAGCCCAGGAAACCGAAGTTCAGGGAATTGAATGACTTGTTCGAGGCAGCACAGGTAGTAAGTAGCAGAGGCAGGAGGCAAACTGAAGATTGGTTTGCCTCTAAAATCCAGGCCCTTTGCACTCTGCACCACCGCCTCCCTTCACGGAAGACTTGAAGCTCTAGCTTGCCTGATTGAGAAGCTAGAACAGGCTGGCCGCAGTGAGGACACAGTGCAAGAGAGTTACATTCTGCTCTTCCCACAGTTACTTAGCTTACGGCCGCACCAAGCTGGCACACCTGGGCTCGTAGAACCATGGAGCTGGCAGTGCCCTTAGCGGTCATCCGTGCAACCCCCTCACTTTATACAGGAGAGAAAGCTGAGGCTTAGAGAGGGGGAGATGTTTTGGCCAAGGTAATTCATTTCAGTTTTTTTCAAATATTGTTTGACTCTTGAAACACCTTTCTCTGTTTTAGTTTGTTTGTTTTTAAATTTCTAGGCAAAACGTTTTAAACTAAACTACGCCACTTATGGGAAACAACCGGATAACAGGTAAGTGCAGGGTAGCCCCAGGGTAGCTTCAGGTCCCAGCAAGTGTCTAGATGGAGACAAGATGCATCACTGTGCTGATCACCACCAAAGAGGAGGTTGGGGAGCCTAGTTTGGTCCACTCTGCCTTCCTCCTGAAGGATGACTTCCTCCCCTTCCCCGCTGGTGGACCTGCCCAGTGTCCTTGTCAAGACCTGTGTCTTGTCTTTATTTGGTCCTGCCCCCAGCCTTCCACCCTCTTAGTACCCGCAGTATTGATGTTGTGTTCAGTAAGAACTGACCTGCTGTAGTGACATAAATTGATTGTTTCAGGGTGCTCTTCAGAAGCTTTAAAACAATGTAGCGAGAGCTTTAAAAAGATTTGTACCCACTGACCCTGTCATTCTACATGGACGTGTCCAAAGATTAGCCTCAGAAGTATTTGTTGAAATATTACGTAGAATGGGGGAAATTGGGGAAAAACCCAAATAATCCTAGTAACGGAGAAGTGGCTTAAATGACAATATGTTCATTAATTGGAGTACTGTGTATCCATGTATAAGTCATTTTGCAGAAAATGATGACAGGTCAGGAAGTTGGTAATATGTTAAAAGTGAAAAAAATGCTAAAAACAAAATGAGGTAGTCATACCCAAGTTTTGTAAATTCAGAAAGAGAAGCCAGGGGTGCCTGGGTGGCTCAGTTAGGTGTCCGGCTCTTGATCTCAGCTCAGGTCATGATCTGATGGTTATGAGTTTGAGCCCTTCACTGGACTCAACCCTGGGGGTGGAGCCTACTTTAAAAAAGAAAAACAAGGTGGCTCGGTTGGTTAAGCGTCTGCCTTCGTTTCAGGTCATGATCCCAGGATCCTGGGATTGAGTCCCACATTGGGCTCCTTGCTCAGTGGGGAGCCTGCTTTGCTCTCTGCCTGCTGCTCCCCCTGCTTGTGTGCTCACTCTCTCTTCTCTCTCTGTCTCTGACAAATAAAATCTTGAAAAGACAAAACACCCGCAAAGAAGCCAAAGAAAAAAGACAAAAATATATAACAGTGTTCGTAGTAATTACCTTCGAGTGGTTGGGTTACTGGTAATTTTGTTTTTGTCTTTTTGTGTATTCTGATTTAAACAAGAAATATGTATCATACTTGAACTAAGAAAATTATGAGTATGCTTGTTTGATTTATTTTTAACTAGTTTTTCTAGAACAGAGGTTGACAAAATGTGACCTGATTTACATCATCCATGAGCTAAAAATGGTTTTTACGCTTTCAAAGGATTATGAAAACAGAAAAAGCAATAGAAACCATAGGTGCCTCACCAAGCTTAAAATTTTTACTATCTCGCCTTCTATAGAAAAAGTTTGCTGACCCATGTTCTAAAAGTTGGCAGATTTCATTTTAGCCCTGCTTTCAGTCTTAGGAGATAAGGGCCAGTTCTCATTCTCCATTTTCACCACTTGAATTAAAAATTGCAGTGAGGGGCTCCTGGCTGGCTTAGTAGGTAGGGCATGTGACTCTTGATCTTAACGTCATGAGTTCGAGCCCCACATTGGACATAGCGATTACTTACAAAAATATTGGCAGCAAATACAGTGTGTGTAGGTTTCTCTTTTGAGCACCTCTGACCAGGCCCCCCAACCTGTACTCCTATACTTTGAAGCCAGACAGGCTTTGTTCAGTGGATGAGGCCCCCAGAACAGGGCTGCTTCCATAACTCTCTGCCAGGACTGCCAGGCACCACAAATTAGGACCTAACTAAGGACCCATCAGATGTGCTGTTCCCCATGAAGACCCAGGAGAGGTTTACCTAGAATGGGCCAAAAGAGCTTGTTAGAACAAAGCTTTTGGTGTCTGTCTCTGAATCTTGTTCTCTCTTCTCAGCCCTGAGTACTCCCTCTTTGTGGGGGACCTGACCCCAGATGTGGATGATGGCATGCTGTATGAATTCTTCGTCAAAGTCTACCCCTCCTGTCGGGGAGGCAAGGTGGTTTTGGACCAGACGGGCGTGTCGAAGTAAGGCCTTACCTATGACTGATGGCCACCGTGTTCCAGCATTTGTCTCAGAGATGGGGCTGATAGAGCGAGGCCATGTAGCACAGTAGGGAAGAGCCCGGGCTCTGGAGCCAGACTGTTCTGTGCAGCCTGACTCCCAGACTGGCCCAGTCTCTCACCCAATTTCCTCAGGACAACAGATGCTGATTAAGAGAGTTTGCTCCCAGGCCTGACCTGCCAGTGACATGAAATACTATAAATAAAGTTGTCGGATATGCTTGATAGGTGCTTGTCATTTTATCTATTATTGTTACTTCAAAGGTAAAAAAAAAAAAACACAACCCAAGAAAGGCTTATTTTTGATCAGAGTAATAGTTACAAGCACAAGCTTCAGTTATAAGCCCCAGACCTGGGTTTGAATCCTGCTTCTGCAATGATGCTAGGCAAGTTATTGAATCCCTTGGAACTTGGTTTCCTCCTCAGTAAAATAGGGACACTACCATTATCGAATCGTGGGGCAGTTTGATTAGATAATCCTGGGGAAATGCTTAGCACAGTGCCTAGGAAATAATAAGGGTTCATGAAATAACCAGTATTCATTCCCAAGTAGAATATGAGTCCTGGGGTACGTGGGTGGCTCAGTCGGTTAGGCGTCTGACTCTTGGTTTCAGTAGACTCTTGGTTTGGTTCAGGTCAAGATCTCAGGGTCATGGGATCAAGCTCCACGTGGTGCTCTGGGCTCAATGCAAAGTCTGGTTGAGATTCTTTCCATCTTCCTTTCCTTCCCCTTCTGTGCCTCCCCCACTCTCGTGTGTACATGTTCTCTCTCTCAAATAAAATCTTAAAAAATATATGAGTTCAGCAGAGCAAGAACCTTGTCTGCTTGTGACTGCTGAGCCCCCGTTGCCTAACGTGATACCTGCTGTACAGGGCAGACGTAAATATTTGCTCAGTGAACCACAGCTGTTATTCCCACCACCGCTACCATAATGATGATGGTGGTAAGAGGATTTCCAGTAGATTGGGAGGGAAGCCACTGGCAAGGAGCCCCATCAGTGAAGGGTTAGAGGAGATTCCTCCGGATTCGGGCTCCTTCTGGGCCAGAGTTTCACCTTGCTCTGCAGCCTACCTCTATGGTTGGGGACCTCATCCCTTCCTACAGAGCTGGATAGGCTCACCCCCTCTTCAATTCTTTGACTCTATCTTTCATCACATTTGTGATCTAAATAGGGAATGTGCTTTTGTTTTCTGCAGGGGCTATGGTTTTGTGAAATTCACAGATGAACTGGAACAGAAGCGAGCTCTGACCGAGTGCCAGGGAGCAGTTGGCCTGGGATCAAAACCTGTGCGGCTAAGTGTGGCAATCCCCAAAGCGTGAGTCCTGCACGGGCAGGGAGCTGGCCGCCCTCTGGACTGCTGCCCCTCACCCCCACCCATGCTCCTTCTCTGCTTGTTGATAATCGGAGCTTCTGCCTGCTGGGGGAGCGGGGTGCGGTGGAGGGAGGCCTGCTGCTTGCCGGGCCCTGTGCTGCGCGCTGCAGATGAATGAGCCTGACCCGGCGTCTCCAGAAGCTTGTGGCTGGGGCAGAGCGACGACCTGCGAGGGCAGATTCATTCAGACGTTGCCGGTAGCAGCCCTGGGAAAGCAGCATGTCCTGCGTACTTAATGTTCCTGCTCTTTGCCCGGTAGTATCACTGTTAGAAATTTAACCACAGAATGAATAAGAATTGAGCAGAAGTCAAAACAAAACAAAAAACACCCTATTTTAGCTGTGGGAATGGCTAACGGTTGGGAATGACTAAGAGTTAAAGATCCAAACACTACAGAATATTGCATATATCATCCTACCTGCCATGCCAGTCAGAAAGCCCTCCTTCCCTTAAGGCTCCAAAGTCTCTCACTCAGAAGGCAGCTGTTGTCTGCACAGAATCTTTTAACCTTTAACCAAAGCAGTGGTTCTCAACTAGGGACAGTTTTATCCCATAGGGGACATTGGCAACACCTGGAGATAATCTTGGTTGTCACAGCTTGGGTGAGGAGGTGGGGTGGGCATCCCGTGAGTGGAGACGGGAGAGCTGTGAGCATGCCGTCCTGTACAGGATGGCCCCACACGGCACCTGCCTGCCGCGTGCCCGGGTCCACAGTGCCGAGGCAGATAGACTCCATGCCAGGGGTAGAAGAGTGACTACATTCTGAGGGCGGAACTTCCAGGGAGCTAGGTTTTTCAAAGCAGCAAAAGCTTTGGAGGTTCTTTGCTGTTTAACTGTGTTTAATACCTGGAAGATCAGCCTGAGTGGTTCCACCCCTCCCAAACTGTTACTTGTTCTAAACTCTACTCTAGAGGGGCACCTGGGTGCCCTCAGTCAGTTAGGTGTCTGCCTTCCACTCAGGTCATGATCTTGGGATCCTGGGATCGAGCCCCCGTCAGGCTCCCTGCTCAGCAGGAAGCCTGCTTCTCCCTCTGCTCCTCCCCCTGCTTGTTTGCTCTCTCACACTCTCTCAAATAAACTTAAAAAAAAAATAGTAATAAACTCTATAAAAATATCAGAAAATATTTAAAAGAGGTTTCCTCATTACCCTAAAGTGACTATGATTTCTGACTTCTAAGCTTCTCTATAGACATCTATGATACGCAGATACAAATACACACTCCGTGTGGATCAGTTTACATGTGGTAGATTGATTTCTTTATTTTTGATTATAGTCTCAATCTCCCCATCCCCCCCCAAGTTCTCTTCATAGACACATTCCCCTTCCCGTGTAGCTGGACAGTCCCCCTCGCAGCGTTTGGCAGCTGCAGGTATCTGGAGCGTGTGCTCTGTCCTGTGTTCTTCTGGTGTTGATGGTGTTGGTGGTTTCTGATGTGTTAGCATTTATTCAGTCGGCGACTGAGCCCTTACAGCTCTCCGGGCCCTGGCCTGGACATCAGAGTTGTAGCTGTAAACAAGAGAAGGAAAAGCCCTTCTGCAAGGAGGTCGTGTTCTGTTCCATTTCTCGGTTGATCCTTGTCAGAATTGGGTGCCTGTGTCTAGGGCAGCGCCATCAAGCACTAGGAGTTAAGGGCAGTAAGAGGTCCCTTTGAGAGTTTATCTGCAAGAGCTGAGTACAGAGAAACAACAGAAATAGGGGCGCCTGGGTGGCTCAGTGGGTTAAGCCGCTGCCTTCGGCTCAGGTCATGATCTCAGGGTCCTGGGATCGAGCCTCGCATCGGGCTCTCTGCTCAGCAGGGAGCCTGCTTCCTCCTCTCTCTCTCTGCCTGCCTCTATGCCTACTTGTGATCTCTCTCTGTCAAATAAATAAATAAAATCTTAAAAAAAAAAAAAAAAAAGAAATGTACAGACCCAGGCTGAGAGACTTCTTCAATTCCATGAATGTATCAGGAGGGTGGCAGAGTCCTTGGGGACATGGCGGAGTAGTCATGGATGAGACCATTAGCAGTTTCCAGCCTTGCACTGGGCCAGGGGAGGGAGTCTCTGCCATTGGACTTCATCTAGCCACCCATCAGGAGGTGGTGCTAAGGCGGTCAGACGTGGAGTGTCTCACTGCTCTGGCCAAATCCTGCTCACCACACAGGCACTAAACTCCAAAGGAACTTGGGAAGAGCTCATTCAGACTTTAAGAATTTGTGGTTCCTGTGACAGGCATTGCTGTGGTGGTTCAGCTCCTGCTTATGACTTGGTTTCCTTTCTGGCTTCACTCTGGAGATAGCATACACCAGTCCTGAGGACACAGGCATGTCCCACGCCATGTGACCGTTACAGTTGTGCTTACTGGCCAGCTGGCGTGGTGTAAGCCTCTGCCTCCTGTGCATTTGGCTGCACTTGGGAGTCTGGCTCTTTGAAGTATGAGGCCTCTAGAAGCACACCGCCATGTTTTCTTTTGATCACTCTTTTCTAGGGCCGCTGGTCATGCCCCATACATATATGGTTTTGTGTATTTTTTGAAAGCAACGGATCCTTTGCAGGCCTGACATTCTGTCTTTGGTTAGCAGTGGCTGGGGTAGCCATGCCAGCCAGACAAAAAAGCTATCCACTGAGCCTGGGCCTCAGGCCTGACTGGTGACTGCAGGATTTAGGAGCTTCACAAGGTGTCTTGCATCTGTCAGGGCAAATATTGTGTGTCGTGGTCTGGTGTTCAGAGTGTGGTCTTGGAGTTAAATTTGGCTCCAGTCCTAGGTGTAGACTTGAGTGGGTCACTTAACCTTTTAGAGTCTCATTATTCTCATCTGTGTAATGGGAACAATAATCAGTAACTCTGTCATAGGGTTGTGCAGGACTTAAAATAGGGACCTGTATCTGAAAAACAGTGGGCCCAAGTCCTGAGTACCTACTCCATAAACCGTAGCTGTGACTGCAGTGATGATGGTAAGGCTACTGGAGCACTTCTTTTTGTGTGGGAAAGAGGTGATTAGACATTCTACAGTTTGAAATGCTTCTTGGATCATCCTAAATCCAGATTTTCCAGGCAGTGTTCACTTGAGCTTTTGTGGCTGGCAGAAAAACACGTGTCATCTCCGTCCCTGTCCCCCCGCCACCTGGCATGGGGCCCCTGGGTAGCTCAGTGGGTTAAAGCCTCTGCCTTTAGGTCAGGTCATGATTCCAGGGTCCTGTGATAGAGCCCCACATCGGGCTCTGTGCTCCACGGGGAGCCTGCTTCCTCCTCTCTGCCTGCCTCTCTGCCTACTTGTGATCTCTGTCTGTCAAATAAATAAATAAAATCTTCAAAAACATCAACAACAAAAACTCCTGGCATAAAGCCTGGGCTCTGGAGCCAGACTGCTGGAGTTTGAATCTCTGTGGGGCTTTGGACAAATTAGGTGACCTGTCTGGACCTCCGTTTCCTCATCTGTAAAATAGGAATACATGTATTGTTCTTGCATAGGTTTGTTGTGGGGATTGAGTGGGTTAATCTGCATAAAGCCACTTGAATACCCCCTGGCACGCAGTAAGTGCTATGGCAATGTTGGCCTGTATTCATTTTTGATTCTGTCTCCGTCTAAGGAGCCGTGTGAAGCCAGTGGAGTACAGTCAGATGTACAGTTACAGCTACAACCAGTATTACCAGCAGTACCAGAACTACTACGCCCAGTGGGGCTATGACCAGAACACAGGCAGCTACAGCTACAGCTACCCCCAGTACGGCTACACGCAGAGCACCATGCAGGTAACCGTGGCTCAGCCCCGGCCTAGGGAGTGGTGAGCTTAGGCTTCAGACAAAAATGGGGAAAGATGAAGCCTCTTATTTGCTAACAGCGAGGCCTCCTCGTCTCCGCCAGGAGTTCACGCTGCTTCTCACCCTTTCTTTGGTCTCTTGGCAGACATATGAAGAAGTCGGGGATGACGCCTTGGAAGGTAAGAAAGAAGTTTGTTCACTCATTCCCCCTGTCCTCTCTCAGGTGACTGCTCTGAGGCAGCCACTGTACTGAGGAATGCGGGGCGGATTCTGCTGGGGAGGAACTTGCCTTCTAGTGGCAGAGCTAGTGGGCGCGTAATTATGGTGAGAAGGGGTGTGTGGCTCCCCAGTGTGCGTGCAGCCCCAGAGAGCCCAGAAGCAGCTCAGCGGGGAGAGAGCTGGTCACTCCTACACCTGGGACATTCAACCCCCACGTGTAGGTCTCCAGTGACACTGCTGCCTTATGTTTGTTTGATAGTTTGTAAAATTCATTTTTTATCTCATTTTAACTTTTTCCTGTATATTTTCAACTACATTTTTTTTCTCATTCTCAAGTAATAGGTATGATTGAAAATTTGGAAAATACAGTAACATATTATGAAGAAACTAAAAATCACCCCAATCAGCTACATAGTAATAGCCATTATTAAGTATTTGTGTAATTTTTATCGAATTTAACACAGGAAAAAGGAAAATTAAACTGAAGGAATTGCTAACTTTCAAATAAATGATTTTTCAAATGCGATATTAATACTTAAAGGATTTTTAAGGTTTGAAAATGTTCATGTTTCTGATTAGATGTTAAGTTTTAAAGAAGTAAAATGTATGGGCGCCGCTGGCTCAGCAGTGGAGCATGTACTCTTGATCTTGGGCTTATGAGTTCGGGCCCCATGATGGGT
The DNA here is from genome assembly GCF_022355385.1 of Mustela nigripes. Classification (NCBI taxonomy): domain Eukaryota; kingdom Metazoa; phylum Chordata; class Mammalia; order Carnivora; family Mustelidae; genus Mustela; species Mustela nigripes. The sequence goes on from NC_081570.1 coordinate 20,976,193, forward strand.
ATAGAGATTACCTAAAAAATAAAATCTTGGGGCACTTTGGTAGCTGGGTGGCTCAGTCACTTAGGCGACCAACTCTTGCTTTTGGCTCAGGTCATGACCCCAGGGTCATGAGATCAAGCCCCGTGTCCTGTCAGGCTCCACGCTGGAGCCTGCTTAAGATTCTCCCTTTACCCCTACTCCCCACCGCCTCCCACCCCACAGGCTCTTAGCACGTGTTCTCTTCAAAAAAAATAAAAATTAATAAAATAAACAAAAAGTAAAAGTAAAAAAATAATAAGAAAGCACTTGTACGTACATGCTGTCATCTAATCTAACAGCAGTGACCTTGGGGGTGAACTAGGCAGAACACGGGCTCTAGCTGACACATGGGGACCTGGCCACCCAAGTGCTCTGTTCAGGCTCACCCAGTGAGTTAGGGGCTAAGTCAGGCCTGGAGGCCCTGACTTTACTCAGTCTCTGACTGGTCCCTCCAGGGAATACTGTCCTTTCTTTTTTTTTTTTTTTTTTCCCCCCCCCCCCCCCCCCCCTTTTTTTTTTAAGAGAATATTAACCTGAGTATAATATCTGTGTATAACTCCTTTTCCAGTCTCTTTCTCATCCATCAACCCATTAATATAATAATACCAGACATATTTTGCGCCAGGTCCTGCTACCTTTCAACACTATGATGGTGGGTTGGTGCCGTTATAATCCCCAGTCTACAGAAAAGAAAACTGAGGCTTAGGGAGTTGATAATAGCTAATAGTTAACTGAGGTTGTACTATGTGCAGGCCCTGTTCTAAGCATTTTACATCTGTTAATGTATTTAACCTTCACAACTGTGTTGAGCTAAGTACCACAATTTATTCTGGTTTTATAGGATAAAAAACCAAGGTAAGGGGGTCAAATTACTTGTTCAAGGTCAATGATATTGTAAGTTTCAACATAGTAGCAAGAGATGGAGTCATTCTTAGAACCCCTGCAGTCTTGCTCCAGATTAAATGCTTTTTACTGCTGACTTACACTGCCTCCTGGTTCAACCTAATACCCACCCAGAGGAGCACAGCAGGGATCTTTCAATGAGCCATGGCTCAGGCCCTGTCTTCAGAGTGAGGAAGGATGCTCTATTGTACACACATCCACAGGCTTTGGTTCACACAAATGGCTGACCTTGATCGAGCTCTTTACTGAACTGCTTCTGTAAGCTGTTGCCTACACTGAGTGTATTGTACACACATCCACAGGCTTTGGTTCACACAAATAGCTGACCTTGATCGAGCTCTCTACTGAACTGCTTCTATAAGCTGTTGCCTACACTGAGTGGAGAAACCAGGACATTCATGCTTTCTTTAAGATTCCGTAGGGAGCCTCTGTAAATGCTCAAACCTTGTAATTTAGATTAAAATTCCAAGAGGAAGGGGCACCTGGGTGGCTCAGTCAGTTAAGTGTCTGGCTTTGGCTCACGTCTCCGTCCCAGGACCCTGGGATCAAGCCCTGCATCAGGCTCCCTGCTCAGCAGGAGGCCTGCTTCTCCTTCTCCGTCTCCCCCCTGCTTGTGTTCCCTCTCACACTGTCTCTCTCTGTCAAATAACTAAAATCAATCTTGGGGCGCCTGGGTGGCTCAGTTGGTTGGGCAACTGCCTTCAGCTCAGGTCATGATCCTGGAGTCCTGGGATCAAGTCCCACATAGGGCTCCCTGCTCAGCAGGGAGTCTGCTTTTCCCACTGACCTCTCTCCTCTCATGCTCTCTCTCTTTCTCTCTCAAATAAATGAATAAAATCTTTTAAATAAATAAATAAATAAAATCTTAAAAAAAAATAAATAAGATTCTAAGAGAAAGATCCTTCTTTTTCTAGGAAGAGGCATAGGACTTAACGTGAAAAGATTAGCACTGGTTTGGAAAAGGAAACAGATTCTTAAAAGTAGTGAGAAAGTTTGAAATAATTTACAAAAGAAATACACATGCTAGTAAATGACAGGAAAAAAAAGGTTTACACATGCTATTTGTACGAAAGGTAATTTATACTATATCACCAGTAGGATATATTATGTATAAATGTGTAAGGCAGGCCAGCAAGCTAAAAACTCAAGCAGGATTTCTATGTCACAGTCTTGAGGCAGAATTCCTTTGGGAAATCTCAACTACATTTAAGCCTTTTTTAAGATTTTTAGTTGACTAGATGAGACCCACTGACATTATTGAGGATTATTTATTTATTGAGAGAGTATGCTCCAGCATGGGGGAGGGAGAGGCAGACAGAGAGAGAGAATCTTAAGCAGGCTCCACCCAGGTGCTCCAAGGATTTTTTTTTTTTTTAAGATTTTATTTATTTGAGATAGAACAAGTCAGGGACTGGGAGAGAGAGAAGCAGGCTCCCTGCTGATCCAGGACCCTGACTTGGGGCTCTATGCCGGGACCCTGAGATGGTGACGTGAGCCAAAGGCAGACACTTAACTGACTGAGCTACCCAAGCACCCCTCCCCAAGGATATACCTTTTTTTTTTTTTTAATTTTTTATTAACATATAATGTATTATTAGCCCCAGGGGTACTGGTCTGTGAATCACCAGGCTTACACACTTCACAGCACATACCTTCCCCAATGTCCATAACCCAACCACCCTCTCCCTCCCCTCTCCCCCCGCCAATCCTGTTTGTTTTGTGAGATTAAGAGTCTCTTACGTTTGTCCCCCTAAGGATATTCTCAAAATCAGCCCATTGCAGATATTAATCGCATCTATAGATAATACCTTCACAGCAACACCTAGACTGCATCTGACCAAGCAGGGCACTATAGCATAGCTGAGTTGACATGTTAAACTTTAACCATCATGCTATTAATAATCAAATTTAAATTCAAATATACTGTGTTTCTTGGGGGATCTGGCTGGCTCAGTCAGTGCAGCATGCTACTCTTGGTCTCAGGGCTATGAGTTTGAGCCCTACCTTGGGTGTAGAGATTACTTTAAAATAAAATCTTTAAGAAAAAAAAATATAGATGGATACAGATACAGACAGACACACTTAAAAAGTTAGTTTTTATGATGTTTATATCCTTTGGATCTGTAATTTTACATGAAAGATCTTATCCCCAAATGATAATCATTGGTACAGATAAATACCTGTAGAGAATTTGTTAAACAAATGGTAGTCTTTTTTTTTTTTTCAATCATGTCTAAGAGTATTGACATAGGGAAATGCTTTCAGTAAAAGAGAGCCAGATATAAAATATGTAGTAAAATCCCAGTTAGGGCTTTGTTTTTTGGGATATAACCTACATAATAGATTTCACTTTTTTTAAAAATTATTTTCAGATTTCATCCTTTTAAAGTGTACATACAGGGGCACCTGGGTGGCTCCATGGGTTAAAACCTCTGCCTTCAGCTCAGGTCATGATCCCAGGGTCCTGGGATTGAGCCCCACATCGGGCTCCCTGCCCAGTTGGAAGCCTACTTCCTCCTCTCTCTCCGCCTGCCTTTCTGCCTACTTGGTGAGCTTTGTCAAATAAATAAATAAATCTTTTTTAAAAAGTGTGCATACAATCCAGTAGTCTTTAGAGTGGTCACATAATTGTGCACCCATTACACCTGATTCCTGCAGCCAGCAGCATTCACTGTATGCCAGCCCCCTCTCGCCCCTGACAACCACTCATCTACTTTCTCTCTCTTTGGATTTACCTATTCAGGCTCTTAAAGTTGGCTCCTTGCCCAGTGTGGGGCTTGAACTCACTACCCTGAGATTAAGAGACGGGACGCCTGGGTGGCTCAGTTGGTTAAGCAGCTGCCTTCGGCTCAGGTCATGATCCCAGCGTCCTGGGATCGAGTCCCACATTGGGTTCCTTGCTCCGCAAGGAGCCTGCTTCTCCCTCTGACTCTGCCTGTGCTCACTCTTGCTCTCTCTCTCTCTCTCTGACAAATAAATAAATAAATAAATAAATCTAAAAAAAAAAAAAAAAGAGTCAAGTTGCATGCATTACCAACTGAGCCAGCCAGGCGTCCCAGGCTATTTTAAATAAATGGAATTGTGTATAACCTGCGGTCCTTTGTGAATGGCTGCGTTCACTGACGCATAGCGTTGTAGCAGGTGTCAGCACGTCATTCTTTTTTATGGCCGAGCAGTATTCCGTTGGGTGGATATCCATTTTGGTGATAGACGTTTGGGTTGTTTCCACTTTCAGTATTACGGATATATTACTTATGAGCGTTCATGCGTAAGTTTTTATGTGGACATAGAAGTTTTCATTATTCTATCTCAAAATGGAATTGCTAGATCCAATGGCAGACTCTTTAACCACTGGAGGAACTGCTAGACTTTTCTGAATGGGCTGCACTTTCTGTTCCCACCATCAGCGTACAGGGTTCACATTCTCACGAGTGGTGGTTATTCTACTTTGTTACAGCCATCCTGGTGGATCTCAAGCGGGATCCCATTGTGGTTATGATACCCACTTTCCTGATGGCTAATGGATGTTGATGCTTATTGGCTATTTTGTGCAGATCTTTGGAGATACGACTTTTCAAGTTCTCTGTCCACTTTAAAATTGGGTTGTCTTTTTTATTTTTTCATTATGAAAGTTTCTTTTTTCTGTTCTGGATACCATTCCCTTATCAGACGTATGACTTAAAATTGGGCCATCCCATGAATTACCTCTCCACTTTCTTGATAATGTCCTTTGAAGCACAAAAGTTAATTTCTGTGAAGTCCTATTTATTTTTTTCTTTTGTTTGTGCTTAAATGGTATCTTATCTAAAAGGCACTGCTTGTTTATATCTGTTTCCTTCTCAGATTTACAGTTTCAGGGACACCTGGGTGGCTCAATCATTCAGTGTCTGCCTTTGTCTCCTGGGATCCAGCCCCCAGACAAGCTCCCTGCTCAGTGGGAAGCCTGCTTCTCCCTCCTTCACTCCCCCTGCTTGTGTTTCCTCTCTTGCTGTGTAAATCTTTAAAAAAAAAAAAAGTTCCAGCTCTTACCTTTAGGTCTTTGATCCCTGTTTAGTTAATTCTGTGTGAAGTGTGAAGAGTCTAGCGTTATTCTTTTCCTGCGGCCATCCAGTCGTCCCAGCACAGTTTGTTGAAAATCCGTTCTTTACCATTGAATTGTCTGGCACCCTTGTTAAAAACGAAGTTACTATTAAGTTAGATGATGGGCTTGGGCTCTTAAGTCCTTTTTTTTTTTTTTAAGATTTATTTATTTGTCAGAGAGAGCACAAGCAGGGAGAGCTTACAGAGGTAGAGCAGGCGAAGGGAGAAGCAGGCTTCTTGACGAGCAAGGGGCCGGATGTGGGACTGGATCTCAGGACCCGAGGATCATGACGTGAGCCGAAGGTAGATGCTTAACTGACTGAGCCACCCAGCCATCCATTTTTTTTTTCTTTTTCTTAAAATCTTATTCCATTATCTCTAGGTCTGTTCTTAGGCCACTGCCACAGTTTTTATTACTGTCGCTTTGTGCTAAGTTTTGAAATGGGCAAGTCCTTGAACTTTGTGCTTTTTCAAGATTGTTTTTGCTATTCTGAATCCTTTGCATTTCCATCTACACTTTAGGATCAGCTTCTCGATTTCTGCAAACAAGGCAGCTAATTTTGAAAGGCAGTACATTGAATCTGTAGATCAATTTGGGGAGCATTACGATCTCAAGCAATGTTGTGTTCCAGTCCAAGTCCTGGGAGATCTATTTCCTTAGGTCCTCTCTAATTTCTCTAATTGTAAAATAAGTGTTTTAATGAATGGGTGTGTTTGTGTGTGTGTATTTTATTTTTTAAAGATTTGACAGAGAGAGACAGCCAGAGAGGGAACACAAGCAGAGGGGAGTGGGGAGAGGGGGAAGCAGGCTTCCCATCCTGACGTGGAGTTCCATCCCAGGACGCTGGGATCATGACCTGAGCTGAAGGCAGAGGCTTAACCCACTGAGCCACCCAGGCGCCTGTGTGTGTACATCTTAGACCAACACAAGACTACAAGGAAAAGTACAGTGTTACCAATCATAGTGATTAAGGAGTTTTCTCAAACTTCTTTTACTGTGAAGTGTAATGTATACATAAAAGTATGTCAAACAAGTCTGTAGTTTATTAAGTAATTATAAAGCAGTTGCTCATGAGACCTTTATTCAGATCAAGTAGAACATTGCCCGCCTCCAGAAGCTTTCCTTCCCCCATTCAAAATCCATGGCCCAGCGAGGGAAAATTACTGTCTTTTGTGGTAATTGCTTTCTAGATATGCATTCCTTTCTAGATATGCATTTTTAAATAATATTAGCATTGCCTGTTTTTTTAGCTTCATACAGTGCAGTTATATGTACTGTCTTTTTTCATTCAATACTCAGCGTTTCTTTTAAATTCAATTCTGGTATATAATTGTTATATTAGCTTCAGTGTGCAATATAGTGATTCAGCAATTCTCTACAGACTTGGTACTCATCGTGGTAAATTGTTCACACACCATTTGTGAGATCCAACCAAGCTGTATGCAGCTGAGGCAGATCTTCACTGCTACATAATGTTCCCTTCGAAGACCTAGTGCTCTGAACTTAATCATTTTGTTCCGATTTCTGTAACCCAAAATTGATGCCGGGCACATGAATTCTAGGGAGGTGGAGAAACAGCCAATATGACTGGAGTGCTATGCATGATGTTTTCTAAGTAACTCCACTTTTATCCTTTTTTTTTTTTTTAATTTTATTTATTTATTTGACAGAGAGAGATCACAAGTAGGCAGAGAGGCAGGCAGAGAGAGAGAGAGAGAAGGAAACAGGACCCCTGCTGAGCAGAGAGCCCGATGCGGGACTCGATCCCAGGACCCTGAGATCATGACCTGAGCCGAAGGCAGCGGCTTAACCCACTGAGCCACCCAGGCGCCCTCCACTTTTATCCTTAAAGAAACCCTGCAAGGCAGTGGGTATGAGCCCCTAGAGGCCCTGAGGGGCTCTGACACAGAGAACAGGGAACTTCCCAGGGGAAGCTGGGAGAGGGAAGAGTCCATGGCTCTGTGTGCTTCTGGTGCTCTGAACCCAACCCTGGCTTCTCTTGCAGACCCCATGCCACAGTTGGACGTGGTGGAGGCCAACAAGGAGTTCATGGAGCAGAGTGAGGAGCTATACGACGCCTTGATGGACTGTCACTGGCAGCCCCTGGACACCGTATCCTCGGAGATCCCTGCCATGATATAGTCGGGACAGAGGAGCCGCTGACACAGACTGTGATGGAGAGAGACTCCTTTTTTAACAGAAGTGCTGGAAGAACTTTTACCTTTTTGGAAATGTTTTGTAAAGGTTTTAGTAATCAACTCTTGAGATGATGACCATTCCTGCACCACCACTGCCTTCCTTTGCCCATCAGCCTTTGGAGTTTGAAAAACCACAGGGCCATTGAGCAAGGTTTGAAATGTCTTTGAAATGTCTTCCAGGTAGGGATGTTACCCACTCTTGGGAGATCAGAGTTTGGGGTTATTAAAGTGGATCATAGGATTTACACAACCCAGGGGGCCATCTCAGGTGACCCTGCATCCTTAAAAGGTTCTCTGGGGTCATGCTACGTACCAAGTGGGGGCAATGTGGACCCTCCATTTCAAGCACCCCTTCACCCAACAAGTTCGCTTTTAGGTTTGGTGGCTGTGTGTGGTAGGATGTGATGGAACCAGCAACACCTAGACCAAAAGGCTCGGAGGACAAGCCTAGCTTTAATAAGCCCTTGTTTGAGGACATTATTGTGCTATCTGTGTACCTGGCCCACCTGTTTGTCCTTAATTTCCTTCTGTAAGTATGCACACACAAGTATCTCTAGTACCTATGTGGAAAGTCTGGATTTATCCTAAAGATCTGCAACTCAGCTCTACTTTTATGCTGAAGGAAACTAGGGGGGGGGGGGCGCACACACAATGGGGGTACTGAGGTAAATGTGTTAGGTCACAAGAGACCTTCAGATATTTAAAGGAACACTTGTTAGGCTCATCCTGAATTTTCAGGCTTTTAGGAGGAAAAAGTGTATAGTGGCAGCTCTAGAATAAGTCGTATTATCTGGAGAGGTCAACCTATTTTTATGAAATGACACTGTAACGGGGAATAGGAAAACCTACTTCAAGTCTTTTATTAGTCACATGCCATGTGCCAACATTAACAAAAATACAGGTCATGGTCTTCCACCAAAATCTTTCAGCTTGCCTCTTCCCATAGTGTTTCTGTCCTGAAAAGGAAGTATAAGCCAGTGTGTTAATACTCCTAATTAATTAATGCCACCCACGCTTTTTCTGAAGAGCTGGTCTCAGTCCCATATCCGCATTTATCATCCACAGATGTCTACTCAGATTAGGTTTCATCCTGGACCAGTCAGCATAACCACGTCCCAAGCTAGGTGAAAGACACTTGTTCCACCCAACCCATGTCACCCAACCCATCTCCCACACTCCTAGGAAAAGGCCAGTAAGATCCCATGGCTTGAGGTTTCCCCAAACAGCAGCAGGAGCATAAACCACAACCATAAATGCACGGCAATCGGCCCTTGCTGCCCAACGTGCAGGGCTTTGGCATCTGGTACCCTTCAGTGTACTCATGGCCTTCCAGCAGGATGGGCAAATCTAAGACCCAGGTCACTGTACATGTTTCTCTCCTGGCCATGAACAGCTAATCTGGCATACGAGGAAGGTCAGGTGTCAAAGATGTGTGGAAAAGCTAAGACTTGCCAGAGGCCTGAAAATAAGCCTTGTATCTTATCAATTCACTACACTACTTGGGGTTCACAAGGCTTAAGCACTACTTGAAGCTGCAAGGAAGCTACAGAAGAAGTTTGGCAGCCAACTTACCCAACTAGATCCATAATCTCAGATGACGACAGCTGTACTGTAACACATCTTTACAAAACAAAACAAAACAAAAAGACTCAGGAGACAAGAAAACCATGGGTATTTATCAAATACAGAAGTACAAAGTCAGCCACCACTACAACTCCCCAGAGCTTCACATACATCCTCCCTTTAAGCTGAAGATTATCCCAGTTTAATGGGAAGGAGGAAACCAGTTCAAAGAGAATTCAAGCCCTGTTTGAAACTAGCCCACAGCCTACACACCAGACTATAAGCATCATGAGGCCAGCTTCAGTGCTCCTTTTCCTCCTTTTACGACCACCAAGACCAGCGTTCAGATCCGATGGGAAAGGGAGCTGGAGGGTCAGGCTGAATCCAGCATGTAACTATACCTCGTCTAAAGCACAGCAACAGCCCGGGAGCCTCAGACTCTTCGGAAGCCGCAACCAACAGGGACACTTCAGGGCAATCTGGAGAAAACAGGTGAAAGCTCCAAATCAGAAAGTCGATCAATATACCCATCAACATGAAGTTTATGGAAAACCGCCGGGCTCTGGTAGAACACCCGGGCTGTTATAGGAAAGGCGAGTGGCAGCCACAGGTACTGTGCTGACCTGTGCTGTCAAAGTCTCTCCAGGTTGCTCTGGCATGCAGTTGGAGATCCCATGGCCACAGCCGGCCACAGCCCTTGGAAACATGCTGTACCACCCCACCAAGGTAGTTCCCAGAAACCTACCTGACCCGAGGTGGTTGTGTTCCGTGTCAGTCATGACCCCAGAATCCTCACCAAAAAGCTCCACTTCAAAGTCCTCCTGGAATCTTGAGTCAGGCACAGCTGAGATGGGAAACAGTCATCCTGAATCATCTTATTGTTCCCTTCCTTTGGCCTTCACAGTTAAAGGTGTGACTGGCTTTTGGTACTGATGCCTTAAGCTTTTCAGTGCAGTGATCCAAAGCACTGCTGAGATCTGCCACTTGCCACTAGATTTGCCCAGTACACCTGTCCACCCCACTCCATCTTCCCCTACATGAACTGGTTCTTGTTCTCAGCAATTTACTTCTCTAAAGTTTATTCCTAGGAACTCTATGCAAGACCCCACTAACAGGGGCACCTGGGTGGCTCAGTCGGTTAAGCGCCTGCTTTCAGCTCAGGTCAAGATCCCAGGGTCCTAGTTTAAGTCCCACATCAGGCTCCCAGCTCAGCAAGGAGCCAGCCTCTCCCTCTGCCCCTGCTCGTAGCTCCCTCTCGCAAATAAAATCTTAAAGAAAAAAAAAAAGACCCCATTATCAGAACGTTTCTGCTAGCCTCTGGAAACCTGTCAGTTTTAATAAAGGACTCCACCTCTACCTGAGAAATGGCAGACACAAAGGAACTGTCTTTTCCTGAAATGTTGCAGATCAGTTACATCAAACAGAACGGCGACCGTCAAGGAAAACTGTCACTCTGGGCTCCTTTTTGACCACAGCAGCTATGTGGAAGCAGCTGCAGCTTCGATAAGGGCCACAGGGCAATTTAGGTCCCCGGACCGCCCCAAATGCTGTCCAAGGTGACTCGCCTAAAGCTCGAGCACTCCTGCCTAACTGAAATTGACGAGATGAAATATACTGGAGAACAAATAAGAAAACAGGTACCACCGGCGCCTGGGTGGCTCGGTTGGTTAGGAAGTAAGAAGCCAGACTCGGACCAGGTCCTGGCTCACCATGGGCATGGCGCTAACTTAAAGAGAACTGATCTAGACTGAGCCTGTGCCCAACATGGGGATGAACTCAAGACCCGGAGCCTGGAGATCAAGGCGCATGCTCAGCCGACTGAGCCAGCTAGGAGCCGAGAACAGATCTCCTATTACCAGGCCCCAATTACCACTTCATTTTACTATATGCCCGAGTTTTAAACTCATTTCGTCTTCATAGGACGATTTTACTATCCGTTTTACCAGTAGCTTTAGACCAATTAAGCTACCTACTTAAGGTCGTCAGACAATGTAGAATGCCACAGAACGGAGATTCAAAATAGAATCTAAAAAACTCCAAGACGCGACCCCAGAAAAACCTAACCTTCTTAACAACCTGCATGGATTGCTTAACGTGCTGTGCAGCCAGATGACAGGTGAAATCACTTCCCCAAGGTCACCCAATAGGTAGCTTTAACAGACAGATTCCGTTTCAGATTTGATGGACACCACCCCGCGGGGTCTCCAGAAATTAAGCCACTTCCGGCCAGGACTGCCCTGCACCAGGCCGCCTGGCCGCGTTACTCACCCGTCGCACTGCAGCGCAGGGATGCGCGGGCCGAGGCGGGAGGAGGTATCGCCCCGGCGGGCTCTGGCCCCTCTTACCGCGCATGCAGCGGACCAGGCCTTCCGGGCCTTGGTCCCAGCAGGCCGGGAGGCCCGGCAGCTCCGAGCCATTCTCAACATCCCACAGCCTCGGGAGGAAGGCCTGGCGGGTGCGAGGCCAGGGGCGACGAAGCTACCGCGAGGTGAGAGGAGGACGGCCGTGAACTACCCCGCACCCGCTGCCCAACACGCCAGCAGCACGGTGGCTGGGAAAAAGGAAGACCGCCCCTCGGAGGGCGGCTTTTATAGGTCTCGCCCCTGGAGGCCGCGCCGACAATTGGAGTAACACGCCGCACAGACCACTGGGAGTTGTAGTCCGCCCGCCCGGCCGCGCAGGGCCGCGGATCCCGCCTCTAGCTAAGCAGGTATGCACCCTTCCGCATGTGTTTTCGCACTCAGTGAACGTCCGGCACCGGGCCCTGTGCTCGCAAATGAAGCCGACTCGCCGTGCCTTCTGGAGTTCAGTCGGACTTCCAAAATCGGGAAATGACCCCGTGAGCTGCGGTCAGTGCTCGGCTTCGAGCGCCGTGGGCCGAGGAGCAGCAGCGGCTGGGTGGGTTTGGAGAGGAGCTCGGCGAGTTCTCGCTGGAGCAGGGCCCTTGGGCGAAGGCTTCTTAAAAAGGAAGAGGCGACCGAGTAGTCGGAAGATGAACACATTATTTGTTCAAGACTTCCCTCTTCCGCTAACAGATAAATTACTGAGCGGTAACTAAGTAAATAATGCTCAGTTATCTCGTCCAGTTTTCACGGTAACCCTGCCAATAGCTATACCCAGGTAACTAACAAGGTAAGGACTGGAACCCACAAGTCCACTGCAGAGACCACACTCCGAGAGTCACTGTGCCACGTGCGGAGTGGAACGAGTAATCGTCAGTGTAAACACAAGTAGTCAAGAACTAAACAGCTATTCGGTGTTTATCCATTAATTTTTATCCTTAATATACACTTGAAAAGTTGGTACTGGGGAATGCTGGGTGGCGCAGTTGGTTAAGCGTGTGCCTTGTACTCCCCCACCACCACCACCACCCCAGTCAAGCTCCCTTCTCGGTGGGGAGCCTGCTTCTCCCTCTCCCTTTCCCTCGGCATGCCGCTCCGTCTGCTTGTGCTCTCCTCTGTCAAATAAAATCTAAATAGAAGATAAAATAAAAAGTAGGTATTACTATTACTCCTATTTTATGAAGACAGACTCTGAGAAAAAAGAAACTTTCAGATGACTCCCAAATATTTCTCCAGCCTCACTTTTCTCCTGAGCTCCAGACCTTATACGCTGCAGCTTCCGAGACACCTACACTTGGTCAATAAATGGGCTTCTCAGAACAGTCTTCCCTCCTCGACACCTGCTCTTCCCAATCTCAGTACATTCTTCTGCCTCTAACATCTCACTTCCGATCCATCAGCAAGATCCTGTGTTCTCCACCTTTAAGATGGTTAACACCTTCTCTTACCGCCTCTGCAGACTCTGTCATTGCTGACCCGCAATCACAGCAGCCTCCTAATTAGTCTGCGTCTTTCGGCCATTCTTCCCTATAGTCTGCTCTCAACACACCAGCCACGATGTTTAAAGAGCAAGTTTTTAATTTTGACGAAGTCCAATATGCCTATTTATTTATGTTTTGTGCTTTTTGTGTCCTAATTTAAAATTTTTTGCCTCGCTCAAACGCATTAAGATTTTCTCCTACGTTTTCTTCTAGGAGCTTAATAGTTTTAGCTCTTATATTTAGATCTAGGATTCATTTTTAGTTAATTTTTGTGCACAGCATAAGAGTCAAAGTTTATTTATTGCATATGGCTTAAAGATTTTTCCATCTTCGTTTGTTGAAAAAGATTATCCATCTAATTGCTTTGGCACCTTTGTATAAATCAATTGACTGGAGCACCTGGGTGGCTCAGTGGGTTAAAGCCTCTGCCTTCGGCTTGGGTTATGACCCCGGAGCAGGGAGCCTGCTTCCCTTCCTCTCTCCCTTCCTCTCTCTGTCTCTCTGCCTGCCTCTCTGCATACTTGTGATCTCTGTCTGTAAAATAAATAAATGAGATCTTTAAAAAAATAAGAAATCAATTGACTGTATGTGTAGGTCTTTCTATACTCAGTACTACACTGTTTTGATTACTGTAACTCTTTTTTTTTTTTTAAGATTTTTTATTTTACTTATTTATTTGATAGAGAGCACAAGAAGGGGGAGCAGCAGGCAGAGGAAAGAGCAGGCTCCCCGCTGAACAGGGAGCCTGATGCTGGGCTGGATGCCAGGACCCTGGGATCCTGACTGGAGCCAAAGGCACATGCCTAATCTACTGAGCCACTCACATGCCCCATTATAGATTTTTAATAAGTTTTGAAATAGGGTGGTGTAAGTCATCCAACCTTGCTCTTTCCCAAAATTGTTTCGGCTATTCAGAGTCTTTTGCATTTTCATATAAATTTTATTATCAGCTAATTTGTATATTTTTTTAAAGCCTACTGGGATTTGGTATTGCATTAAATCTGTGGACTAATTTTGGGAGAACTGACATCTTAGCAATATTGAGTCCTCTCATCCTTGAGGATGGTATATCTCAGTTAAGTCATCTTTAATTTCTCTCAACACTTTCATAATTTTCTTTTTTTTTAAAGATTTTTATTTATTTGACAGAGAGAGAGATCACAAGTAGGTAGAGAGGCAGGCAGAGAGAGAGGGGAGAAGCAGGTTCCCCGCTGAGCAGAGAGCCCAATGTGGGGCTCGATCCCAGGACCCTGAGATCACAACCCGAGCCGAAGGCAGAGGCTCAATCCACTGAGCCACCCAGGTGCCTCAACATTTTTATAATTTTCAAGAGAGCACAAACAGGGGAAGTGGAAGAGGGAATGGGAGAGGGAGAAGCAGGCTCCCCACTGAGCAGAGAACCCAATGTGGGGCTCTATCCTAGGACCTTGGGATCATGACCTGAGCCGAAGGCAGATGCCTAATGACTGAGCCACCCAGGCACCCCTCAAGTTCAGATTCTAAATGGTCATTGCTAGCGTAATAGAATTAATTTTTGCATATTAACTTGTATTCTTCAACCTTCCTAAATTCATATATTAGTTTTAGTAGCTCCTTTTTAAATTTCTTAAGATTTTTCACATGTCTGTGAATAAAGACAGATTTACTTCCTCCTTTCCAATCTGGATGCCTTTTATTTCTTTTTCTTGTCTTATAGTATTAGCTAGGATCTCCAGTACAATATTGAATTAATAAGTTACATTTCATCAAAATTAAAAACTCTCACAGGGATCAGGAGAGAAGAATATAAAAAGGACATTAGGGAAAAAAATAAAAAATAAATTAAAAAGGACATGGAGAGGGATACCTCCGTTGGTTAAGCATCTGATCCTTGATCTCAGCTCAGGTCTTGATCTCAGGGTTATGAGTTCAAAGCCCACATTGGGCTCCATACTGGCCATGGAGCCTACAATCAATCAAACAAAATAAAGGACAAGGGGAAACTTTGGGGTGATATATGCTCATTATTTACATTGTGGTATTGGTTTCATGGATGTACACTTACATCAAAAGTCATTACATTGGGCACCTGGGTGGCTCAGTCAATTGGGTGTCTGCCTTCAGCTCAGGTCTTGATCCCAGGGTCCTAGGATCGAGCCCCATTTTGGGCTCTCTGCTCAGCAGGGATCCTGCTTCTCCCTCTCCCTCTGTGACTCCCCCTGCTTATGCTCTCTTGCTGTCTCTGTCAAATAAATAAATAAAATCTTTTTTTTTTTTAAAGTCGTTACACTGTACTCTCTAATATGTACGGTTAGTTTACCGTGTGTCACTTATACCTCCATTAAGATGTAAAAATATGGGTGCCTGGGTGGCTTAGTGGGTTAAGCCTCTGTCTTTACGGCTCAGGTCATGATCTCAGGGTCCTGGGATCGAGCCCCTCATTGGGCTCTCTGCTCAGCAGGGAGCCTGCTCCCCTTCCACACACACTTCCTGCTTCTCTGCTTGCTTGTGATCTCTGTCAAATAAATAAATAAAATCTTAAAAAAAAAAGATGTAAAAGGGCGCCTGGGTGGCTCAATCACTGAGCCTCTCTGCCTTTGGCTCAGGTCATGATTCTGGGGTCCTGGGATCAAGCCCCGCATCCAGCTGCCTGCTGGGTGGGAGGCCTGCTTCTCCCTCTCCCTCGGCTACTCCTCTGCTTGTGTTCCCTCTCTCGCTGTGTCTCTGTCAAATAAGATCTTTAAAAAAATTTTTTTAAAAAGATGTAAAACTAAAAAAAAAAAAAAACATAACCAAGAAAAAATTTGTATTATTCATCTGCTCCAAAATCTCCACTGACTTTACAAGCCATTTGGAATAAATGCTGAACTCCCACGATGGCTTCTGAAGCCACATGTGATTTGGATCCTCCTCTTCCTCTCTGCCTTCATCACCCACCACTGGCTTCCTCATTCATTATGCTCCCTCACCCCTTCTGCTCTGCTTGAACATACCTTGCCTGATCCTACCTCAGGACCGTTGCTCATGCTGTTCTACCTGGAATATTCTCTCTTGATATCACAGACACCCACACTTCTCACTCCCTCACTTCCCCTGGTTTTCTGTTCCAATGTCATCTCAGAAAACCCTATTTTGATGTAGCATCCTGTCACCCTTCAAGCCATTATCCTGCTTGATTGTTATTTATAGCACTTACTGCTTTTTTTTTTTTAAAGATTTTATTTATTTGACAGACAGAGATCACAAGTAGGCAGAGAGATAGGCAGAGAGAGGAAGGGAAGCAGGCTCCCTGCTGAGCAGAGAGCCTATTATGGGGCTCCATCCCAGGACCCTGGGATCATGACCTGAGCTGAAGGCAGAGGCTTTAACCCACTGAGCCACCCAGGCACCCCAGGAACTGTGTCTTTTTATTTTTATTTTCACTGTTGTGTAAGTAAGTAAGTAAGTATGTGAAGTAGCACTTATTGAGACAATTACGAAGTAAATGAATGAATCTAACTTGGCCAAGGCTGCATAGCTAGTAAGTGGGGGTTGGAACTAAAAACCTCGATTTCTCTCAGGCAAATGCGCACAACTTGCCTTGCTCTGTTGCACAGCCGCACAGCTCCTCGGGATTCTCTTGTGAGGTGGGCACCGTGATTTGCTGGAGGGAAAGCAGGGTGGGGAGGGAGAGTCTCTTACCCCACCCTAGTCACACAGCAACTCTCTGGTAAGGTCAGCTGACGTCTGGATTCTGGGGCTAGCAGTGGAGGGCAGGCACATGACCCTAGCCCACGGCGGGAGCCTCCAGGAGAGGAAGTTCAAAGATCCCAGTGCTGACAGTGCACTGGCCCACGGGTGCTGACTACAAAGGCTTCTGGGAATGCTGGGTTCAAACTGCCTTTCAAGCAGTTTCATGCCCTCTGCCTTTGTCCAGTGGCTCCTGCCTGGAGTGCTGTTCCTCCTTGAACTCCCCAGCTTTCCCTTGTCCTGGGAGACCCGGCTTCAGAACCACCTCCCGTGCAATGTCTTCTCTGGGCCTGTAGCTCCTCGAGTTCAGAGTCCGGCCCTCTTGTGGGATTTGACTGGCTGAATTAATGAATGAATAGCACTTATCCACTTTCATTCATTCCTTCAACTATAAATATTTACTTGGTTCCTGTTTTGTGCCAAGCACTGGGCATACCACCATTGATCGCTGCCCTCAAGTGACCGAGGAGGGAGACAGCTGTCACAGTGAACAAAAGGGCATGTGACCTCACTGGCCAGTGAGAGGCTTCCTGCCGCACAGGGATCTAACCTAAGGCCTGTAGTAGGAGTCAGCCCTTTGAAGAGGAGAGGGGGAGTGTTCCTGGAGGAGGCCTGAGAAGAGGAAAAATGTGGAGCATGGCTGGAGCTCAGACTACCGGTGGTGGGTAAAGAAGGGGCTAGAGGCATCCATAGGGACCTGAAACACACACAAAAATATTTTTCCAGCTACTCAGAGTGAAGTGGAGAGAATAATTCAATTGAGGAATCAGTGCAGAGGGTGGGAGTGGGGCAGACTCTGAATTTGGGTAAAGTTGGCAGGAAGGATTCCTCTCCGAACACACACCCTTCCTGAGGCTCCTCTCTGTCTCCTATTCCTGGAGGTAGAGGACAAGTAGAAACATAGGCCCCTTCAGGCTCTACCACACAGGCGACCAAGGACTGATAGTACATGGAGACCTGTTAAAATGGCTTCTTCTTTTTTCTTTTTTTTTTTTTTTTTAAGATTTTATTTATTTATTTGACAGAGAGAGAGAGATCACAAGTAGGCAGAGAAGCAGGCAGAGAGAAGGAGAAGCAGGCTCCCTGCCAAGCAGAGAGCCAGACCTGAGGCTCGATCCCAGGACCATGACCTGAGCCAAAGGCAGAGGCCCCAACCCACTGAGCCACCCAGGTGCCCCTTAAAATGGCTTCCTATTGATTTGTTAGGAGTTAGCCAGAAGAGGGGCCCCTGGGTAGTTCAGTTGATAGACCATATGACTCTTGAGCTCAGGGTCATGAGTTCAAGCCCCACTTTGGGTATAGAAATTACTTACTTATTTACTTATATACATACATCCATATATCCACTTGAAAAAAAAAAAAAAGTATGAAAAAACCTGGGCCTTCTCAGATCCTCCACTTGTCCTGTCAGACACAGAAATAGCAAATAAGGTTCTGGTCTTGGGTAAACTCGGCAGCTAGTCTGCCTTCCTTGTTGAGTAATCTCAGATTATCTCTGAGCCTCAGTTTCCTCACCTGTAAAAATGTGCAGAATAACAACATCTTACAAGGTTGTGTGAGAAGGAAATATATGATGATTTGATTCTAACAGTGAGGATTTCGCTTCACCACCAATTTGCCAAAAACAAGTTAAATTGGTAAAATCCACCACAGTGGAACAGTGAAATTAAACCAACAGATGGAGTTGTTTGAGACCAGCCAGAAGCCAAGCCTTGATAACTTGGATTTCCAGAAGGCCTGGTAGACTGGCTCTAGGAAGCAGATGTTCCGGCCTTACCCTTGCCACCTGCCCACGGGGACCTGACCACTGTGTCCTGGTCTTCTTGGTACTTGATTTGCCATCCCCCTTTGTGGCATCAGGGGGGTAATGAAGAGTGAGACAAACTCAGATGTGAGTCTCAGCTCTGCTCTGTGACCTGAGACGAGCCTCAGTCTCCTCTGCTCTAAAATAAGCACACTATGGCCCTCTCAAAGCTGTCATTCGGGCAGTGTGAAGAACTGACCATCGGTCCTCATAAATGTTAGTTGTCCAGGGGCGCCTGGGTGGCTCAGTGGGTTAAGTCTCTGCCTTCTGCTCGGGTATGACCTCAGGGTCCTGGATCAAGCCCCACATTGGGCTCTCTGCTCAGCAGGGAGCCTGCTTCCTCCCTCTCTCCCTACCTGTTGCTCTGCCTGCTTGTGATCTCTCTGTCAAATAAATTTAAAATTAACAAGTAAATAAGTTAGTTGTCCAGGCCACAGGCTAACTGCACTCCCTCTGGAATCGCATTTATCTATGGCTGTCGGGCCTCCTACCAGCCTTGCTGGCGTCCCTCTGTGGGCCCTGAGGCCCCGCCCGGACAGGTGCTGAGGCGGCGGGGGCGCGGGTGGGGGTGGGGGGAGTCGGGGCTGGGAGGACGACTGTCAAACATTGAAGCTGACCATTGAGCCCGAAGCCCTGAGAGGCCCTAGGCCGGGGCTCATGGATCTCCGGGAAAGCAGCACCTGGGTGGGGCGGTAAGGAACGGGCACCTATAAACCATCAGCTTTCTAGAGTGGTGTCTCCAGCTCCAGCAACAGGGGCCCAATCTGGGCACTGCCCGGGGAGTGGGCTGGAGACAGAAGCCCGCCGGCGGAATGAGGTGGACGGTTCAACGCGGGCCAGTGCGTGTTGGGTTCTCGTCCTTCACTCGTGCTCCTCCCCACACTGCCTTCTTTCATCTGCCACCCCGAGAAGTAGGGGTTATTAGAGGACGAAGTTGGGGCCCCTAGGGAGGAGAGCACGTGCCCAGGTGTCTAGCGCCCCGGGCCGAGGGGTGGGGCCAGCCGACGGGGCGGGGCGGGGCCAGCCGACGGGGCGGGGCGGGGCCAGCCGACGGGGCGGGGCGGGACTGGCGGCTGGCCTCGGGAGGCCGGTCGGCTGCCTGGGGCGGCTGCTTGCCGGTCGCTGCCTGGACGGCGACATTGGGGCCATGGAGGCGGGGGGCTGTCGTTACCAGTTCCGGATCGCGCTGCTGGGGGACGCGGCCGTGGGCAAGACGTCGCTGCTGCGGCGCTTTGTGGCGGGCGCGCCCAGGGCCCCCGAGCCCGAGCACGAGCCCGAGGGGGCGCCCACGGTGGGCGTCGAGTTCTACAGCCGCAAGCTGCAGCTGCGAGCCGGGCCGCGCGTCAAGCTGCAGCTCTGGGACACGGCGGGCCACGAGCGCTTCAGGTGCGGGCCGGGCGGGCTGAGGGAGCTGGCGGGCTGTCCCCCCTCACCCCACCCCGAGGGCTCGGGCCTCAGTGGCCCAGGTGCGGGTCTGGGGGCCCCTGCCCTGGTCTCTGGCCCTCCACGCGGAGTCGTTGGTCCCACAGATGCAGCCGGGTGGGCCGAGCCCTCTGAGCCAGAGGCCTGAGTCCCGGAGGGATGGGTGGCCCGGCTGCTGAGCGAGCCCGGCCAAGCGGGAGGTGCCAGGGAGATGGGAAAGGAAGAGAGGTTTGGGGCGGCCTGGAAGGAGGTAGGAGTCTGCCAGGCAGAGAACGGGAAGCAAAAATCTGCCATCAGGAAAACACCCCACTTCCTCTCGAATGGAGGAATGGTCCAGAGAGGATGTGACTCGAACTTGCTCCCTAGCTGAGGTGCAGCCACTCTGTTGGGGGAGAGACAGACGCTGGGAGCAGAGAAACACTGGGCAGTGTGAAATGAGCTGTGGGGCTTGTGCCTGTGGGAGGGCCTTGCGGGCATAGACCTCTCCCAGCTCACTGCCCCTCCTTCAGGTGCATTACCAGGTCCTTCTACCGGAATGTGGTGGGTGTCCTACTGGTCTTTGATGTGACAAACAGGAAGTCCTTTGAACATATCTGCGACTGGCACCAGGAGGTCGTGGCCACTCAGGGCCCCGACAAGGTGATCTTCTTACTGGTTGGCCACAAGAGTGACCTGCAGAGCACCCGTTGTGTCTCGGCCCAGGAGGCAGAGGAGCTGGCTGCCTCCCTGGGCATGGCCTTCATGGAGACCTCTGCCAAGAATAACTACAATGTGGACCTGGCCTTCAGCACCCTTGCTGACACCATCCAGCAGGCCCTGGAGCAGGGGGACATCAAGCTGGAGGAGGACTGGGGGGGTGTCCGGCTCATCCACGAGACCCAAGTCCTCAGCATCCCCCCGAGGAAGCAGCCCCCACGGCCATGCCAGTGTTGACTCTGGGAGGGAAAGGATTAAAGCAGTGCCAACCTCAGAAGTGCTGCTGGGATGGGGTGTCCGTATCTTTCTGGAGAGCAAAGGGCAGGATGTATTTAAAGGGTTAATATAAACAGTATCCTAGCATTCACACCTTCTGGATTTGAGGGTTTCAGACCTCAGCCCCCTTTCTGCCAGAAAGCTCTGAGAAGCCAGGTGTGCAGCTTTGTGTCCTTCAGCCTGTTTCCTCCATTGTCAGTGGGGCTCATAGAAGACCCATGCCATGGGGGTCTGGGGGGGAGGGAGGGTGGCGTGGGTGTGGGGGATGGGCATGAATGAGAAATGGTTGGGGGGACATGCTCGGCCAGAGCCAGCCAATGACAAGAACTGTCCTCAACATTGTTTCCCCTCCGCCATTTCTGGCAACACTCCCGAGCCTGGACGCTGAGAGGCACCGAGTCTGGACGCTGCTACACAAGCGAGGACGGGTGGGGAATTTCAGGGCAAGCCTACCTGGGAGCCTCCTTCAGTCCTCAAACTTGAATTTGTCTTAAATGTGTGCCCTGAAACTCAGGTTTGCTGCCCAGTGCCCCCACTCCAAGGCTGGGCACTGGATCTGGATCTGGGAGGCAGGCATGGAGGCGAGGGAGCAGCTCCTAGGTTGGGCACATAGTGGACACTGTGATTAGCCACCACGATGTCCCTTCAGGGCAGCAGAACTCACAGCCTTGTACCCTCACCCCTACATCCCCCCTCCCCCAGCTGCTGGGCGTGCAGCCAATGAAAGTAGGCTCAAAGCACCCTCTGGGAACTGCCTACCCCTCAGGGCTGCCCACAGTGTTGATTTGTTGAATCTACTGGGGTGGGGGAGCGTTCAAAGGCCTGGCTCCCTTTTCCCAGCTCTGATGGTCAGACTCCGCTTCATCACTCTTCCTGGGGCTGACTGAGGCCATTGTTCTTAAAACATCACAGCTAAATTCTCCCTCTGCTTAGTCTCATGTCCCTCCCTTCCTCCCCCAAGCTGGTATTGATCTCAAGAATCCTCTGATCAATGTCCGTCTGCTCACTAATCCTCATCTCAGAAATTGCCTCCTGGGGAACAGGAACAGTTAGGCAGAGAATGTCCTAGGGCAATCAGGGAAGGCTTCCCCGGAGATGGTGTTTATGTCGGTAAGAATCTCAGCAGGTGGGGGCGCCTGGGTGGCTCAGTGGGTTGGGCCTCTGCCTTCCGCTCTGGTCATGGTCTCAGGGTCCTGGGATCGAGCCCCGCATCGGGCTCTCTGCTCAGCCAGGAGCCTGCCTCTCTGCCTACCTGTGATCTCTGTCTGTCAAAATAAATAAATAAAATCTTTAAAAAAAAAAAAAATCTCAGCAGGTGTAGGGGGGTGGCTGTTGTAGTGGGACAGGAAGGGCCGGATGGCTCCACAGCAACAAAGAGCACAACCACTTCACTCTGTGACCTGATAATCCCTTCTCTCTAGGGTTCTTGGGAGGTTTCCAGTCATGGTGGGTTTTTTAGCTTCCTCCCCATGGGGCTGGGCCAGAGTGGGTCTCTCACTGCACTGCCTCCTCCCTGCCTCTCTTAGACCAGCATTCATCCGTATAAGTTCTGCAAGGTTGGCGCGGATTACACTCATTTCACTGATGGAGAAGCTTGGAGAGGGAGAAGGACAGATAGGGACGTGACTTGTTTTTGAGAATCTTATCATTTCTTCAGTTAAAAAAAAATTACCTATTCTGTTCTGGACTCGAAGGATACATCAGTGAACTTGACAGAAAGCCCTCCTGGAGTTAACATTCTAGTGGGAAAGTGAATGAGTAAATAATGGAACCATATGATTTCCACTTTTAAGTGCTACAAAGCCCGCAGATCCAGGAGACTGGGCTGAGAAGGGTGGGCCTGATTTCTTCAGAGGTGTTGATCAGGGATGGCCGCCTCCAGGCGATGACCTTGAGCTGAGAGCTGGGGGAGGGCGGAGAAGGGCCCAGATAAGAGCAAAGGTCTGGCCTGTAGGAACAGTGGCCAGCACTGAGTACTTTTTATGTCCCTGTGAGGTAGATACTGTTTTTTTTTTTTTTAAAGATTTTATTTATTTGTCAGAGAGAGAGCGCGCGCACGCGAGGGAGCACAGGCAGAGTAGCAGGCAGAGACAGAGAGAGAAGCAGGCTCCCTGCCGAGCAAGGAGCCCGATGTGGGACTCAATCCCAGGACGCTGGGATCATGACCTGAGCCGAAGGCAGCCGCTTAACCAACTGAGCCGCCCAGGCATCCCGAGGTAGATAATATTGTTCCATTTTACTGATGTGCAGACTAAGGCCCAAGGAGGTTAACTGAAGCCAGTGAGCAGAGGGAGAAGCCCCAAGGCGAGGAACAAGGAAAGGGCTGGGCTCTTTCTAAGAATTTACTGGAGATCTGAGGAATAAGTGAAGAAGCAGGGAGTGACATTGAACTTGATCTGTGGTTTCTCATCTCCCAGGTCTTCCCTGAACAGGACTGCAGAGTAAACCAAAGCTTGTCTGGGAGATGAGCGGCTGGTCCTGCAGATGACGGTGGGGATTTTGCTGTCAAAACCTCCCCAAATCCCTGGAGAGAGGAAGAAAAAACTGACCTTTTCCTCTGTCCAAATCCTGGGTGGGCACTGGAGGACCAGCCTGAAGTCCAGGCCTACCCCAGGCTGGGCCCATCACCAAGAAGATGTTGCCCACCGTCCCCAGCTGCCTCCCTTGAGGACTGTTCAGCAGGCTGCAGTCATACATCTCTAGCACTCCTCAGCCTCCGTTTCCCATCTGTATAATGGGGAGAACAGTAGTTTCTGTCTCACAGGGTGGTTGTGAGGATTAAATGAGGTACTACGTTGATGAGGGAGCAGGAGGCTGGCTGAGGACAAAGCAAGAGCTGGCGCTTTGCACCCCCCCCCCTTCATCCGCTCCCCTCCATAGGTGTAGCATTCCTCAGGCACCCCTGACTGCCATAAAATGATAAATAGTTAACTTGCTAAGATCACAATCCTACAAGACAGGAGTCTCCCTTGGTTTGCAAATGTCCTTGAGATTACAACAAAGAAGTTACCTTATCAATAGCCCAGTTTCCAAAGACACAGAACTCAGTTCCTCAAGCCTAATGTTACCCTCCCCTCCATAAAAACCGAAGGAGGTGGAGGTAGAAGGAAAAGTAAATAAAGTTAAATTTCTTCTAAACCTAAATCTCATTAACAAGGATGCTTGATAGCAGGAATGTAACATTCCACCAGACTCCCAATTGTCTTTAAACCTAAATCTCATTAACAGGGATGCTTGATAGCAGGAATGTAACATTCCACCAGGAGACTCTCAATTGTCTTTACTTGATAGTAACTAAGCCTTCAATATTCTGATAGTATTCTTTGCCCCAATAGCCCTTCTGAATACCCCTTTGTCTTCACCTACCCAACTCCTACGTATATAACCAACCACCCCTCACAACCCGGGGGCAGCCGCATCTCTGCCTGCCCACGGGCCCTGTCCCCGTGCTTTAATAAACCACCATTTTGCACCAAAGATGTCTCAAGAATTCTTTCTTGGTCATTGGCTCCGGACCTCAGCCCACCAAACCTCACCTAGGTTCTAGAACTTCATCAACGTGAGCTCATGCATCGTGGACTCTTTCAGTGACTTACTAACCTCGAAGCAACCCTGTGAGGTGGGGTTGAACTTGTCTTTTCACAGACAGGCACCTAAAGTCCAGGATAGGAAACTAATGTGGCTCAGGCCTCGTGCACGGCCACCGGCCAGGCCCAGAAGGTCCTACCTTGTGCCTCAGGGCTCTGGTCCAGCTCTCACAACCCCCTGCATTGTGGCAAACCCTCTGCGGACTGCAAGAGCCTTTGATGGGTAGGATTCTGGCAGCAGTAGGCAGCAGGCCTGCCCATCCCGTCGGCTAGAGGAAAAGCAGAGAAGAGTAGTGGGGGGGGCCAGGCCCACTGGTCAGCTGAGCGCCCCCCACCACGCCGCCCCCCGCACTGAGTGTCATTGCTGTCCCAGCTCAGGCCTCAGGCCCCTAGTGGAGACTGTGACACCCCTCTGGAAGGCTGTAGGGTGTCCCCTGTTGATTCAGCATCCACAGTGCCCCAGAGGCAATTTTTAAAGTACATTTGACATGGCTGCTCCCCTCCCAGAATTCAAATAATCTCCCCACAGTCCTGGCCCTTCCTGAGCCTGTGCGTGTTGCCTCTCCCCCTACTCTGCCCTGACAGATTCTGAACCACCTGCAGCCCTGGGCTTTGCATGAGTGGTTTCCTTCCACTGGATGGCCCCAGCCCTCTGCCCTCTCCCTGCGTGACGGGATTGGCTTGTGACACTCAGATAAGTATCACTTCTTAACCACAGGAGCATCCCAGCGGCCTAAAATTACTGTGGGCTTTGCATTCAAGCCTGGGTTTGACTCCCAGCTCCACTGTGTGTAACTGGGGGAGCCTGGGGAGCTCCCTTCATCTCTGCAAGCCTCAGAGAACTCTTCTGGAGAACGAGGATCATAATGCCCAACTCACAGGGTTTTCGAAAGGATTCGGTCCCACCTAAATGAAGGGCAGTGCTGGTCACACAGTAGGAATTCACCAAATGGAAGTGCTCCTTTTCCCCTGAGGTTTTGTTCATCACTGTCATGACGAGACTACCAAAGTAAACTGCGGGGAGATCACGAGGACCCCAGATTCTGTTAAAGAGTTCTTAAAAATCATTACCCACTTCTGGAGACTGAGCTGGTTTCTGCTTCCGTACTAGGAGTGAAGTTCCAGAATTGTCCCTTCAGGTCTATCCCTAGACGAGTCTGAGCAAGCAAAACTCCCTCTCCCAGGCAGCGCCCCGGCTAAACCCTCCAGCCACAGCATCTTCGGCAAGGTCGGGCTATTGGGCCTGAATCCACGCCTTTTGAAGGCACACAGCCAATCTGCCACCCATGGGAGCCTTTCTGAAGACCCTGTCCATTCTGGGAGCCTCTGAAACTTAGTGGGTTAAGAGGGAAGACCCATCCTGCCCTCCGCACACAGTCTGGAACTGAAGACGTCCCCTACCTCTGAGCCGCGGTCTTCCTGGTAAAATGAGAACAATTCCTCCCCCCCAGTTTTGTTAGAGGATTAAATAGGACACTATTAAGTGCCCAGTAAGTGTTAAGTTCCTTCTGTTAACAAGCTCCCTTTGGGTCTTTCATGTGTCAGTCCCCGGTCTGGAATGTCCTTCCTCCATCTCTGTCAAAACTCAGTCCTTCAAGGCTTGGCCCAACTCAATTTCTTCTCCGAGCCTTCAGGGAACCTGGAGATTTCAGGCTCTGTCGTCTACATCATTTTGCGCTCCCCCCTACCCCCCACCCCCGGCCAAGACTGTAGTTCTTCGAGGCCATGAGAAGGATGGACAATGGACCAAAACCACAGGTCTGAGTCCCGACCTGCCCAGGGACCTCAGGTCATAACGACCTCTTCAGACCTTAATGTTCTTACCTGTAAGTTATGGGGCTGCACTGGATGATGCTGGGAGTTTTTCCTTTCTAACTACAGATAACTGTGAGGCTTCAGTCCACGTCTGGCCTCCTCCTCCCCGCTTCCCCTCATGCAGGCACAGGGGACTTTTCAGGATGGTTTTCTGGTCCCAGATGGCCCCCTCTGTGCCCTCAAAACTCAACTGTGTTGTTACAACCATCCTCTACCTCTGTCTTTTGGTTAATGCTTTCTCAGGGAAACCTTGCATGCCATATGCCTTTACTTTTAGTCTGAAATAACTGCAGCAACTTCTTGGCTAGACCCCCTCCCCTGTTTCCAACTCCATTCTCCAGGCCAGTAGCCCGTGCAAGGCTTGTAACATGTAAATACAATCACACCAGTCCTCCTCCTCAATCTCCCCAGTCCCTAGCACCTACGGTTTTCAAATTTTTTTTGTTTATATGCCTGTTTTTAGCACCAGGATCCTCTTATCAGATGCAGTCTTTCTGTTAGCCCTAAAATGTCCAACAATTAACACAGGTATTAACTCAGGGCAGCTGGGCGACTCTGTTGATGGAGCATCTGACTCTTGGCCCAGGTCATGATCTCAGGGTTGTGAGATCAAGCCTTGTGTTGCGCTCTGCGGTTAGCAGAGAGTCTGCTTGAGTTTCTTTTTCCCTCTCCCTCTGTCCTCTGCCCCCACTCTCTCACTCAATCTCAAATAAATAAATACATCTTTAAAAAAAAAAGTGGGGGGGGGGTATTGGCCAGGTTGATAAGGGATGGGAAGCCCGCGGCCCACCTGTGGGCTGTCTACACTACACCCTCCCACTCCTGCAAGACAGATAGACAGACACACATGCAGAACAGCCTCTGAAGCCTAGGTGCTGGCCCTCGCCACTATGTCTGTCATCCATCCTCCTCCCGCGCTCACTTTCTGTTCACCTCAGGCTATCCTCTCCCAGTGTTACACCTTGTGCTTGAGCCACATTGCCGCAGACTTCTTTATACCTCTGGGCCTTTGCATATGCTGTTCTTGGTCACCCCCCATTTTGTCTCCCTAGGTTTAGGGAGATAGGGCCGGTTAAGAGCGCAGGCTCCACATCTGCCTGCGCTCTTGTCACAAGCTGTGTGACCTTGAGTTCCTTAAACTGTTTAAGTCTCCGTTTCCTCCTGGGAACCAGGATTAGATAAGATACAATTCAAGTGCACCACATAGACCTCGCACATTCTTCCTTCTTCAGACTTGGGGAAACACAAAGCGCTTGTCCATGGGAGGTGCTTAGCGCAGCACCACGGGAAGCACTCTCCACCGCCCCTCTGCAAGGATGCCCTGTTGCCCAACTGTCTGCACCAGGCCGGGCTCTGGGAATCGAGTGGGCATAGTTACTCATCCAAGGAGGAAGAGGGCCTCGTGCCCAGGGTGGGGCCAAGCTGCCCCAGGGGTGAGCACGCCAAGTCAGACAAACCCTACGGATCACTAAGTGGTGCCCCAGTCCCGCACCCCTACACACAGTCACCAAAGCTTGTGAGTGCCCGCTGTAACTGTCTTGCAGATTCACCCGTCCTGCACTTACCACCGCTTCAATCAGGCGGCGGCCTTCTAATGGATCTCTCTGCTTCCACACTTGTCCTCTCCCTTCCCCTCCTGGCTGTGTGTACTCCACTGCCCGGCCAGAGTGACCTTTCCCCCCACGCAAATCTAAAATGGCTCCTGTTACTGTCTGGGTAAAGCCTGCATGGCTGGGGCCTGCAAGGCCCTGCACAACCTAACCCTGACAGCACCGCCCCAGGCTGCAGGCCTCTCTCCCTCAGAGATCTGAGGTGCAGGTCTCTCTCTGAGGGAGAGACTCGGGTGACTCCCTTCACCCGAGTCCCTCAGCTCCGCTGGTGAGACCACCCTACAAGCCTCTCTCCTTTGCAGCCCTTGGCACAGAGGCAGGTTTTTGTCTGTTTGTTTTTTAAAGATGTATCCATTTATTCTGAGAGAGAGAGAGAGAGAGAGAGAGAGAGCACATGCGAGCTAGCATGTGAGAGACAGCACATACCAGCAGGGGGAGGGGCAGAGAGAAAGAAAAGCTCAAGCAGAATTCCCACGAAGCGCAGAGCCCCTTAGGGCCAATCCCAGGACCCTGAGATCACAATCCGAAGTGAAATCAAGAGTCAGAGGCTTGGGACGCCTGGGTGGCTCAGTTGGTTGGACGACTGCCTTCGGCCCAGGTCATGATCCTGGAGTCCCGGGATCGAGTCCCACATCAGGCTCCCAGCTCCATGGGGAGTCTGCTTCTCTCTCTGACCTTCTCCTCATTAATGCTCTCTCTCACTGTCTCTCTCTCTCAAGTAAATAAATAAAATCTTTAAAAAAAAAAAAAAAAAAAGAGTCAGAGGCTTAACTGATTGAGGCTGGTTTTCACTCACCTTATCACAAGAGCGCTCCCTGTGTTGGTAGCTAACAGTGCAGCCCTCGGCCCGGCCCAGGCCCAGCTCCAGCTCCAGGTCCAGCTCATAAATACTTGCTCAATGACCAGCCCCTCCCCAGGCAGGTGGGACAAGATTC
Organism: Mustela nigripes; assembly: GCF_022355385.1. Taxonomy (NCBI): domain Eukaryota; kingdom Metazoa; phylum Chordata; class Mammalia; order Carnivora; family Mustelidae; genus Mustela; species Mustela nigripes. Next base: position 21,004,632 of record NC_081570.1, read on the forward strand.
AAGACAGGTGAAGCCACTTACCTTTCACACAGTGGATCAAGAATTGAGAACTTTGGACTCTCCCCCAGCTCTTTCCATTACACTGCCCGGATTCCTTTGTCCCTTTTTGTCCTCAGTGGAGGAACCAAAACTAACTCTGGATTCCTTCTTGGCTGTCAAGGTCAGTGCCTCGCTCCTACTATTGGAACTCGGCAGGAGGCCTTTTGCTGTTTGGTATCACCAACAGAACATCCTTTGAGAGTGTCACCCAGTGGCATTTGGAGGTTCTGGAAAAAGTGAAACCTTTCAACATCCTCTCCCTGGTGGTAGGCCACAAGAGAGACCTGGGGCCTCAACAACAGTGATGCCAGAGGAAGGGGGGAAGCTTGCTGCTTCTCTGGGTGCCCACTATGTTGAGACCTTGACCAAGAGCAACAGAAACAACAGCACAGCCTCAAGAGAGCTACGAGGTGTGAAGAGAGGGGTTCTGGGCTCAAATTCCAAGTGGGAGGGATTGAAAGCAAGGCATGGAGGATGTGCCCATACCAGTGACCCCTGGATGAACAGCCATGCCCTCTGAAGACCAAGGAACCCTCACAACCCAAAAGGGCTATGCTGGGCTCAGGATGGGATGAAGCTAGGTGCCACTGAAGGTCTTGACCTTGAGGTCTTAGGGGCCTGGTTTCTTCTGCATGATGATGCAGATACCGGGATCAGGGATATCAACAACTAAGAACAGACAAGGCACCTGCACAGATGGGCCTTTCCCCAGGGTACTGCCATCCTTTCTTAGGACCAAGGATGAACTCCAGGAGTTTCCGAAGGGTGGGTCAGAAAAGGCTTCGCCAAAACCAGATGCCTCTTCAGTTTGGGGTTCACGAGAGGTCACTCTGCCCCATTCTTATGGCAGAGAAACTGGACTCAAACTCCTACTGATGGTATGGCCTTCCTTGGAGTAAAAGAATAGAAAAATTCCTGGGTTTTTTCCTCCGTAAAGAAATGGCTAATGGTGCTGCCACCTGCTGACAGAGAGCTACATCCAGCCTTGCTTGTCCTTTTAACTGCCTCTGGCCTTTCAAAGGCTGTAAGCCATGTACCCTGTGTCTCTCGATTAATAACTTCTTTATTCTGGAAAAGCAAATGAAAGTCATATTCATATAAACACTGACATTACAAAGTACAGGGAGAGGGGGATGGGAGAAAGAAACACAAACCTCTACAAATCCTGCTAATACTGTCTCACCAAACAAGACCATAATGCTTTGTCCCATATTCAATCACTTATATAATAAACCACAAATAAAATCTTCTCTGGAAGATACATCGTTCCTCTTTGAGACGGCAGGGAAAAGGGACCGGAAGTTGGGGGAGGAGGCTTTATTCTTTTGGCAGATCCTCTCAGTCATTATAGATATTGCTGCACTGTTAATAAAAAATATATGCTTCTCTGTAAAGCATTAAAAAAAAAATCCAAAGATGAGATGGCTGAGGTCTCAGCTCAAGTATCTCCAAATACATTGTTGTCCATTCCCTGACCTTCCCATGTGTTATTTCTTGGTTGTTTTCCGGATCAATGCCATTCTCTGAAAGAAGAGTGAAATAACCAATTACACAGCTTAGAGTCAGGAACTTTCCCCGTCACCCATGTGGGGCACAGTCTATACCACAGGCTGGAGCCCTGGGAACCTATCCATACAGGGCAGCTCAGCAGGCTCCTTTGAGCCTGACAACAGTCTTCAGGGCCCCAGGAGATGTTTAGATAGCCCAGTGGACCCATTTCATTGACCAAAAGACCCAAACCGCTGTAGTCAGCTGTAGTAGCTGTAGGTCAGCAGAATGGCAAAAAAGTTAAAAACAGAAGATGACAGTTCTTGCCTTTTGGGGACTTAGGGGACAAGCCATCAAAGCCTGTGTTTTCTAGACTCCCCCAGCCTAATGTGAGGATGAAGAAAATAGGGAAGGGGACTGTGTCAAGCCTGTGGCCACACATAAAAGGGAGCTGACATTTCACACAAGACGACCTACAGTGAAGCAAACGGACACTAACAATTTCCACCACAACCCATCAGGGGAACATTCAGGTCATGGGTTTCAAATTTTACTATTACCAGCCACTGGCCGAATTACTGATCTGCTTTGCTTACTCTTTTTTTTTTTTTTTCTTTTTAAGATTTTATTCATTTATTTGACAGAGATCACAAGTAGGCAGAGAGGCAGGCAGAGGATGGGGGGGAAGCAGGCTCCCTGCTGAGCAGAGAGCCCCATGCAGGGCTCCATCCCAGGACCCTGAGATCATGACCTGAGCCGAAGGCAGAGGCTTAACCCATTGAGCCACCCAGGTGCCCCTCTACTTACTCTTTTGACTAAGAGATTGTCCTAATATTATGACACTTGCTGAGAGATAGATAGATAAAGCTGGAAAGTGGATTAATTAGGAAACAGAGCCAAAATGACCATTGTCTGGAGGGACTCCCTTCTGAAGAATACTATGGTCCTTTGATTCAGACTACTGGTGACTTCCCTGTAAGGGCTTCCTTTGTGAGGTCTGTAAACACATACACTCTAGAGATCCCAGGCTATGGACAAGCAAGGGACACTCAGCCAAAACCACACAATGTGCCCATCAAGCTTGAAAAAAGCTCACTTTTCAAACTGGAGCCACCAGTTAAATTAAGACTTTGTCAAAAGGAACTCATCATTGTTATTAGACCAATGACAGGGCCAGCTTGTTGCACAGTATAAGTGGGGTTAGGTTCTCGTACTGACCCCTCAGGTCTGCAGTCAGTCACAGGGATAGAGAACTAAGGGCAAGCTGGGACAGAAGCCAGAAGGCCTGGCACAGCAGCCTGGGTGCTACCTTCCAGCACAAGTATGGCCTCTCTTTCAATCAACCACAACGCAGAGATTTCATCAGGGAGAAGTGGAAGGAGCGAGTTCTACCCATATTAGAAGAAGCTACAATCAACAGCTTTAAGTGACACCCATCAGTGTTGAGAGAAAAAGCTGAGACCCCATGTGGGAACAGCAGAGAACCACAGAAGTAAATGACTGTTCTCCCATGGAGCCCTGCTGCCTCTTGCCCTCTCTGATCTTTGGTCCAGGGAGCGGAGCTTCCTATGTGGAGGAAGTGACAAGTGCAGGGACCGTAGCCATGTGCACTCCCTCAGAGACACAGTTCAAGGGATGGGCCGTGGCTGCCCTGGGGTTCTGACGGCTCCTCACCTGTTTGTGGGCCTCTGTGGTGCAAGCCTTTTTGTAGGGTCGGATTTCTTCAGAGCCAAATCCTGGGATCCACATGTTCCACTGGCGTTCTGCAAGGAAGAGGCCAGCACAGAGATAAGGGGACAGGGAAGGCAGCATCGGGGTGCAGTGTGACCCTTAGACAAGGGTCAAGGAGGACTCATCTGAGCGATCAACCGTAGTAATGAACAGCAGCCCTGCAGACGGGTTCTACGGAATACAAATGGGGGATCCCTTGTGGTGCCTCCAATGACACCATTCGACCTTTGTCGACAAAGGACCAAGGAATAACTGACTCCAGGCTGTGAGCGCTGAGCCCTCAGGTTTCCATGCAGCTCCACAGAAGCGGAAACTCCTGTTTCTTCAGTTGTCTTGTCTTTTTTTCTTTTCTTTTCTTTTAAAGCAGGCCCCATGTCCAACAGGGGGCTCAAACTCATGATGCCAAGGTCGAGTCACACACTCCACTGATTGAGCCAGCCAGGTGCCCCTTCAGTTGTCTTTTCTTTTTTTTTTTTTTAAGATTTTATTTATTTATTTGGGAGAGACAGAGAAAAAGCACACGCAGGGGGAGCAGCAGAGGGAGAGGGAGAAGTAGGCTCCCCACTGAGCTGGGAGCCCATCTCGGGACTCGATCCTAGGACCCTGGGATCACGACCTGAGCAGAAGGCAGATGTTTAACCATCTGAGTCACCCAGGCATCCCACTCCCCTACAGTTGTCTTACTCCTATGTTTAAAGTCACCCCTCTCAAACCCAAAGGAAGAGGAGGAGCAGAAAGGCATTCCTAGTATTTGGGAGTTAAGGGCCAAGTCCCAGCTCTGCTGCTTCTGCTGTGGAGCTGGAGGACGCTGGGTCTTGGTTTCTTCAGCTTTTACACGGCAGTTCACAACTGTAATAACCACCTCATAGGGTGGCTAATAGCATTCAAGGTCATAATGCAATCCCAGAGCCCGGTATAAAGGCACAGAGATACAGATATAGACATGGGTTATGTCCACACCACATGCCAGTGGGTATGATCATCCCTGTGAGAGTGTCCCCAGAAGTTCCAACAAGGCAGAGATTCTGATGATTTGACTACGTCAGTAATCACCATAGCTACATGGACCCCCCAGCCACAAATAAAAGTGTGTTGCACTCTAAGTATGTAAAAAATTATACTTACACAAGATTATTTAGGGAATAAGTCTACTCAAAAGGAGTTACGAACTTTATCATACTCCCCTAAACCCCTGAAAACACTTGTTTTACAAATCTGTTTTGCTCCAAGCACAACACTTACTTAAATCAAATTGAGCATTAGTGGTTTTCTAGTTATACTTTGTGCCTCATCTACAGTAACTATTGGGTGAATGAATGATTCATGTTTGGGTCTAGAAGAATTTTATATACAGCTCTCCTCCAATATTTTTTTTTTAAGATTTTATTTATTTGTCAGAGAGAGCGAGAGAGAGAGCGCACAAGCATGGGGAGAGGCAGAGGGAGAAGCAGGTTCCCCGCTGGGCAAGCAGCCCAATGTGGGACTCAGTCCCAGAACCCCGGGATCATGACCTGAGCCAAAGGCAGATGTTTAACCAACTGAGCCACCCAGGTGTCCTTCCTCCAATATTTCTTTGAAAATAAAAATCCTGAAGCCTTCTGCTAATAATATCTGTTGTCACTCTTGAAAGTAACACTGAGATTCTTCTTTAAAGTTTAATTCTTCTGGAATTAAACTTTACAACCCACACAAAGTGGCTCAGGATATGGATCTGCAGAGTCTCTTTAAGAAAGAGTGTTGAGGTGCCTGGGTGGCTCAGTAGGTTGAAGCCTCTGCCTTCGGCTCATGTCATGGTCTCAGGGTCCTGGGATCGAGCCCCGCATTGGGCTCTCTGCTCAGCAGGGAGCCTGCTTCCTCCTCTCTCTGCCTGCCTCTCCGCTTACTTGTGATCTCTATCAAATAAATAAATAAAATCTTTAAAAAAAAAAAAAAAGAAAGAGCGTAATGGGGTGTCTGGCTCAGTCGGTGGAGAGCGTGACTCTTGATCTCAGGGTTGTGAGTTCGAGCCCCACACTGGGTATAGAGATTACATAAAATAAATCTTATGGGCTCCTGGGTGGTACAGTCAGTTGAGTGACTGACTCTTGGTTTGGGCTCAGGTCATGATCTCGAGGTCGTGGAACTGAGTCCTAAGTTGGGTTCTGCACTTAGCAGGGAATGTCCTTAGACTTCCTCTCTCTCTGCCCCACCCTACCTGGTGCACTCTTTTTCTCTCTCTTTCTCAAATAAATAAATGAATAAATCCCAGGCACCTGGCTGGGTCAGTCGGTTAGGTATCCAACTCTTGGTTTCAGTGGAGGTCGTGATCTCAGGGTTAAGGGATTGAGCCCACATCCAGTGCACATTCAGTGCAGAGTGTACTTGAGATTCTCTCCCTTTCCCTCTCCCTGCTCGTTCTCTCTCCAAAATAAATAAATAAATAAAATCTTAAAAGAGATTAAAATTGGGGCGCCTGGGTGGCTCAGTGGGTTAAAGCCTCTGCCTTCCGCTCATGTCATGATCTCAGGGTCCTGGGATTGAGCCCCATATCGGGCTCTCTGCTCAGCAGGGAGCCTACTGCCTCCTCTCTCTCTCTGCCTGCCTCTCTCCCTACTTGTGATCTCTGTCTGTCAAACAAATAAATAAAAAATCTTAAAAAAAAAAAGGATTAAAATAAATAAATCTTTAAGAAAACAAAAAAAAAAGATTTAAATCTTAAAAATAAAGGTCACAGGGCACCTGGGTGGCTCAGTGGGTTAAGCCTCTGCCTTCAGCTCAGGTCATGATCTCAGGGTCCTGGGATCAAGCCCACATCAGGCTCTCTGCTCAATAGGGAGCCTGTCTCCCCCCCTCTCTCTGCCTGCCTCTCTGCCTACTTGTGATTTCTCTCTCCCTCTGTCAAATAAATAAATAAAATCTTTAAAAAAAAAGGTTGCTACCAGGCAAGAATGCACACATATTAAGTATGTGTAGCAAAATATTTAAATAAGCATTTTTTTTAAAGCCAATAAATTTTTATTTAAGGAGTTTTTACATGTGATTACTTCCACTGCCAGTCACTGCTCATCACCATAGTTCCTCCAAAGTTAGAATCATAATCTTCAAAACAGCCCTTTTAAAAAGAACTTGATCAATCCACAGTTGTCACTGTCACTCCAGAGTTCTTTCAGCTGGGCTTCTTGCATCTCCATTTGAATACGGACATACTTTAAGAACTCCCCACCTGTAATCTTTGGGATCCAATGTCTTTACTTCAGGGCCCTGTTTAGGGTCTGAGTGTTGATCTGTCTGGTTCTCAATTTCAAACACCCTCTAAATATGAGTTCAAATCATATTCACCCCTAAACTATCACCCTAGAACTGTACAGATTATTGGGATACACCAATACCTAAGATTTAAGAAACATAACTATTAGGTCAGAGTTTTAGCAGATAATGATAAGTGTCTTGCAGTTCTTTCCCACCGATCTAACACATAGTTCTGTGAATAAAGGAAACCACACAAATACTCTATGAGGCGTTTCCAACGATGTAGGTCTACAGAAAAAGCCCCATCGGGATAGACCTCAACTAAATAAGCATTTTTTTTTTTATTTTAAAGATTTTATTTATTTATTTGACAGAGAGAGAGAGTACAAGCAAGCAGAGAAGCAGGCAGATAGAGAGGAGGGGAAGCAGGCTCCCCGCTGAACAGAGAGCCCGATGTGGGGCTCGATCCCAGGATCCTGGGATCATGTCCTGAGCCGAAGGCAGAGGCTTTAACCCACTGAGCCACCCAGGCGCCCCTAAATAAGCATTTTTAAAAGATTTTTTTTTTATTTATTTGAGAGACAGCATGAGCTGGGGTGAGGGGCTTCAGGAGGGGGAGAAGCAGCCTGGTCCCAGGACCTTCCAGATCACGACCAGAGCCAAAGGCAGAGCCACCAGACATTCCTAAATGCGTATGTATTTATAGTTTATATAATATTAATGTAATAGCAACAACAATCATTTAGTGACTAAAAGGTATAGTGAAAATGTGTGGCATAAAGCAGCATTGTACAAAGCATTCCATGTACATTATGTCATTGAATGTTCACATTTCTCAAGACTGTCTTCAGAAAGGGAGCTTAGTCCATTAAGCAAGTGTAGGAAATTGGGTCAGAAGCAAACCCGGCTGTACCCCTTCCAGTTAGTCACAAGAGGTGGTGTCCAGAGTTTCCAGCCCCATTGGCAAGCCTACCTTTGTTGGGGTTGGTGGTGTGGAACAGATGTAGGTGGTCTAGTGCCACTGACTACCAGGTTCCCTAATTCCCCATGCTCCAATCCACTGCCCTCTGAACAATCTTCTGATTATGACTCAGCCTCCATTAGGCATACTACAGAAGCTGTCCTGGCCATGCAGACTTGTGAGTATTCTTGTCATTGTGATAATTACTCCTTACCTCTAATGAATAAACTAATATTCCAATTTTATTTAATTTTATTTTTAAAGATTTTATTTATTTATTTGACAGACAGAGATCACAGGTAGGCAGAGAGGCAGGCAGAGAGAGATGGAGAAGCAGGCTCCCTGCCAAGCAGAGAGCCCGATGCGGGGCTCGATCCCAGGACCCTGGGATCATGACCCAAGCTGAAGGCAGAGGCTTTAACCCACTGAGCCACCCAGGCACCCCTAATATTCCAATTTTAATTTCAATAATTAAAACACAAAATATTTTAAAAACAGGATGCTAAGCTCTAAAGTAATATAATTTGGGGTCGCCTGGGTGGCTCAGTGGGTTAAAGCCTCTGCCTTGAGCTCAGGTCATGATTCCAGGGTCCTGGGATGGAGCCCCGAATCGGGATCTCTGCTCAGCGGGGAGCCTGCTTCCTCTCTCTCTCTCTCTGCCTGCCTCTCTGCCTACTTGTGATTGCTCTCTGTCAAATAAATAAATAAAATCTTAAAAAAAAAATAAAGTAATATAATCTGTTGTGTGTGGGGATTTTGTGGCAAAATATACCTAAAATTTACCATTTTAACCATGTTTTTGGTTTTATTTTGTATTTTTTTTAAATTTTTTGTTTGTTTGTTTTTTATTTATTTGACAGAGAGAGAACATAGGTAGGCAGAGGCAGGTGGAGAGAGAGGAGGAAGCAGATTTTATTTATTTGTCAGAGAGAGAGAGTGAGCATAGGAGACAGAATGGCAGGCAGAGGCAGAGGGAGAAGCAGGCTCCCTGCGGAGCAAGGAGCCCGATGTGGGACTCGATCCCAGGACGCTGGGATCATGACCCGAGCCAAAGACAGCCGCTTAACCAACTGAGCCACCCAGGCGTCCCTTGTTTTGTGTTTTTAAAAATTTTTATTAAATGTGTGAATCATCAGGTTTACTTACACACTTCACAGCACTCATCACAGCACATACCCTCCCCAATGTCCATGACCCCACCATACTCTCCCTAACCCCCTCCCCCAGCATCCCTCGTTTGTTTTGTGAAATTAAGAGTCTCATGGTTTGTCTCCCTCCCGATGCCATCTTGTTTCATTTTATCCTTCTCTACCCCCCCCACAACACCCCAACCTTGCCTCTCAAATTCCTCATATCAGAGAGCATTTTAACCATTTTTAAGTACACAGTTCAGTGGCATTCAGCACATTCACATTGTTGTGCAACCATTATCACCAACTATCTCTAAAACATTTTATCATCTCAGAGTGAAACTCTGGGGGCCCCTGGGTGGCTCAGTGGGTTAAGCCTCTGCCTTCAGCTCAAGTCATGATCTCGGAGTCCTGGGATCAAGCCCTGCATTGGGCTCTCTGCTCAGCAAGGAGCCTGCTTTCCACCCCCTCTCTGCCTGCCTCTCTGCCTACTTGTGATCTCTCTCCATCAAATAAATAAATAAAATCTTAAAAAAGAAAAGGGGGGTGGACTGCAGAGAGGGAACGCCTGGGTGCCTCAGTCCTTAAGTGTCTGCCTTTGGCTCAGGTCATGATCCCAGGGTCCTTGGATCGAGTCCCACATCCAGCTCCTTGTTCAGCAGAAAACCTGCTTCTCTCTCTCCCTCTTCGTGCTTGTGCTCTCTGTCAAATGGATAAAATCTTAAAAAAAAAAAAAAGAGACTACAGAGAGGGGGAGACTGTGGAGTCCCAGATTGGTTTTTTGTTTGTTTTTTTCAAGATTTATTTGAGAGAACGAAAGAGAGCAGGAGTGGGATGGGCAGAAGGAGAGGGAGAGAAAATCTCAAGCAGGCTCCTTGCTAAGCCTGACTCTGGGCTTGATCTCATAATCATGAGATTACAACCTGAGCCAGAACCAAGAGTTGGACACTTAATTGACTGCACCACCCAGACGCCCCTGGAATTCCAGCTTTGGGGGAGTTTCTAGCCCCAGTATCAGACTTGGACTGGTGAAACTCTGTTATAGGTCAAATTGTGTCCCTCAAAAAAGACATGTTTAAGTCCTAACCCCCAGTACCTCAAAATATACTGGAAACAGGATTACTGCGATATGATTAATTACGACGTGGTTGTACAGGAGTAGGGTGGGCCCTTAATTCCATATGACTGGCATCCTACAAGAGGAGAAGAGACAGAGAGAGGGACACATGCAGGAGAGAAGGCCACGTGAAGGCCGAGGCACATACAGAGTGATGCAGCTATACGCAGAGAATGCCAAGGATTGCAAGCCACCCCCAACAGCTAGAAAAAGGCAAGGAAGTCTTCTTCATAGAAGCATTGGAGGGATCGTAGACTTTTGGCATCCAGAACAGTGAGAGAATATGTTTGGTTGTTTTAACCTCCCTAGTGTGTGGTGCTTTGTTATAACAGCCCTAGGAAATGAATACACCTTCCTTCAAAACAATCTCGGACCAAGGTACCACCTGACTTTAATTACATGAGAGACCCTCAGCAGAACTGCCTAGCTAAGCCCCTTCAAGCCCCAGACAACTGAACAAAATAAACGACTATTACAGGGGCACCTGGGTGGCTCAGTGGGTTAGGCCGCTGCCTTTGGCTCAGGTTGTGATCTCAGGATTCTGGGATGGAGCCCCGCATCGGGCTCTCTGCTCAGTGGGGAGCCTGCTTCTTCCCCAACCTACCTGCCTCCTTGTGATGTCTCTCTGTCAAATAAATAAATAAAATCTTAAAAAAAAAAAAAAAGACTATTACATTTTTAAGCCACTGTTATCATTTTAAGTTTGTTATCTAATAATAGATAATTGGAATATCTGTCCTGTTATTAATACTAGCAACATTAACCAGGAACTGTTACTCCACCGAGACTCCCAGTACCTCCCCAAGCCATAGCTTCCAGTCACCAGCAAGGAAGCCTTTCAGTAATTATTCATGGGCTGATCTATACTGAATCTTGTAATAACTTCTGCCTCATTCAGTTGGCCTTCATACTCACAAGACTGTTCACTTTCTTCTGAGCACACTGTAACCAATGCAGATGGGGGCTTACTCATTTCCCAAGTGATGATGGTTATCGATGTTAGTCAAGTATCTCTCAGAAAAACCAAGCTTGAATTTAGTGTGTCTTAAGTTGAAAAACAGAATATAGAATTATATGTACATTATGATTATAATTTTAGGGGGAAATGGATAAACAGGCTAAAAACTGCAAGAGAAAAACTACTATTTATTTATTTATTTATTTATTTATTTATTTTAAAGATTTTATTTATTTATTTGATAGAGAGAAATCACAAGTAGATGGAGAGGCAGACAGAGAGAGAGAGGGGAAGCAGGCTCCCTGCTGAGCAGAGAGCCCGATGCGGGGCTCGATCCCAGCACCCTGAGATCATGACCTGAGCCGAAGGCAGCGGCTTAACCCACTGAGCCACCCAGGTGCCCCGAGAAAAACTACTATTTAAATGTTGGAGACATAATAGCTACATTTACAAAACTCTTACTTTGTGCAGGGCCCCAAGCCAGTGACCTGACAAATGTAACCCATAATTCTCATGATCACCCTGTAAGGATGATACTATGATCTCTACTTTACAAATGAGGAAAACAGGCTCTGAGAGAAAGTTAGGAGAAAGGACAAGGTGATACCAATAGAAAATGGCAAACCCATGCCTGGGCTCATTCTCCTGACCATGGATAGATTTCTCTTCTCTGTATAATGCTACCATTGAACAAATACATCCATTCCAGAGCCCCCAAAAGTCTAATCCTGACATGAAATCCTCCCGCTACCTGTTCCTGGTGGTCCTCAAGGAGCAACAGTGTGGATGCCTCAGGGAGGAACAAGACGACATACCTAGATGCAGCTGGACATCCTTCACCTCCAGGGTGCTGGACTTGCGATGCCGAGCAAGCTGGCAGGCTGCCGTCACCACACTCTCGATAAAATCATCAGCAATCTGCAGCAGCATCTGGGGAAGACAAAAGTGGGGGAGAGTAACCATGACATTGGCAGAGCAGGCTCCTGTTGCTGAGACAACTCTGTCTGCTGGAATCACATATTTAGTTAGGCTGTCTACTAGAAGGCCCGGAATCAGCATTTGGGCTAAGGTGAGGACGAGGAGGAGTGAGGACAACACTAGAAACACATCAACTCGTTAAGCAGGTTGAGTGCAACTCACAAGATTCTGAGGACGTTACTCTCTGAACTTTCTATCTAGAGAGATCAACCAGTCCAATCCCTCACCCTCGTATTTTCTTTAGAATTAGGTGGGAAAACAAAAGTGAATCATTATACTTCCTCATTCACAGTCTCCTAAAGCATTTTTATTTCCATTAATCTCACCGAGACCTTATAGTAATCCTGTAAAAAAAAAAAGTGGGGCATGGACTTTATCCTCCTTATATACAGAAGGGTGCTAACTCATAACCATACAAATGCTAAGCAGTGGAACCAGAATTTGACTTTGAGGTTCCAGTCCGAAACCTGGGTTCTTTCCACTTCATTATCAATTATCCTGGACAACATGAACAGTAAAGTCACAATTCTGGGGATGCCTGGGTGGCTCAGTTGGTTAAGCAGCTGCCTTCGGCTCAGGTCATGATCCCAGCATCCTGGGATCGAGTCCCACATCGGGCTTCTTGCTCCGCAGGGAGCCTGCTTCTCCCTCTGACTCTGCCTGACACTCTGTCTGCCTGTGCTCGCTCTCGCTCTCTCTCTCTCTGACAAATAAATAAATAAAATCTTAAAAAAAAAAAGTCACAATTCTGAAGCTAAAAATCTACTAAAAATTGGAATTCTCATCACTCAATATATTCCCCATGGCTTCCTCTGCTGACCAAAAATAAAATAAAATTACAACCATGGATAGACATTACTTATTCTGCTAGACCATTATCACATTGTCATCTTTCCGATGAAACCAAATGGATACCATCAAATGGAAAGATTCCTTTCTTCCTTCCTTCTCTCTCTCCCCCTTTCTCTCTCTCTCTTTCCTAGTAAGCTCTAGGTGTGCCTGATTGGCTAAGGTGGCTGGGTGTCTGCCTTTGGTTCAGGTCATGATCCCAGGGTCTTGGGATTGAGCCCCACATCATTGGGCTCCCTGTCAGTGGGGAGCCTGCTTCTCCCTCTCCTCTGCCCCTTCCCCCTGCTTATGCTCTCTCTTCCACACTCTGTCCCTCTTAAATAAATGAATACAATCTTAAAAAGAATGAAAAAGTAAGGTCTATGCCCAATGTGGGGCTTGAATTCATTACCCCAAGACCAAGAGTCACATGCTCTAGCAACTGAGCCAGCCAAGCACCCCCAATGGAGAGATTTCTGATTAAACATGGCAGATCAATTCCAAAAATGACCTCCTCTCCTTCCCTAAATGCACTAAAATAACATAAAAGGAAAAAAAGACATATAAATCCACAAAGACAATTAGAACAGGAGAAAAATGCTTAATAGATAAGAGAATGCAATAAGCTTTTAAAGTAATTTTTTGCCAAAGAGATAACAGTGGAAAAGTGGGATCTGATCTAGCAGATGGAAGGTACAACACAAGTACCCATCGAAGGGACAACAATGAGATTTGACTTGATTTGCCCCCTGCAACCCCTAAAAGATCCAGGTTCTGGAAGTGCCATTTACCACAGAAGACTGGGCTGAGGCATGGGACTAAAAACTGAGAAATTACTCTGTGTCTATATACAGACTAGTCCCCGTGCCTCCACACTCCAAAAACAGCCAAGAGACTCCTCCCCACACATACCTGACCCAGAACACAGCAGTTCGTTCTCTAGAGAACTGAACAGAGTTCAACTGAATGGCTCTGGATTAGAATGCACCAGACACAGCACGGGACAGACACAGCCTCCTTCTCTTGCCTTTCTGCCAGCATATCAGAAGCTAGAGATAAACCCTCCAGGCAAGGAGCCTGGAGGATTTTTCTCTGGAGATGCCAAACGACTCCAGAGAAAAGACATACAGATGCTGACACGAAGAGAATTCCCTATAAGAAGGCTGACTTGTGGATAAATTATTCTGAAGTGAAGCCAGTGCTTTGCTAAAACTGGCTGAGTGGAGCTCACAAAAGCCAATTAATTATATGCCTTTCTTCATAATCTTGAATTCAGAAACATGTTGATAGCTTAAAATAGGGCCTATTGGGAATATTTACACCATAGAAATTAGGGAATGTTCAAAATTAGGGTCTTTCTCTCCACAGAGTTGGTTGCTAAACATTTCCCAGCACATTACTGAGTGAAGCCCATCAGTCAGTAAGTTCTGTTTTGAATTAGGTTTTCAGTGGCTCACTCTTTAAGAACAGATAGTCAAGAACACCAAGCATTTGAAGAAAATCTCAAACACTAAAAAGAAAATAAACAAACCAAAGGAGAAAAAAGGGACCCAGAGGACACTAAGATAATGCAGGGAAAATAAGAAAAGGTCAAAAAATGTAATTCCTCAGAGTGAAAGGTAAGAAAAGATATCACAACGAAAAAATAAGAACAGAGTGCCATGGGGAGAAAAAGGACCAATTAGGGGCACCTGGCTGGCTCAGTCAGTACCGTGTACAATTCTTGATAACCGGTTTGTGAGTTCAAGCCCCATGGTGGATATAGAGATTACTTACAAAACAGAATCTTTTTTTTTTTTTTTTAAAGATTTTATTTATTTATTTGACAGAGAGAGATGACAAGCAGGCAGAGAGGCAGGCAGAGAGAGAGGAGGAAGCAGGCTCTCTGCTGAGCAGAGAGCCTGATGCGGGCTCCATCCCAGGACTCTGAGATCATGACCTGAGCCGAAGGCAGCGGCTTAACCCACTGAGCCACCCAGGCGCCCCGTACAAAACAGAATCTTAAGGGGGAAAAAAAAAAAAGACCAACTAGTCAACAAGAAAACGTTATAGAAATTAAAATTTTTTTGTCAACAACAACAACAACAAAACTTAAAAGGTTTAGAGGATAAACTAAGGATAATCTCCCTAGCAAGTAGAACTTAGAATTTCAAAGAAACGAGGGACACCTGGGTGGCTCAGTCAGTTAAGCATCTGCCTTCATCTGAGTCATGATCTGGGGGTCCTGGGATCAAGTCCCCTATCAGACTCCTTGGTCAGCAAGGACCCTGCTTGAATATTCTTTCCCTGTTCCCCTTCCTGCGTGTTCTCTCTCTTAAATAAATAAATAAATTAATTAATTAAAAAAAAAAAAAAAAGGAAGAGTAAACACTGAGCAGAACTCATCAAAAAACCAATAGAAGAAAATCGAAATCTCACACTGCTGATAGGAACGTAAAAGAATGCAGCACTTTGGAAAAGGCAGTTTCTCAAAGGAAAAACAGTTACCACATGACTCCAAGAAATATTACCAAGAAAGATGAAAGCGTATTTCCACACAAAAATGTATGCACGAGGGGCACCTGGGTAGCTCAGTTGTTAAGTGGCTGCCTTCACCTCAGGTCATGATCCCTGAGTCCTGGGATGGAACCCCACATTGCGTTCCCTGCTCCGCAGGAAACCTGCTTTTCCCTCCCCCACTACCCCTGCTTGTGTTCCCTCTCTTGCTATGTCCCCCTCTGTCAAATAAATAAATAAAATCTTAAAAAAGAAATGTGTACACGAGTCAAAAAGAAAAGAAAAAACAGAAAATTTGCATGTGAATATTCACGCAACATTATTCATAATAACCAAAAAGTGCATACAACCCATCAACCGATGAATGGCTAAACAAAATACAGTATGTCTCTAGAATGGAAGAGTATTCTGTCATAAAAAGAAATGAGGTACTCATACTCCTTACAACATGAACTTTAAAAACATTATACTAAATGAAAGAAGGCATGCACAGACATCACGTATCATATGACTCCATTTATCTGAAATGTCCAGAAGAGGCCAATCTATAGACACAGAAAGTAAATTAGTAGTTAGTTGCTTAAGGACTATGGGGCCTGGGGAAAAATGGGAGTGACTGCTCATAGGTATGGGTTTCTTTCAGGGATGAGGAAAATGTTCTAAAAATGCCTGTGTTAAACCCTAAGAGACTCTTAACTGTAGGAAACAAACTGAGGGTTGCTGGAGGGCAGGTGGGAGGGGGATGGGATAACTGGGTGATGGGCATTAAGGAGGGCACGTGATGTAATGGGCTCTGGGTGTTATATGTAACTGATGAATCACTGACCTCTACCTCTGAAACTAATAATACATCGTGTGTTAAAAAAATGACTGTGTTGGGGCGCCTGGGTGGCTCAGTGGGTTAAGCCGCTGCCTTCGGCTCAGGTCATGATCTCAGGGTCCTGGGATCGAGTCCCGCATCGAGCTCTCTGCTCTGCAGGGAGCCTGCTTCCTCCTCTCCCTCTCTCTGCCTGTCTGCCTGCTTATGATCTCTGTCTGTCAAATAAATAAATAAAATCTTTAAAAAAAAAAAAATGACTGTGTTGAGAGTTGCACAATTCTGTGAAGAGACTAATGACCACTGAACTGTAGATTTCAAATGAGTGAATTTTATGGTGTATGAATTATATCGCAATAAAACTGCTGCCTCAAACACCCTCCCAACACACACATACACACGCAGAGAGAGCAAATATTTTCCCTCTGGTTAAAAAAATAAAAATAAATGGGGCATCTAGGTGGCTCAGTCGGTTAAGTGGCTGCTTTCAGCTCGGGTCATTATCCCAGGTTGGTGGAGAGCCTGCTTCTCCCTTCCCTCTGCCTGCTGCTCTGCCTACTTGTGCTCTCTATGTCTCTGTCAAATAAATAAATAAACTCTTAAAAAAGAAATAAAATTAAATTAAAATTAAAATGAAGTTATACTGTTTTTGTAATCTGTATTTCTCTTCCCTGTCACTACACATTCCTCAGCAAAGGCAAAACAGACAACATCAATAAGAAACTCCAAACTCGGGACACCTGGGTGGCTCAATTGGTTAAGTGGCTGCCTTTGGCTCAGGTATTGATCCCATCGTACTGGGATTGAGTCCCAAATTGGGCTCCCTGCTCAGCAGGGAGCCTGCTTCTCCCTCTGCCTCTACTTGCCACTCTGCCTGCTTGTGCTCACTCTTGCTCCTCTCTCTCTCTGACAAATAAATAAATAAAATCTTTAATTAAAAAAAAAAAAAGAAAAAAAAGAAACTCCAAACCCCAAAATAGACAAAATCATCCCAGAATTGAGGCACTCACATCCCCCAAATAAAAACAGGCTCTAGGAAGCCAGCACAACAAATGAAAAAAGATAGATACTGAGGCTCATATGAAAATTCAGAATTTAAAAAAAAGTGAAGACTAAAAAAACGGATCAGAACAGCATGGAATTCCTTTCTTTTTCTAAGCAGGCTCGATGCTGAACATGGGGATTGAACTTACAACCCTGAAAGCAAGAGTCGCAAGCTCTACAGACTAAGCCTGCCAGGCATCCACACAAGATTTCCTAATAGGTTTTTTGAAGACATGGAGCAATACCTTCACAAATGGAAGGAAAAAATTATTTTCATAATCTAATTCTAAACCCATGCAAACTAAAAGTTCTGAGGTTAGAATGTAAGAGACTTTCAAACACTTGCTTCTTTTTTTTTTTTTTAAGATTCTATTTATTTATTTGACAGACAGAGATCACAAGTAGGCAGAGAGGCAGGCAGAGAGAGAGAGGAGAAAGCAGGCTCCCCGCTGAGCAGAGAGTCTGATGCGGGGCTCGATCCCAGGACCCTGAGATCATGACTTGAGCCGAAGGCTCAACCCACTGAGCCACCCAGGCGCCCCCAAACATTTGCTTCTTGTCTATTCTTTTGTAGGCAGTAACAATAACAAAAAAATGCGCTCTAACAAAAAAAGAGACTAAGAGGATGTGGGATATAGGAAACAAGAGAGCCAGAGGGGGAAAAAAAAAAAGTGACAGGAAGACTGAGGAGGGCTTGTTCAAGTGGCCTAAAATTAATTAGACCAGAAGATGATGGAGGGTTCTTTTTATTATTGATATTCAAATTCAATCAGCCAACATATAGTACATTATTAGTTTCAGATGTAGTGTTCAATGATTCATTGGTTGCATATAACACCTAGTGCTCATCATATCATGGGTCCTCCTTAAAGGAGGGAGTTTCTTTCTTTTTTAAAGATTTTATTTATTTATTTGACAGAGAGCGAGCTCACAAGGAGGTAGAGAAGCAGGCAGAGGGAGAGAGAGAGAGAGAAGCAGGCTCCCCGCTGAGCAGAGAGCCTGATGCGGGGCTCCATCCCAGAACCCTGAGATCATGACCTGAGCTGAAGGCAGAGGCTTAACCCACTGAGCCACCCAGGCGCCCCAGGATGGAGGTTTCTGAGCATGAAATCTGAGTTGGGGAGGGGAGGAGGACCCAAATCTGCATATTACTTATCCATTTGGAAAACAATGTTGATAGGTGAATACCAGAGCTGATAGTAGAACCAGAATAAAAAATGGCACAAAGAAAACTAAATAAAAATAAGTCAATTATAGGGGCGCCTGGCTAGCTCAGTAGGTAGAATGTGTGACTCTTGATTTCAGGGTTGTAAGTTCAAGTCCCATGTTGGGTACAGAGATTACTGACAAAAACAAACAAAACAAAACAAAAAAAACCCCACAACGAAACAAAGGCACTTAGGTGGCTCAGTTGATTAATCGTCTGCTTTTGGCTCAGGTTGTGATCCCAGGTCCTGGGATCAAGCCCCACGTCAGGATCCCTGTTCAGTGGGGAGCCCGCTTCTCCCTCTCTCTGCAGCTTCCCCTGCATGTGCTCTCTCTCTCTCTGTCAAACAAATAAATAAAATCTTAAAAAAAAAGTCAATTATCAACTTTAGTAGGTAGTACAAAACCGGACTTGGTTCAGAGGTGAACAATATGTACTTGATCAGAAAAATGTCAACACTGATTTCTGAGTTATCTAAATGCTGTGACAAAACTATATTGGAGGGGGGCGCCTGGGTGGCGCAGTTCGTTAAGTGACTGCCTTCGGCTCAGGTCATGATCCTGAAGTCCTGGGATGGAGTCCGGCATTGGGCTCCCTGCTCAACAGGGAGTCGGCTTCTTCCTCTGACCCTCTCCCCTCTCATGCTCTCTCACTCTCTCTCTCCTCTCTCAAGTAAATAAATAAAATCTTAAAAACAAAACAAAAAAAACTATATTGGAGAGATGACTGTGTGGCCCTATCACTTGAGCATCTGCCTTTGGATCAGGTCACGATCCCAGGGTTCTGGGATCAAGTCCCACATCAGGCTACTTGCTCAGTGAGGAGCCTGCTTCTCCCTCTTCCTCTGTCTGCTATTCCCCCAGCTTGTGCGCTCTCGCTCTCTCTCTCTCTCTGACAAATAAATAAATAAATAAATAAAATCCTTAAAAAATATGTGTTTAAAAAATATATATATATTAGAAAAATGAGGGAGGGTGCCTGGGTGGCTCAGTTGGTTAAGCATCTGACCCTGGCTCAGGTCATGATCTTGGCTCCCTGCTCAGCAGAGAGTCTGCTCCTCCCTTTGCCTGCTGCTTCCCCTGCTTGTGCACTCTTTCTCTCTCTCTCTCTCTCTCTGACAAATAAATAAAATCTTTAAAAAAAAATTAACTCTACTGCTAAAAAAAAAAAAGAAAAAAGAGAAATGAGGGAAAGGAGCATGGACGGACATGTGTGAGTGGCTTAACAAAATCCTCATCTACAGGAAGTCCAAAGACAGAAACCGAAGAATATCTGTTTAACTGTATTACTTAGAAACATGGAGGAATATCACATGAACAACTAAAATTGTTGAACGTAATTGCCTACGAGCAGCAAACTGAACCCTTTTCACCAAGCAAAAGTAGCAGCAGCTGCTAGGTATAAAGTGCTAGGCATTCTCCCAGGTGATTTGTATGAAGTTATTCCAAGAGACGCTCATAATAACCCTGTCGGTAAGTAATACCACACCCTACCAACACAAAAAGCTATGTGTCCACAGCTACAAAGCTGGTAAGTGGCAGAGCCAAGATTTAAATTCAGATCTGTCTGCCTCTGAAGTCTTAGCTCTCAGGGACACAGACTCTGGGGTGCCCAACTCCATCTTACCTCTTCCACATCTTCATCCAATTGCTCATTAGGATCCACTTCTCTTACTAAGTCTTGTAATTTCTTCTTGGTCAAAACCTAAAGTTAATTGGGAGAAGATTTTTCAGCCAAGTGTTAAGGAAACAGAATACCTCATTCCCCTATAATGAAGAAATGCTGTCAGTTTGCTGGGTTTAGTTTCTACTTTCCAAAAGTTAACAGTCTAGCCTCCCTGGCAGTCTGCTCTAAGACTACACTCTCAAGACAGAAGTGGCCTAGGGAAAGGCTGAAAGAGCAGTGTGGAAGAGAGACCAACATCTGTCAGTTTATTTCTGCTTCTTGTGCTCACTGTGCCTTACCCTCCCTCTACATTAAGTAATTTGCAATTATCTGATAACTGTAACTTGTACTGTGCCTCTGTTGTCTTTGGACATGTTTTTCCTATCTGCTCTGTCCATGGTGGCTTCTTTCTGCTTTTCCTAGCCCACCCAGTAAAAGGAACCACTTCCTCCTTTGGCCTCTAGGGTATCCTGTGCCCCCTCTGTCACTGCATATATTATAAACTTGCCTGTTCCTGGCTTAATAGGCTGAAAGCTCCCTGATGGCAGGGAACATGTGTTCATCTCTGTATAATATTTGTATAAGTGCATGAAGCTGTGACTTCTCTTTCATAAAGGAAATGTCATGTCATATACATATGCCATTAAATAATAATCAAGACGTACATTAAAGTGCTGACCATAGGGCACCTGGGTGGCTCAGTGGGTTAAGCCACTGCCTTTGGCTCAGGTCATGATCTCACGTCCTGGGATCGAGTCCCGCATCGGGCTCTCTGCTTGGCAGGGAGCCTGCTTCCTCCTCTCTCTCTCTGCCTGCCTCTCTGCCTACTTGTGATCTCTCTCTGTCAAATAAATAAATAAAATCTTTAAAAAAAAAAAAAAAAAGTGCTGACCATAGTTATTTTGGGGTGGTGGTAGAATTATGGGCTCTTTATTCTTCTGTATTTCTAAAGTTTCTGTGATAAGCATGCATGTATAATTTTGGAAATGAAGAAACAAATTTTTAAAATTATTATTTGTTAATTATGTGTCAGATCTATGCATTCTACTATTAAATCCACTTAAGGCAAGCCTTCATTCCATGTCTTGATTTACTGCAAAAGTCTTAGACTTGGTCTTCCTCTCAGTGCACCCCCTTTCTACCTTTCTTGTCCACTTACTGCCAAGATAATCCTAAGACATATGACTTTTAGAATTACTTACTCGTCTATTAAATATTTGCAAAGATTGTCTAATGACTAAGTGTTTCAAAGGAGACTGACTAGCATATGCGCAGTATATTCTGCCATAATCCTGCCTATGTAATGTTACCTCCTGTTCTCCAAAAGACTCCACATTCAACACAGGTTGGCTTCCCAAATGTCTGCCCAACCCTCCCCATTCACCTTTGCTAGTCCCCCACCCCATTCTCTTGAAATGTCTCTCCCTCCTATTCTATCCAGCCTATAAATCCCAGACAAGAGATTATACTTATTTCTTATCTCTTGTGGCTCCGGAGGGCAGAATCAGAATCATGAGCAGAAAGTGGGGGAGAGAGGGCATGGGGGGGGGGGGAGATTTTAGAATTAGTGCACAAAGTTAATAATGGAGCAGCTGGATGAACTAGAAGGAGAAAAGACCAGAGGCAATAATGCTTTTATTACAGGAATAATGAATAATGAATCCATTAGTTATTTCATTATTTTATTTAACAATTATATAGCGTATATATTTTTATATATACATATATAAAAACCTGTCATAGGCAACATGTGTTAGTGTGTGTGTATGAATGTATGTACATATACACACTCACACATAAATACCACAGAGTAAACATTGATAAACATTGTACATGATAATCTGATAAGGAACTTTAGAAGTCCAAAGGAGGGAAAAGACTCTTTTTCAGCTGAGAGGAAGAGGCAGCATCTGAGATAGACATCTCTCAAAGCATTACTGGTTCAAATAACGTAAGAGATGCCAAGGGAGAGCAAAAAGTAAGAGATGATACCTGATTGTTTTCAGGGCTGAGACGCCCTCCTGTCCCAGGAGTGCCTGGTATCTTTACCACTGTGGTGCTATTGGCCATGGAGCCTTGTGGAGGGGTGCTGGCTGGTTCCGGTTTTATGGATGAGAAATTGGAGAGGTTGATTAGGGCTGAGGGGCCAAACTGGTTCATAATCTGTCGAGCTTTGGACTTCAGCTCATAGAGCTTATCGAGGTCCTGTTTCTTTTTGGAGCTGTGAGGACCAAGGCCAATCAGCTGTAGAAGGAAAACAAGAGAACTAGCTCCAGAAACATCTTTAATAAAGGATAAGGTTTGAAAGTAAAATTGTATAAGGTCTGTCAGACTTGCAGGGTCTTCAGGATATCTGGGATAGTGAACATTCACACCTACACATTAAAAATGGAGGGAATGAAGAATGTTCACTGCTCTCACCTCAAATTTAGAAACCATCTTGTCTCCAAAAGCTAAATGAAATAGTTCACAAAATTAAATAAGGAAGAAAGTAAATGAAATGGTAA
This sequence comes from Mustela nigripes, assembly GCF_022355385.1. Classification (NCBI taxonomy): domain Eukaryota; kingdom Metazoa; phylum Chordata; class Mammalia; order Carnivora; family Mustelidae; genus Mustela; species Mustela nigripes. The sequence continues at coordinate 21,026,826 of NC_081570.1, forward strand.
ATCTTATGTACAAAAATAGACTAGAATGAGTAAGACATTTTTGAAGACTTTGTAAAAATAGAATATTTGGTTAAGTACTACATGCCTTATTTCTGAACAGCAAATTATGTTATATTCAAACAAATCATGGCACAATCACACACTTAAAACCCAGTCACAAAACTTAAGAAAATAGATTAGTTCCTTTTGGCACTTCAAAACATGCTTACATCTATGTCAGGTCTATGTCTAAAAAACACCGTTTTTAGCAACTGTTAAAAGTAAGCTGTTCTTTGTCATCAAGAGCACATTTTTTGAGTGTTAACAATCTTTAAGTACATGCAGAATCCCAAACCCAGAGTAGTCAAGATGCCTAAATTTTAAAGCCATGAGGACAGCAGCTTTGGTGTCATCAACATCAGAAGCACATTTACCAAGTTCCACCAACAGTGGCCTCAACGAGCTTACTTACAGCTATCTGAGTGTCTAGATCTTTAATTACATCAGCAACGGCTGTGAGCCCGGTGAAATGAGAGGCAGCCATTTTCAAAAGCTACCTGTAAATAAACAACTGGCATCAACCACCACCCTTGCCACAGCACTTTGGCTGCGTGGCCTGGCACATCTTCACTGACCAGGATCCAAGCAAACCGGATGTGGAGAAACAACATCCTTATTCTTGTCTCCTTATTCATACTGCACACTGAGGAAAACATCTCCATCTCTTTCATACACAACCTCTAAAATTAATTAATGACAATTATAGTAATGTAGCTTCTCTTCCAATAAAACAATGTTCTATTGGTAGGGTAAGCCAGCAGCATATGAAAACTTCACTGGCCAAAACTGTGAAATGAACCTGCAGGAATCACAACAGTGGTTTTCAGAACTTGGTGAAGCTTAGCAACCTAAATGAGCATCTGCACCTGTCAACTCTGGCCCCGTATTGCTGCGTTCCTCCACAACAAGCTGTCTAACTCTCTAATATGAGAAATGACCTTTTCTGGTCTGCCCTTAATAAAAGCAGCGTATGGGGCGCCTGGGTGGCTCAGTCTGTTAAGCATCTGCCTTTGGCTCGGGTAACAATCCCAGGGCCCTTGATCAAGTCCTGCATCAGGCTCCCTGCTCAGTGGAGAGTCTGCTTCTCCCTCTCCCTTTCCCTCTGCCTCTCCTGTGCATTATACTGTATATAAAACCAACTTGTGCTCCCCCTCTCCCTCTCTCTCAAATAAATAAATAAAATGTTTAAAAATAAGGGGATCCTGGGTGGCTCAGTCATTACGCATCTGGCTTCGGCTCGAGTCAAGATCCCAGGGTCCCGGGATAGAGTCCTGCACCCGGCTCCCTGCTCAGCAGGAAGCCTGCTTCTCTCTCTTCCACACCCTCTGCTTGGGTTCCCTCTCACTGTCTCTCTCTATCAAATGGATAAATAAAATCTTGAAACAAATACTTTAAAAATAAATAAGTTAAAGCAACTAGCTACTTACTGGTTAAGTGACCAAGAGAAACTTGTTGGCCAAGAGGCAGCTGAGGGGACAGCAGAGCATCAGGATCACTTGTTTTTTAACCATTTGCCTCCCTTTCCCTTACCCACAAATGTCATCAATGGAAGAATCAGGATAGGGAAAAATTGTTGACATGGTAATAGTTCTGTAATGTTATAAAACCAAACTATTCCCCCACAGCGAGTTAAGAAAGAGCCTTATTAAAGACTATCAGTATGTTCACCATACTGAACATTATACCTTTCAAATAACATTCCCACAACCTACAAGGGACTTCCCAAATAGGACTGAGTATTGCTCAAAATAAGCAGAAGACTCTTTTTGTAACAGAGGTTTCTGTATAATGGGAATTTCTCTAATAAGACCTGTAGACAAAAATATAGCCTATCTACACAGCACCAAATATGGATAATCATTTATCAAATTAGGAATTAGCCTTAAGGAATAGTTCCAATGGCTACTAATGATATAAGAGGAATCTGTACATTGTAAGAAAAATCAAAGTTTCTCCCTCAGAAACTGGACTGTACTTTACTGTTTTGTTGAGAAACAAACAATACTTCTGCATTTTCAATAATTCTGGGAAAGCGAACTACTCTTCCATTAAAACAAAACAAAAGAAAGCATATGATAACCACTCATTACCAGACACTGCCCTTAGTTTCCTAAACTGTACCTTTATTTGGTTAGATTTAAAACACGATAATCAGGGGCGCCTGGATGGCTCAGGGGGTTGACGCCTCTGCTTTCAGCTCAGGTCATGATCTCAGGGTCCTGGGATGGAGCCTCGCATCAGGATCTCTGCTCAGCGGGGAGCCCGCTTCCTCCTCTCTCTCTGCCTGCCTCTCTGCCTACTTGTGATCTCTCTCTCTCTCTGTCAAATAAATAAAATCTTTGGAAAAAAATAAATAAAACACCATATTCATATGGGTGATAATTACATGGGTTTATACGATGTCAAATTCATCACACTGAATATTTAAGATCTGTGCATTTTACTGTATATAAATTATACCACAATTAAGGACAATAAATCAAATCTCCTGCATAAAAATGAAAACTTGTGCTCCCAGGCAAACCTATATGCTAATGTTCATAGCATTTATCAATAGGGAAAAGGCAGATAATTGAATCGGGTTTCATGTTCAAAATTTAAATATGTGATCTACCTGGAATGAGAGGAGATATATATATACACACACACACACACACACACACACACACACACACACATATATCCCTCCCTTTATACACTCCTCTATTTCATTTTTTTGGAAGATTGTTTTTTTTAAAGATTTTATTTATTTATTTGACAGACCGAGATCACAAGTAGGCAGAGAGGAAGGCAGAGAGAGGGGGAAGCAGGCTCCCCGCCGAGCAGAGAGCCCGATGTGGGGCTCGATCCCAGGACCCTGGGATCATGACCTGAGCCGAAGGCAGAGGCTTAACCCACTGAGCCATTCAGGCGCCCCAGATTTTATTTATTCAACACAGAGAGAGAAAGCCAGAGAGCACAAGCCGGAGGAATGGAAGAGGGAGAAGGAGAAGCAGGCATTCCACTGAACAAGGAGCCCGACATAGGGCTTGATCCCAGGACCCTGAGCTGAAGACAGATACTTAACTGACTGAGCCCCCCAGGTGCCCCTGCACTCCTCTATTTCAGATGGATCAAATATTTAAACCTTAAATATAAAATAATATACTAGAATGTAGGAGATTTAAAAAAATATTCTGAAATCTAAACCTCTCACTTTGTACAAAACCTAACTCAAAATGGATCACAGTTTTTTTTTTTAAAGATTTTATTTATTTTTTTGACAGAGAGAGACACAGCGAGATAAGAAACACAAGCAAGGGAGCAACAGAGAGAAGGAGAAGCAGGTCCCCCACCAAGCAGGAAGCCCCATGTGGGGCTCAATCCCAGGACTCTGGGATCATGATCTGAGGCAAAGGCAGATGCTTAACAACTGAGCTACCCCAGCACCCCTGGATCACAGTCTTTAATGTAAAATGTAGAACTATAAAACTTTTAGAAAAAAAAAAACAGAGGAAAGGGCACCTGGGTGGCTCAGTGGGTTAAAGCCTCTGCCTTCAGCTCAGGTCATGGTCTCAGGGTCCTGGGATCGAGCCCCACATCAGGCTCTCTGCTCAGAGGGGAGCCTGCTTCCCCCTCTCTCTCTGCCTGCCTCTCAGCCTACTTGTGATCTCTCTCTCTGTTAATAAATAAAATATTAAAAAAAAAACAAAAACAGAGGAAAAGCATTGGGCTCTACTAGGCAGAATTCTTAAGATTTGGCACCAAATGCACAATCAGTAAAAGGAAATACTGATAAATTGGCCCTCATCAAATTAAAATAAATTTCTTCTGTGAAAGTTCCATGTGAAAAGGATGAAAAGACAAGCTACAGAGTAGGAGAAAATATTTACAAACTACATATCCAACAAAAGACTAGTATCTAGGGGTGCCTGCATGGCTCAGTCGTTGGATGTCTGCCTTCATCGGCTCAGGTCATGATCCCAAGGTCCTGTGACAGAGTCTCGCATCAGGCTCCCTGCTCTACTGGAAGCCTGCTTCTCCCTCTCTCACTCCCCCTACTTGTGTTCACTCTCTCGCTGTCTCTCTGTCAAATAAATAAAATAAAATCTTAAAAAAAAAATGAAACTAGTATCTAAAATTATAAAGAACTCTCAAAACTCAACTTTTTTTTTTTTTAACTAATTCAATCACAAAATGAAGACACAACCAGACATTTCACCAAAGAGGATACACAGATGGCAAATAGAGCACATGAAGATGTTCAATATCATTAGTCATAAAAAAAAAAAGCAAATTAAACCTGCAATGAGATAAAACCACACACCTATGAGTAAAATAAAAAACGACGATAGAACCAAATGCTGACGAGGATGAAGAGAAACTGGGTCACTAGTACACTGCCACTAGGAAAGGAAACAGTATAGCCACTTTGCAAAACAGTTTGCAGTTTCTTTAAAAAAAATCTACTCATGTACTGTCATAGAAGAGCCTAAAAAGACATAAAGACAAAATGGGAAAACTGTGATCTGAATTCAGTTAATAGTACTGTATCAAGGGGCACCTGAGCTCAGTCTGGTAAGCATCTGCCTTTGGCTCAGGTCAGGATCCCAGGATCCTGGAATGGAGCCCCACACTGGGCTCCCTGCTCAGCAGGAAGCTTGCCTCTCCCTCTTCCACTCCCCCTGTCCATGTTCCCTTTCTTGCTATGTCTCTGTCAAATAAATAAATCTAGAAAAGAGAGAGAGAGAGAGCGCTCGAAAATGCGTACATGGGGGAGGAGGAGGAGCAGAGGGAGAGGGACAAGTGGACTGCACTGAACATGGGCTGGACACAGGGCTTGATCCTGCACTGAACATGGGCTGGACACAGGGCCACACCCCAAGATCATTACTTGAGCCAAAATCAAGTCAGAAGCTTAACTGACTGAGCCACCCAGGTGTCCCAAAGAGCCTGCAATTTTATTTTTCTTTAAATATTTTATTTATTTATTTGACAGACAGAGAGAGAGAGAGGAGGAAGCAGGCTCTCCATTGCGCAGAAAGCCTGATGGGGGGCTTGATCCATGATCCCGAGATCATGACCCGAGCCAAAGGCAGAGGCTTTAACCCACTGAGCCACCCAGGTGCCCGGAGCCTGCAATTTTAAAATCAGGGTTATGGGGCGCCTGGGTGGCTCAGTGGGTTAAGCCGCTGCCTTCGGCTCAGGTCATGATCTCAGGGTCCTGGGATCGAGTCCCACATCGGGCTCTTTGCTCAGCAGGAAGCCTGCTTCCTCCTCTCTCTCTCTCTGCCTGCCTTTCTGCCTACTTGTGATCTCTCTCTGTCAAATAAATAAATAAAATCTTTAAAAAAAAAAAAATAAAAAAAAAATCAGGGTTATGAGTTCAGGCCCATGTTGGGTGTGGAGCTCACTTTAAAAAACAAAACAAAAAAATAAAATCTTTAAAAAAAAAAAAAAAAGGTGGGGGGAAGGGAACAAATCACTGATACGTAACAATAGGGATAACTTAAAATATTTAAGTAAAAAAAAAAAAAGTCAGTTCCAAAAGAATACACAATGTATGATTTATATGAAATCCTAATGTCTAATGATCTAAAAACTAATCTCTAGGGGCACCTGGGTGGCTCAGTGGGTTAAAGCCTCTGCCTTCAGCTCAGGTCATGATCTCAGGGTCCTGGGATCCAGCCCCACATGTAGCTCTCTGCTTGGCGGGGAGCATGCATCCTCCTCTCTCTGCCTGCCTCTCTGCCTACTTGTGATCTCTCTCTGTCAAAAAAAAAACAAAAAACAAAAACAAAAAACAAAAAACTAATCTCTAGCAATAGATGGGGCAGAGAGTTTGGGGCATGGGGGAAGTTTGTGCTGTGGATAGGGAAAGTTTGTATGTATGTAAACACGCTCTATCCTGAGTGGGGTGATGCTTACCCAGATGCATGCATTTATCAAAACTCATCAAACTGTCTACCTAAAATGTGCACATTTTATTGCATGCAAATTATACCTCAATAAATCTGACTCAGGAGGGGCGCCTGGGTGGCTCAGTGGGTTGGGCCTCTACCTTCGGCTCAGGTCATGATCCCAGGGGCCTGGGATCGAGTCCCACATTGGGCTCTCTGCTGAGCAGGGAGCCTGCTTCTCCTCATCTCTCTCTCTGCCTGTCTCTCTGCCTATTTGTGATCTCTCTCTCTGTCAAATAAATAAATAAAATCTTAAAAAAAAAAAATCTGACTCAGGAAAAAAAAACTCAACATGCAACTATTATATGACCCAACAATTCAAGTCCTAGGCATTTATCCTAGAGAAATGAAAACTTACATTCACACCAAAACCTGCACATGAATATCATAGTAGCTTTATTTGTAATACTCAACTGTAATCAGTTCAGATGTCTCTTAAGAAGTGAATGATTAAACAAACTGTGGTATATCCATATCATGGAAAATTACTTATCAATAAAAAGAAAAAAACTTGATACATACAACTTGAATGAACCTCCAGAGAATTATGCTGAACAAAAGATTACAAAAAGAGTCGGGCGCCTGGGTGGCTCAGTGGGTTAAGCCGCTGCCTTCGGCTCAGGTCATGATCTCAGGATCCTGGGATCGAGTCCCGCATCGGGCTCTCTGCTCAGCGGGGAGCCTGCTTCCTCCTCTCTCTCTCTGCCTGCCTCTCTGCCTACTTGTGATCTCTCTCTGTCAAATAAATAAATAAAATCTTTAAAAAAAAAAAAGAGTATGTCTGGGGCTCCTGGGTGGCTTAGTCGGTTAAGTTGTTAAGCCTTCAGCTCAGGTCATGATCTCAGCATCCTGGAATCAAGCACTGTGTCACCTCTCCCCGCCCCCACTCCTGTGTTCTCTCTCTTATTCACTCTCTCTCTCAAATAAATAAAATCCCCCCCCTTTTTTTTAAAGAGTACATTTATAGAACATCTTTGAAATGATAAAATTTTAGGAATAGAGGGCAGATTAGTGAGGTTGTCAGAGACAGGGTGGCAGGGAATCAGATGTGGTTATAAAAGGGCAAAATGAGGGACAGTGATTCAGTTCACTGTCTTAACTGTGATGATGGATAAAAGGACCTATAAAACTGACTAAGTTGTATAGGACTTAATCCACATACATCCATAACTGAACACAAGTAAATGGACACAAGTAAAACTGGGTAAATCTGAGTAAGATTAACAGATTACATCAATGTGAATATCCTGGTTATCATAACAGACAACAGTTTTGCAAAATGTACCATTGGGGAAAACTGAGCAAAGCATTATTTCTTGTAACTACACATAAATCTATGATTATCTCAATTTTTAAAAATTAAAAAAAAATTATTCTCAGTCATGAGTGAAAAACACTTTTGCGGCACCTGGATGGCTCAGTCAGTTATGCATCTGACTCTTGATTCTGGTTCAGGTCCTGAGTTCCGGGTTGTAGGATCAAATCTCACATCAGGTTCCAATCAGAGTCTGCTTGGGTTTCTTTTTCTCCCTCTCCTTCTGCCCCCCTCCAACCTACTCATGCTTGCTTGGTCTCTTTCTCTCTCTAAGATAAATAAATACATTTTAAAAGAAAAGAAAAGAGAAGCCCTTCTAAAGATGACACAAAGCTCAGGAGCCATAAAAGACTGACGTGTTCAATCACATATAAATAAAAATATCTGAAAAAAAAAATTAAATTTTTAAATAAAAATGAAAATGTCTGCATGACAAAAAACATAATAAAGTTAAAGGACAAAAGACAAACTAGCAAAAATACATACAATATGTATCAAAGACAAAAAACTAATTTCTTTCACATATAAAAAATACCTACACATCAATATACACCCAACAACCCAAAAGAAAAATTGCAAAAAACAACAAAAAAATGACTGCAAATAGCTCTTAAAGTAATGGAATGATCCTTAAAAAAAAAGTAATGATGGGGCACCTGAGTGGCTCAGTGGGTTAAAGCCTCTGCCTTCGGCTCAGGTCATGATCCCAGGGTCCTGGGATTGAGCCCCGCATCGGGCTCTCTGCGTAGCAGGGAGCCTGCTTCCTCCTCTGTCTCTCTCTGCCTGCCTTTCTGCCTACTTGTGATCTCTGTCTGTCAAATAAATAAATAAAACCTTTAAAAAAAAAAAAGTAATGAAATGATCCTTATTTTCATTCATAATAAAAATGCAAATTGAAACTATTTATTACTCCTTTGGCAATGATGGAAAAGTTTTATAAGTACTGTTTCAAAGTTTTATTATTTTTTTTAAAGATTTTATTTATTTATTTGACAGAGAGAAATTACAAGTACACTGAGAGGCAGGCAGAGAGAGAAGGAAGCAGGCTCCCTGCCGAGCAGAGAGCCCGATGTGGGACTCGATCCCAGGACCCCGAGATCATGACCTGAGCCGAAGGCAGCGGCTCAACCCACTGAGCCACCCAGGCGCCCACAAAGTTTTATTATTTTTTTTTAAAGATTTTATTTACTTATTTGACAGAGATCACAAGTAGGCAGAGAGGCAGCAGGGGGGTGGGTGGATGGGGAAGAGAGGAAACAGGCTCCACACTGAGCAGAGAGCCCAATGCCGGGCTTGATCCCAGGATCCTGAGATCATGATCTGAACCGAAGGCAGAGGCTTAGCCCACTAAGCCACCCAGGTGCCCATTTGAAAGTTTTATAGAGAAACAGTCATTTCACACATTGTTGGATTTGGGAGTGGGGTGGAGGATATAAATTAGTTAGGTCTCTACAAAGGGCTACTTGGCAGTATCTACCAAAATCAGAAAAGCATGTACTGGGGCACCTCAGTGGCTCAGTCAGTTGAGCATCCAGCTCTTGATTTTGGCTCAGGTCATGATCTCAGGGACATGAGATCAAGTCCCATGTCCCATAGAGCATGCTTAAGATTCTCACTCTCATTCATCCTCTGCCCCTCCCCCACCACTGGCACCTATACTCTCTCTAAAAAAAGAAAGAAAAAGAAAGAAAAAAGAAAAGCATATGTTGGTTTGATCCCATAGTTCAATCTTTAGCAATTTATAGTTGGACATCTATGTAAATAGAAATATACATATGAGGATTATCAACCTAAATGTCCATCAAAAGTGATATAGTGGGCGCCTGGGTGGCTCAGTGGTTAAGCCGCTGCCTTCGGCTCAGGTCATGATCTCAGGGTCCTGGGATCGAGTCCCGCATCGGGCTCTCTGCTCAGCAGGGAGCCTGCTTCCTCCTCTCTCTCTCTCTGCCTGCCTCTCTGCCTACTTGTGATTTCTCTCTGTCAAATAAATAAATAAAATCTTTAAAAAAAAAAAAGTGATATAGTTAGGGGTGCCTGGGTAGCTCAGCCAGTTAAGCATCTGCCTTTGGCTCAGGTCATGGTCCCAGTGTCCTGGGATCAAGTCCCACTTTGGGCTCCATGCTCAGCGGGAAGCCTATTTCTCCCTCTCCCACTCCTCTTGCTTGTGTACCCTCTCTTGCTGTGTCTCTGTCAAATAAATGAATAAAAGGAATAAAAGCTTAAAAAAAAAAAAGTGAGGGTGCCTGGGTGGCTCAGTCCTTGGGCATCTCCCCTCAGCTCAGGCCATGATCCCAGGGTCCTAGTTTTGAGGCCCACATGGAGCTCCCTGCTCAGCAGGAGGCCTACTTTCCCCTCTCCCACTCCCCCTGCTTGTGTTTTTTCTCTCACTGGGTCTCTGTCAAATAAATAAATAAAATCTTTCTTTTAAAAAGTGATATAGTTAAATACATTTGGGTATAACCACAAAACGAAATACACTGGAAAAGAATAAGACTCATGAAAATATTAAGCTGAATAAAAGATGCCTGGCTGGCTCAGTTGTAAGAGAATGTGACTCTTGATCTGGGGGTCATAAGATCAAGCTGCGTGCTGGGTGTAGAGATTACTTAAATAAATAAAACTTTTTAAAAAATTTATAGGGCTGAAGAATGGGGGAAAAGATTAGGGACTGACTGCTAATGGCAGAGGATTCATTTTAGGGGGGATAAAAATAATCGAAATTAGGGGCGCCTGGGTGGCTCAGTGGGTTAAAGCCTCTGCCTTCAGCTCAGGTCATGATCCCAGGGTCCTGGGATCTAGCCCCGCATGGGGCTCACTGCTCAGCAGGGAGCCTGCTTCCTTCTCTCTCTCTGCCTGCCTTTCTGCCTACTTGAGATCTCTGTCAAATAAATAAATAAAATCTTAAAAAAAAAAGTCTGTTAAAAAAATAATAATCGAAATAAGATTATGGTGATGGCTGCACAAGCATGAGTGTACAAAAAAAAGCCACTGAACTGTACATCTGACAATGGTGAATTGTATGATATGTGAATAGCATCTCAATAAAGATGTTTTTAAAAAACGAGGAAGAGGGGTGCCTGGGTGGCTCAGTCATTGAGCGTCTGCCTTCAACTCAGGTCATGATCCCAGAGCCCTGGGATCGAGCCCTGCATTGGGCTCCTGCTCACTGGGGAGCCTGCTTCTCTCTCTCCCATTCCCCCCTGCTTGTGTTCCTTCTCTTGCTATTTCTCTGTCAAATAAAGAAAATCTTTTAAAAAAATGTAAATCCATAAAACTTTTACAAGAAAGTGTAGGGAAAAAAATCTTCGTAACTTTGGGTAAGCGCAGGAATCTTAGATATAACACCAAAGGCGCAATCCACAAAAGAAAGAAACTGCTTAAGTATGTGATTGGGTGGCTCAGTCCTTACACATCTGCCTTTGGCTCAGGTCATGATCCTAGGGTCCTGGGATCGAGCCCCCATCGGGTTCCCTGCTCAGTGGGAAGCCTGCTTTTCCCTCTCCCACTCCCCCTGCTTGTGCTCCCTCTCTTACTGTCTCTCTGTCAAATAAATAAAATCTTAAAGAGAAAATAAAATAATAATAAAATTTTATTTTATTTTCTACCAGAAAAAAGTGGATTTAATCAAAATGCAAACTCCTGCTCTCTCAGTCATAGACTAAGAGAAAATATTTACAAATCACATATCTGACAAACAACTTGTATCCAGGATATATAAAGAACTCTCAAAATTCAACAATAAGAGAAAGACCAATTTAAAAAATGGGCAAAAAATCTGAACAGATCCTTCACCTAAGATAAACAGATGGCAAATAAACACATGAAAAGATACTCAGTATCATTAGTCATCTGGGAAATGCAATTAGGGAAATGAGTACTAAATACTATTAGAATAATTAAAATTTTTAAAAAATCAACCAGTGCTGGAGAGGATGTTGAGCAACTGAAACCGTCATACATTTCTGTGTGAATGTTTAAAATGGTGCAATCTCTGTGGAAAACAGTTTAGCAGGATTTTTTTAATTTTTTAAATTTTTTTAGAGATATTATTTATTTGAGAGAGTGAGTGATAGCGCACAAGTTGGGTAGAGGAGGGGAGGTAGAAGCCGACTCCCTGCTTAGCAGCGAGTCTGACTCAGGACTCGATCCAATGACTCCAGGATCATGACCTGAGTTGAAGGCAGCTGCTTAACTGACTGAGCCAGCCAGGCACCCCAGCTTGGCAGTTTCTTACAAAGCTAAATATATACTTATCATATGATCCGGCAATCCCACCCCTAGTTATTTACCCTAAAGAAATGAAAACACGTTCACACAAAAATCGGTACGTGAATGTTATAACAACATTATTAACTGCCAAAAAGTGGAAACAATCCAGATTCCCTTCAACTGATGAGTGGATAAACTAAGAATATATATCCATATAATAGAATACTACTCAGCAGTAGGAAGGAACAATTACTGATCCATGCAACAACATGGGTAATCTCGAGTGCGTATGCTAAGTGAGAGGCAAGACTCAAAAGGCTACTTACTGTATGATTCCATTTATATGAATGACACTCTGTAAAAGGCCAGTCGATATGGGTGGAGAAAACAGGTTAGTGGCTGCCAGTGGCTTAGAGTGCTAGGGCTGGACAACGAAGAACAGCATGAAGCAAACTCTGGGGGTGGTGGAACTGTGAGGTAGCAGTGTTATGGTGCTTATACGACAGTATGCATTTGTCACAACTCACAGAACTGTACTCCCAAAAGAGTGGATTTTTTGGTATGTAAATTAAAAAACAAAACATCACAACCATTCTGAAATGGTCAATGCCTCTACATCCAAATTATTTGTATACTGACAACTTTCATCAAGTACAATTGTGGATGATGCTGACCAAGCACAATGGCATGAAGTGACTGTAAATAACCTGAATTCCATTAATTAATATACCTTGGTTGCCTTTGGGCTCCTCAAATTTCTAATTTTCACTTACTTGGAATGCCAAGAAATAGAAAGCACTGCTGTGTCAAAACGGGCATTTTCTGTGAGACAGTTTGGGAGAACAATTATAAGAGTAAACCCTTATTAGCACCTACTATGTAGAAATCACATGCCAGGAGTTACAAAACAAGTCCATGCCCCAGTGATTTACAGTAAAAGTTATTTAGTAATTTTATCAAAACAAGATTGTATGGCTGGAGTTCAATTAAATACCAAGCCTATCCTTCCTCCCCCTTACCAGTTACATTTAAACTCCTGTTGATAGGCTTAGGGTAACAGCTCCTAACTGCTTTTCCCTTTTCAGCTTTAACCTCAAACAGAAATCCAGTTGCAACCCTACTACTGTACTAAGAGTATCCGATTTTCAGAAGGTTAGGATATGGGGGGATACCTTGTAGTAGTTATAAGACCATGGTGTTTTTTAGACATTTGTTTCATTAACAGACTTTTTTTTCCTAAAGATTTTCTTTCTGGGGCACCTGGGTGGCTCCGTCGTTAAGCCTCTGCCTTCGGCTCAGGTCATGATCCCAAGGTTCTGGGATCTAGCCCCACATCGGGCTCCCTGCTTGGCAGGAAACCTGCTTCTCCCTCTCCCACTCTCCCTGCTTGTGTTCCCTCTCTTGCTGTGTTTCTCTCTGTCAAATAAATAAATAAAATCTAAAAAAAAAAAAAAAGATTTTCTAAGTATACTCTACACCCTATGCTGGGGGCTTGAACTTACAAACCCGAGATCAAGAGTTACATGCTCTTCCGACTGAGCCAGCCAAGCACCCCACAGATCCACCCACCAAGATTTTTTTTTTTTAAAGATTTTATTTATTTACTTGACAGAGATCACAAGTAGGCAGAGAGGCAGGCAGAGAGAGAGAGAGGAGGAAGCAGACTCCCCGCCGAGCAGAGAGCCCGATGCGGGACTCGATCCCAGGGCCCTGAGATCATGACCCGAGCCGAAGGCAGCGGCCCAACCCACTGAGCCCCCCAGGCGCCCCAAGATTTTTTTTTTTTAAGATTTTATTTATTTGACAGAAATAGAGATCACAAGTAGGCAGAGAGGTAGACAGAGAGAGAGAAGAGGAAGCAGGCTCCCTACTGAGCAGAGAGCCTGATGTGAGGCTCGATCCCAATCCTGGGATCATCACCTAAGCTGAAGGCAGAGGCTTAACCCACTGAGCCATCCAGGTGCCCCAAGATTTTTTTTTTATTAGGGGAACAGAATAGGGGAGTAAAAGACCAGATTGTCTCTAAAACCCTTTTATTTCTGAAACGTTTAGGAATTATTTAAAATACTGGAGTGAAGGGGACTGCCAGACTAATGACATAAATGCCCTATCACTACGGTACATGACTTCACCTAATGACTGGGTTTTGTACCTGTTTCTCTTCTCACTAGCTTCTACATGTATCTAAATGAATTCATATTTCCCAGCCTAAAAAAACAGAATCATTAATTGCATCCTACACAGAAGACCCAAGAACAATAGAAACGTGGGATTTTTTTCCCACTAGTTTTTTTTTTGCCTAGTTTGGTGCTATTTAGGTGGTTTTGACTTAATAGAAAGGTTGAAGGCATGGACCCTGGCAGCAGTGTCTGAGTTCAAGCACCAACTCTGCCACTTAATAATAGCTTAAGTCCCTGAGCAAGTTATATAATCTCTTTATGCCTCAATTTCCTCACCTGAAAAATTGAGTTAATCATATAGTGTATCTCATGGGACTGTTGTGATAATACACTGAGTTTATGAATCTAAAGCACTCAGAAGAGTGCCTGGTACATGGAAAGTACAAATAAATGTTTGCTAAAATTATATAATATATATGCCTCCTCTTCTAAATCTTAGTTACAAAAACCACTGTATTAAAACTAAAGGCTGGGCACCTGGGTGTCTCAGTCGTCAGGCGTCTGCCTTCCGGTCAGATCATGATCCTAGGGTCCTGGGATCGAGGCTCACATTGGGCTCCCTGCTCGGCAGGGAGCCCGCTTCTCCCTTTCCCACTCCCCCTGCTTGTGTTCCCTCTCTCTCTCTGTCAAATAAACAAATAAAATGTTAAAAAAAATAAAAAATAAAACTAAAAGGTTTTCCCATTGTGGTATGTGGGGTGCCATCCTATAACCATTTTTATGACTACAGACCTTAACAAATTAAAACATGAGGGCGCCTGGGTGGCTCAGTGGGTTAAAGCTTCTGCCTTCGGCTCAGGTCTGCCTTCGGCTCAGGTCATGGGCTCTCTGCTCCGCAGGGAGCCTGCTTCCTCCCCTCTCCCTCCACCTGCTTATCTGCCTACTTGTGATCTGTTTGTCAAATAAATAAATAAAATCTCTAAAAAAGAAAAAAAGAATAGGATCAGACAGATTTTAAAGTCCTTTTCAGCTCTAAGAATTAGTGTAAGATTTTAGATTAAGTCCATATGTACTGATTTCAGTTTGTCTTCTGCATCCAGCACACCTGTTTTACACTAGACTCTAACCACTGCTGGTATATTATCTCCAAAGTATTTGGGGGCTTACCATGAAGACTGCAGATCAAAAGTAATATGTTCTATTTTCGTATCTGCTCTAACACAATGATTTTCTGATCAGGTACTTTGAAGTACTATTATAACTCAATGCTAGAGCCACAAATGAGTGAAATAAATACATTTTGCAAATGTAGACAAGGATATTAACTCAGAACTAAGTTATCATTAATTAAACCATCAGGTACTTTGAAATGGTGGCATGGGCATGCTTTATTTCATAATTTGGTGTAAGTTTTGATCACTTGCAAACAGTAGAGGCACTTTCAAACAGTATAAGCTGACCCTTTGGGAAAAAATAATAGTTTCAACTAGTTGGCCCAATTTCCCTGATTTAGTTTAGGTTAAAATTAATTTAAAGTCAGTACTATTTAGGTTCTTGTTCTTCAAGTTGGTCTTTCTTGGCCTCCTAAATTTAAAATTAAATATATCCTAGTCCATTGTGAGAAAAAGTTCGATTCAGGTCCCATTTTCCTATCTTAAATATCTATTATTTAAAACATAGAAAAAACGGGGCACCTGTGCGGCTCAGTCATTAAGCCTCTGCCTTGGGCTCTGGTCATGACCCCAGCGTCCTGGGATTGAGCCCCACACTGGGCTCTATGCCGGGCAGGAGGCCTGCTTCTCCCTCTCCCCCTCACCCTGCTCGTGTTCCCTCTCTTGCTGTGTCTCTATGTCAAATAAATAAATAAAATCTTAAAAAAAATAAAAAACCACCAAAATTTAGTTCTCCTCAAATATTATACTATATAAGTATCCTAACAAGTTACAGTACTTCACATAAAGAGAAGTCTTAAGGGAGAGGGAGGTGCTTTCATTCAATGATATGTTTTGTGTGTTATTTCTATTTTGTTGATGTGCAAACTGATACATGGAGAAGAATTCACTTAGAAAAGTAGAACAGGGGCACCTGGGTGGCTCAGTGGGTTAAAGCCTTTGCCTTCGGCTCAGGTCATGATCCCAGGGTCCTGGGATCGAGCCCATGTCAGGCTCTCTGCTCAGCAAGGAGCCTGCTTCCTCATCTCTCTCTGCCTGCCTCTCTGCTTACTTGTGATCTCTGTCTGTCAAATAAATAAAATCTTAAAAAAAAAAAAAAAGAAAGAAAAGTAGAACAAAGCTAGTCAAACACATAACATGGGTTTAGTACCATGTTTTCAGGCAAGGTACTTAATCTCTGAACCAATTCTGAACCAATTTCAATATCTAACTTATGGGGCTGTAAGTGATAATTAAATGATTTAATATTTGAAAGTGCTTATGATAGTGCCTGATTAGTCTTTTCAGGAAAAGATATTATTGAAAGGAAGTGACTCGTCCAAGTATCTTTGACATTCTTTTTGAAAAGCAGCCATCTGGGGTGCAGGGATGGGTGGGGAGGGGGACTCAGTTGGTTAAAGCACCTGCCTTTGGCTCAGGTCATGATCCCAGGGTGCTGGGATGGAGCTGAAATCAGGCTCCCTGCTCAGCGGGCAGCCTGTTTCTCCTGCTCCCTCTGCTGCTTCCCCTGCTTGTACTCGCTGTCTCTCTCAAATAAGAAATCTTAAAAAAATAATAAATAGAAAATAAAATAAAAGCAGCCATCTCCAGTAAAGGCCTATAATAAAAATACAGGATACAACTTATTTATCTGCAACTTTCAAAACTGCTTCCTAAATTTGGGGGGTGGGGGGAGATGGGGCTTGGTTTAAAGGTTCCCTACCTGGTTAAGTGTCATTCAATGTATTGATGTCAATACAGTAAAAAGCCTCAAAATAAAGTACTACATTTGGGAAAAAATTTCCTTCTTGAGTTTGAGGTTAAAGCAAAGATTCTAGAAGCATGTTTTCAAGGCTACTTGCCAAGTATCTCCTATTTGCTAGACACAGCAGGGTACTATATCAAAATTATGATCTAATCAATCATTACCTCACTGTGATCCTATACCCTCTTTGGACCTTAGCCCCTTTGCATATAAAACAGGAGTTTAAAAAAGATTATCTTTCTGGGCCATCCTGTCCTCCTATCTCCAACATTCTTTGATTTGAGATGCAGAGATCTGTGCTCAATAAGGTTGAATGGAATGGTATTTAAAGCACTTATCAAGTATATAACTGGGTTCAAACGGCTTCGACTTCACATCAGAGCTTCGAAAGAATGAAGCAGAAAACGAAGATGCTTGCATGGGGCTTTCCTAGATAAAGTATCTGACACAAGAAAAGCCTGCCCAAAGCCAAGCAGGCAGCGCGAAGGAAGGGTCTTCTTCCCCGGAATACATCCTTTACCACTCTGGACTCAGAGTGTGTAAGGGGAAAAAAAAAAAAAAACACTAGATCTTTTCCAAACTCTCTCCCTTTCCCTTGGAGTGTGATCTCGCAGCCATGGCCCCTTACACTCTCCGCTTTGGTGAGCTCGGGTCCTCACAGCCCTGTTCCCTCAGGTACTTCGGAGTCTCCAAGCCCCGATCCCGTCCCCACAGAAGCCCGTCTTCATTGCCCGCTGCTGTTCCTTCCAAACCCAAGTGTTCTCTGAGTGCTCCTGCCCCTCAGGAACCTAAGTCTTCGCTACCCTTTTTCTGACTCCTTAGGAGCCTGGATCTTCACTGTCCCGCTTCTGTCTCTTAGGAGCCCAAGTCCTCACAGCTCCGTTTTTACCTTTCGGAAGCCCGTGTCTTCACGCCCCTTTCCTCTCCGACCCTCTCCTCTTAGGAGCACGGGTCTTCACAATCCTGTCCCTCTCACACCGCTTTTCCCTCAGGTGCCGGAGAACTCACATCCGTCCCCGTTCCCTAAGTCCCGTCTACAGCCCGGGTCCCCACAGCCGCGTCTTC
The DNA here is from genome assembly GCF_022355385.1 of Mustela nigripes. Lineage (NCBI taxonomy): Eukaryota > Metazoa > Chordata > Mammalia > Carnivora > Mustelidae > Mustela > Mustela nigripes. The sequence continues at coordinate 21,044,429 of NC_081570.1, forward strand.
TCCGAGCCCCGTTCCCCTCAGTCCCGTCCCAACAGCCTGATTCCTCGCACAACCCGGTCTCCTCCACAACCTAGTTCTTCAAACACTGACCCACTGTGGGTCTGGGTCCTGACTCCCTCCTCCCGCTCTTCTTCCTCAACTGCCAGGGCCCAAGACTCACAGGCAGCAGCGTCTATCTCCCCATGATATGCGGAGACTGCCCCAGTGAAGCGTTCGTCTCAGCAGCCGGTCCGACTGCTCGGCCCTCCCCGAGTACTTCCGGCACCGCTCCCCGCCTCCAACCCGGAAACGCGCGGCTCTTCCGGCCGGCGGGCGCGCGCCTGGCTTGCGCAGGCGCAGACTGGCTTCTGACACGTGGTCAGGCTGCAGGCTGTTGCTCAGCTCCGGCCGTTGTGTTTTTTCTTGCTTGGGGTTGACTGGCAGCGTGGGCGAGCCGTTCGCCTTCTACCCAGGTGTTACGAGCTTTGCCCTTGTTTCCGTCTCCGCTTGTCATATATATCGCTAGCACTACCGGTAATTGACGCCCTCGGACGGTTTAGAGGTCGCCATTTTTAGTTGGTGCCTTTATCTTGATAACGGAATGGAGAAACCCACCTGGGACCGCAGCACCCAGTAGGTAATTCTGTTGAACTCTATCAAGGGAGTTGGCAACACGAGAACCTGGAGACAAGAGAGACCATTTGTACCTGTGGATTGGCAACTAGTAGTATTAGTTGAGCGTTTACTATCATCCAGGAATTTTGCTAAGCCCCTGAACTCCGATATATCATTTAATCTTTTAAAGAAAAACTGGTGAGAGATGAAGTAAGGTTTTAGCTAATAAGTGCAGTCTCAATTGGACTCAGAAGTCTTAATTGTAAAGACTAATAGTATCGTGTATGTAACTATTAAACTGATGGTTTTTGTTTTTCCATCAGATGCTTTGAGATAACTTTTTTACCCTATGCCAGGTGATAGGCATGTAAGAACCAGTCCTGAACAATGTGGCAGGAATGTCCAAAGGCTTGTGACAGCCCAAAGTGAGCCGTAGTAACTGCCCGTAGGGATCAGGAAGAGGTGTCTCCCACCATTTTTGTTTGTTTTTTAAATTAATTTTTTTAGTAATCTGTACATCCGACATGGGACTCAAACCCAACTCTGAGATCAAGAGCCGTGTGCTCTTTGACTAAGCCAGCCAGGGGTCCCAGTGCCCTCCTAGTCTTTGTATCTTAGCAGCCCTCCTCCCAGTCACCATCTACACTGCGACCAGATTCGGATTCTTAGATTCAAGGGCCCTTCACCATTAGGCTTTGAGCAGCTTTAGCTTAATATCCCTGATACTGCTCACTTCATTTTCCTAAGGATCTGGCACACCACCCTTTCCCGTGCCCCCCCATTCCTCTTTTTAAGACCAGTTTAAATATACATCCATTTATTTAACAGAGTGCTCCTTGTGTGAGAAGCCTTTTGCTAGGTGCTGCGTATGTAATAGTAGATAACCACAGACAATAAATATCCTTATCCTTTACCATCTGGAGTGGGAAAACAGACCACCAGAAAGTACACAAAAATGTAGGAAGAGAAAATGCCAAAATAAAATACATACATAAGTACATACCAGATTTATTTAGCTGGGTGATGGAGGGCCCGGAGCTAGGAAAGCTTATTTGAGGTCCAAAATGACCAGGACGGCCCAGGTGGCTGAACTTAATAGGTGGGGAGAATGGCAGGTAAAGAGTTTGGAGAGGCAGACAGAGGACAGCTCAGGCTGGACCTTGTAGGCTATGGTGAGGATATGGGGTTTATTTATTGCACAATGGAAAGACATCGGAGTGCTGAATAGAGGAGTGAAATAATTTGTTTTGAAGAGATGAGTGGTGGATTATAGGAGGAGCCCCCAAGAACAGCTGACAGTACCCCCATCTAGGCCTTCCTCCAGTTTATACTACAAGTCTGCATCCTGTTACAGTGTAAGAGCTATTTATGTGAATCCCTTCTCTTGCAGCTTCTACTTTGTAGAGTTCAGGTACTTCTGTGTATCATTAAAATACATTAAGGAAAGTAAAATGCCTGAAAGTCTGTATTTTTTGTTTCAAAAAATAATCTGTGTATATGTACATAGGAAACAGTCTGGTAACAGAAACACTAAGCTGTTAATAGGAGTTGGGGGAAAACATTCTCACATTTTTGTACTTACTCAGTTTTTTAAAAATTAGCACATGTTTTTATATTAAAAATGAAGTATATATGAGTAAATCTATTTTTATGGCATTTTGAAAAAGGCAAAACTACAGGGCCAGAGAAGAGCACTGACTACTAGGATTGGGGCTAGGGAGAACGGTTGACTAGAAAAGGAGACGAAGTTTTGGGGGTGATAGAAATGTTTGATACTTGACTGATTGTGGTAGCAGAATACGTGTCTATATGAGTTTGTTGAACGATGCGATAAAAAAGGTGAACTTAGTATGTGTAAATTACATATCAACAAACCTGACTTTTTTTTTTTTTTAAAGATTTTATTTATTTATTTGACAGCGAGATAGAGACAGCGAGAACAGGAACATGAGCGGCGGGGTAGGGGGGAGTGGGAGAGGGAAATCAAGGCCTCGTGGGCTCCATTCCAGGACCCCGGGATCATGAGCCCAAGGCAGATGCTTAACGAATGAGCCATCCAGGTACCCCAAACCTGACTTCAAAAAATGAAATGTAGGGGGGTGCCTGATTGGCTTAGTCAGGAGAGCATGTGACTTTTGATCTCAGGATTGTGAGTTCCAGCCACACATAAGGTGTAGTGATTACTTAAAATACATTTTTTTTTTAAAGATTTTTTTTTAATTTATTTGACAGATCACAAGTAGGCAGAGAGGCAGGCAGAGAGAGAGGAGGAAGCAGGCTCCCTGCCAAGCAGAGAGCCCGATGCGGGACTGGATCCCAGGACCCTGAGATCATGACCTGAGCCGAAGGCAGCGGCTTAACCCACTGAGCCACCCAGGCGCCCCATATTTTTTTTACTTAAAATCTTTTTAAAAATTATAGAGAAAATGCAGAAAGCAAGGAAGTTAAAATTCTCAGTTACACAAAATAAAATTTCACAATAATAAAATAGCCTATTATGCTTTTTTCTCAAAAGATTCTATTTATTCATTTGACAGAGAGACAAGTAGGCAGAGAGGCAGGCAGAGAGAGAGGGGGAAGAAGGCTTCCCACTGAGCAGAGAGCCCAATGCAGGTGAGATCACGAACTGAGCAGAAGGCAGAGGCTTAACCCACTGAGCCACCCAGGTGCCCCTGCTTTTTAAAATAATTACAGTATTACAGGCAAGTCTGATGTCTTGTATGTCATGGTCCCCATCCTTCCTTCCTTCCCAGAGAGAGGTAGTCACTGATGTGTGTTCTGGCAAATCCTTTTCTAAAAGTTAATAAAGTGGCATTAGAAAATATATAGCACTGGGTTTTATGTGCACACGTGTATGTTCTTTATTACTTTAATGTTAACCTTCACTCAGTTTTTTTTAATCTGTTGATATTTATTTGACCAATCCAAATTTCGTATTGCTTTTTTTTTTTTCACGTTAATGGTCGTCATGCTGTACTTTATTCTGCAATTCTTATCACTCAGTGCTTTTTGGTGTTTAATTCAATCTTTGGCAGCGCAGCAGATGGCATTCATTCCACTTTATGAACACACTACGTTCTGCTGATCCGTTAGCAGATTAGGTTGCCCCCAGTCTTTCCCTGTGCCGCCAGTTCTCCCCTAGTGGGGCCTCTTCCGGGTGGATGGCCACGGATGGCGCAAGTTCGTACGTTTTCAATTTTAATAGGATGGGATTCGGGTCTTCAGATACCGAGAGCCTCCGAGAAGCGAGTACCCAACCTAACGTACAACAGGTGCGGCCCGAGGCTCACTGCAACGAACGAAAGCTCCCCCGCGGTCTCCCACAACCGCACTTCCTAGCCACTCCCTCTGCGCCCGCCGGTCCCTTCCCAGCAAGCACCGCTTTCATTTGCATATCAATTTATGGACCTGCCTTTACTTCTATATAAAAACGCAAAGGACAAATCATAAAAGTCTTGTTGTGAGTATTGCTCAACGGATCAGCATGTCTTGCAATTCCCCCTTCAATATGAGGAACACAGAATAGGAAATTGCTTACAGTATGTTTTCACCTTTATCGAAAGAGGGATTCGCTAGCACTGCCACCCTGTTTTTGTTTCTGAAAAGGCAAAAAGGGCTTCTGTCGTGAGTGGCACACGTAGGGCAGCTCCATTGCTCTACGTGCGGAATCGACATCAAGAGATTTCGGAAGCATAATTTTTTGGTACTTGGGCAGCTGGTGATCGTTGGTCCCGGCGCCCTTGCTTTATGTAATTAAAAATTAGTTTATTCTTTGGTTCTGACTTGTAGTTGTAAGGGGTATTATGGAAGTTAGACGTTCAGGTGACCGGTAATGTAAGCGTGGCTTTTTTTCTACATGGTGGTCGGTTGGGCTGGTTTAGACTTTAAGCTAATGAAAAGATGCTGACAATTTGGTAAGTTAACTATATGTGAGAAGCATCGATAACTGCTGACGTAGGAAGAGCCCCTATTTTTCGTTTTCACAGGTTAGGGAATTGAGGTTTAAGGAAGGTAAATTCTATGTTTACTCCAGAGCACTCTGAATTGTGCCCCCCGTGGATTCCTAAGTGTCTGCTTGCAGAGGTGATTGCATCTTCACCCATAACTGATTTTGTAAGAATTCTTCCCTTTTAACTAGGCATCTATATCCTTTCCTTTTTCTTTTTTGAATAAGAGCACGAGTGAGGGGAGAAGGATAGTCGCTCCCATCGGAACCCACTGAGGCGCCCTATATATCCCTTTAGCTGTGTTAATGTTCTTTCTGTAGCTTTTGTCCTTTAAAGACAGAAGCAATAGTTTAAAATACCAGTTTAGCACTTTCTTACTGATGGATACCAGCAACCTTTCTGGGTAACGAGCACGGACACAAGAATCTAAAACCTTCAAAAAACTCATCTCCCAAGAATGTATCCTCATGTAAAATTACGTTTAAAAGGAGATTTAGGGGCACCTGGCTGGCCCAAAGAGCATGTGACCCTAGTCTAGATCTCCTGGTGGTAAATTGGAGCCCCACCTTGGGATTAGAGATTATTGAAACAAATAAAGAAAAACTTAAAGAAAAAAAAGATTTAAGCTGTACCCTGGGGCTAATAATACATTATATGTTAATTTTTAGAAAATGTAAAGGAAAAAGATTTAGCAAAGGGTTCATTCTAACAACAAATGTGTACTAGTGCTCCAATATACAGTAGACCCTTGAACAACACAGGTTCAATACTGCAAATGTATTTTCTCTTCCTTATGATTTTTTTTTTTTTTTTTAAAGTAAGGTCTGTGCCCAAGGTGGGTCTTGAACTTATGACCCAAGATCAAGAGTTGCATGTTTACTGACTGAGCCAGCCAGGTGCCCCTCCCTGATTCTTTTTTTTTAAAGATGTTATTTATTTATTTGAGAGACAGAGAGGGATCACAAGCAAGAGGGAGAGGCAGGAGAGGAAGAAGCAGGCTCCAAGCTGAGCAGGGAGCCCCACATGGGGCTCGATTCCAGGACTCTGGAATTAAGAGTCTGACAAGGCAGACTCTTAACCTACTGAGCCACCCAGGCTTGCCCCTGATGATTTCCTTAATACCATTTTCTTTTTTCTAGTTTAACTTTATTGTAAGACTGTAGTATACAATACACATAATACAAAAAACGTGTTAATCGACTATTTATGTTATCAGGCTTCTAGTCAACAGAAGGTAGCTTTGGGGGAGTCATATAACTCAGTGGGGAGTTATACTGGGATTTTTTTTTTTAAGACTTATTTCTTATTTTTAAAATGTTTTATTTATTTATTTATTTGAGAGAGATAGAGAGCTGAGAGAGGGGAGGATGAGGGGGAGAAGCAGACTCCCTGCTTAGCAGGGAGCCTGATGTGGAACTCGATCCTCGGACTCTGGGATCATAACTCAAGCTTAAGGCAGCTGCCCAACCAACTGAGCTACCCAGGTGCCCTATTTTTTATTTTTTAAAGATTTTATTTATTTATTTGAGAGAGAGAGCATGAGCTAGGGGAGGGATGGAGGGAAAGGGAAAAGCAGAAGCAGGCTCCCAGGGTTCCATCTCAGGACCCTGGATCATGACCTGAGCCAAAGGCAGATGCTTAACCAACTGAGCCACCCAGGTGCCCCAAGACTTACTTAGTTTAGAGAGAGAGGAAGAGAGGGAGGGACTGCATGTGAGAGCAGGATGAGGGCCAGAGAGGGAGGGAGAGGGATAAGCTGACTCTGCACTGAGCTTGGAGCCCGACTGGGGCTTTGACATGGGCCTCTATCCCACAAACCCGAGACCATGACCTGAGCCGAAATCAAAAGTCTGATGCTCAACCAATTAAGGCACCCAGGCGCCCCTGTAATGGTACTTTTTACAACAGGGGAGCGTGTTGGGGGGTTGGCACCCCTAACTTCTGCATTGTTCAAGGATCAGCGTTAGACCCAGTGCCTGATTGCACAAGGCTTAGCGAGGGGAGAGAAGAGCAAACCGGATACTATGCCACATTTGGCTGGGAGGGGGAGCTCTGGGAAAGCTTTCCTAAAGCAAAGACTTGAAAGCTGAAACCTGAAGAAGAAATAGAAGACCACCAGACAAAGTTGTAGGGGGAAGGGCTGTTTAAGAAGAGGCAAAACCTGGATGGTGGACCCGATGTGCTGCAATCCCAGAGCTGAAAGACCAGAACGGCCAGAATGAAACCAGCCAGGTGGCAGGATGTAGAGAGAGAAAACTGAACAGACGACTGAGGGCTGGTCTCCCAGGCCTTCGATGCTCCTTGCAGTATTTTTTATAAAGTATAAGAAGTGAAAAATTATCTGCACCACGTATCAGCCAACTTTTTCTGTAAAGAGGCTGGATGGTGCGTATTTTAGGTTTTGTGGTCATACGGTCTCTGCTAACCACTCAACTCTTCTGTTGCAAAGCGGTAACAGACAATATGCAAACAAGAGGTTGGGGCACCTGGGTGTTTCAGTCCTGTTAAGCATATGCCTTAGGCTGGGGTCACGATCCCAGAGTGCTAGGGGTCCTAGCTAGGATGGAGCCCCACATCAGACACCCTGCTCAGCAGAGAGCCTGCTTCTCCTTCTGCCTATTGCTCCCCCTACTTGCACTCTCTCTGTCGAATAAATAAATAAAATATTTAAACAAATAATTTAAAAAATAAACAAGAGGGTATATGTGTTTCAATAAAGTTTTATTGATAGAGACTAAAATTTGAATTTCGTGTAATTTTCCCATGTCATGAAATAGTATTATTTTGGTTTGTTTTTTTTTTTTTTTTTTTTTTTTAATCCTGCCAGCCATTTAAAAATGGGAAAGTCATTCTCAGACTCTTAGGCAACAGCTGGGAGCTGTAGTTAACAGACTCCTGGCTTACATATTCAAGAGCTATAGTCAAACCAACTAAGGGATAGCCACAAATGGAATATGATGTATTCATTAAAATGTTGCTTAGAGGGGCGCCTGGGTGGCTCAGTGGGTTAAGCCTCTGCTTTCGGCTCAGGTCCTGATCTCAGGCTCCTGGGAGGGAGCCCCCCCTTTACTCCCCTCCCTTGGACTCTCTGCTCAGCAGGGAGCCTGCTTTCCCCCCTCTCTCTGCCTGCTTGTGATCTCTGTCTGTCAAATAAATAAATAAAATCTTTTTTTTTTTAATGTAAAAAAAAAAAAATGTTGCCTAGAGGCGTACCTGGCTGGCTTAGTTGGTAGAGCATGCATCCCTTTATCTCGGGGCTGTGAGTTCAAGCCCCATGTTGGGCATAGAGCTTACTTTAAAACATCGTAATAAATAAAAATGAAATATTGCATAGGAACATTTATGATAACGGTTGCCTCTGTGGAGCACTTATCAAATGCTGGACCCTATATTAAGTATGCATTAGCTCCCAGTCCTCATAACATAAGCCAATGAGGTAGGTAGCATTATTTGGCTCACTTTACAGACTGGAAAACAGAAACTCCAAGAGGCCCAAATCACATAGCTAGAAAGTAGCAGAGTCAAGAGGTGAGCTCAGGTCTTCTGACAGGAATCAGGTGTTTTGTGCAGACTGCTCCGGGAGAATGTCAACTACAGCAGAATGTGTTAGGAAAGATTTATTGGGAAAATGTAGCTCCCCCCCCCTTTGTTTACCCAAATTTTCCTATTTCCTTTTTCTTCTTTAAGTTTTATTTATTTATACCCTTCATGGGACTCTCTACCCATCATGGGGCTCGAACTCATGACCGTGAGATCAATAGTCCTACAGTCTTCTGACTGAGCCAGCCTGGCACCCCCCATATGTTCCTCTTTCCTGTGAAAGTTCAGAGTGCATGAAAAGGTTAGAGAAATAATGGAGACACAGAGTTACTGGGATACAACTGATGACAAGATCAGACCCAAACCAGTCACAGAAATCTACATATTATATGATTACTTTCATACAAAATGTCCAGAAAAGGCAAATTAAAGCAGATTAGTGGCTGCCTGTGGGATAGGAGCAGAGGTTGACTAGAAACAGACATGAGGGATTTCCTGAGGGTGAAGGAAATATCCTAAAACTACGTAATGGTTAGAGGTGCCCACCTCCATAAATTTACTAAAAACCACTTGAATTGTACACTTAAAATGGATGGGTCTCGTGGTATGTAAATTATACTCCAGTATGGGTGTCAAAAAAAAAAAATCAAGGGCTGGAAAAAGGTATATATACCCAGATAGAAGTCTGAGAATCTGAAATCAGTTTATGGAGTAAGTTCTCTAATTTAGAAACTTGACCTTGTGGATTTCCTGCATGCTGACCTTCTGTGTTAGCTGATGATGTCACTCCCCCCTCTCCCCTAATGGAAGACCCTTCGTGGTGCCTAAATAGTTTGGTTTAACATCTTATAAGTCACCATGACTCACCACCTTCTTTGTCTTCAGGCCTCCAGCCCCACTGGTGTTCTCTGGATATCTCTGAAGCTGCTACTCCCTCCTTGCCTCCGGGTCTCCAGAAAGATTTTTCTTCCAGCTGGAAATGCTCTTTCCCTCCCTTTCCCATCATGGCTAACTCCTCCTTACTCTTCCGTATCTCTGCTCTCGAATGTCACTTCCTCAGGGAGGCCTTCCTTGATTTCCCACCCCTTACTAGGTTAGCTCCCCGACACTCTGTTACACTCTTTCCTGGCACCATGTACTTTTCACCAGAACATTATCACAATTGTTATTAATGCACTTACAATTAATGGAAAGTTAGTTGCGCAATATTTATATTCCAGCCAGAGTATCCCCCATGTGAGGGCATGGAACCTGTCTGGGTACCACTTGCATTCTTGGTGTCTGGTATAGTACCTGGCACATAAAGGCATTCAGTATGTATTTATAAAGCTCTTCATAATCCATGAAGTACTTGTGTATATACAAGTACCTTCACTGCTATTTATTAAGCACCTATTATATCCTAGGATATAAGTATAAACAAGATAGCTTGCTCCCATCCACTCTCCTAAGGAGGACAAGAACAGTCTTCCCATTTTATAGGTAGCCTAAGCCTACCCCACTTGTGTAAGGAAGTCACAGGACCTTCTGTAACTAAAATGGAACAGCAGTGGCTTCTAATCAGGTCATGGACTCCCAGTAGGGTGATGGATCTACTCCCGGTGGATGGGGGCAGGGAGATCGATTTTTTTTCTTTAAGTTTTTATTTGTTTATTTGAGAGAGAGAGTATGGGGGGGAGAGGGAGGAGGAAATGGAGAGAGAGAATCTCAAACAGACTCCCCGCTGAGCACGGAGCCCAACTCAGGGCTAGATCCCATGACCCCTAGATCATTATCTGAGCAGAAATTCAAGAGTCAGATGCCCAGCTGACCGAGCCTTCCGGACACCACCAGAGATGGATTTTGAGAGGCTGTGAAGCTTTGTCATTTTAAGGGGAGAGAAAGAGGGTGTCAGTTTGTTAGAAGAGAAGATGGTGTTTCTAACCTTCAAGTGGGCAGAGATGCAAGCATGGCTCCTCTCTTAAAACCAAAGAAACCTGGGAGCACCTGGCTGGCTCAGTCGGTAGAACATGCCACTCATGATCTCAAGGTCATGAGTTCAAGTTCCATGCTGGGTGTAGAGCTCACTTAAAAAACCAAAAACAATCAAACTTGGTCCCCTAACTCCCCTTGGTCCATATCTGCAATGCTGGGATAAGAGATGACTGATAAGAAGTGATGGTCACACGAAAATTGTGTTTCTATACACTAAGAACCGAAAAAGGAAATTAAGAAAATAATTCCATTTACAATAACATCAAAAAGAATAAAATACTTAGGAATAAACTTAACTGAGGAAGTAAAAGTTAACGAAGGAGGAGTGTAACCTGTACACAAAAAAACTACAAAACGGGCGGGGGGTGGGCGGTCGGGGTACCAGGTGGTGGGTATTATAGAGGGCACGGATTTCATGGAGCACTGGGTGTGGTGCAAAAATAATGAATACTGTTATGCTGAAAATAAATAAAAAATTAAAGAAAACTACAAAACATTGCTGAAAGGAATTAAAGAAGACATAAATAAATGGAAAGACATCCCATGTTTGTAGACTGGAAGACTTAATGTTATTCTTAGGATTATCAATACTAGCCAAACTGATCTATGGATTCAATGCAATCCCTATAAAAATCCTAAGTTTTTTTTGCAGAAGTAGAAAAACCCATTCTAAAATTCAGATGGAATCTCGAGAGACCCCAAATAGCTGAGATACTCTCATAAAAGAACAAAGTTGGAAGACGACACTTTCTGATTTCAAAACTTCCTATAAAGCTACAGTAAGTCAAACAGTGTGGTATTGTTATAAAGACACTGTTATATAGACCAATGGAATAGAGTGAAGTGTCTTGGCATCAAATTCTTGTATCAAATTATTTTTTTCCAAATGATTTTTTAAAAATATTTTATTTGAGAGAGCGAGCAGGGAGAAAGAGGGGGAGCATGAGTCAGGTGAGGGGAGAGGGAGAAGCAGGCTCTCCACTGAGTAGGGAGCCCAACCTGGGACTCGATCCCAGGACTCCGGGATCATGACCTGAGTAGAAGGTAGATGGTCAACTGACTGAGCCACCCTGGTGCCCCTCAAATTATTTTTGATAGGAACGCGAAGACCATTTTCCATTCAGTAGAGGAAAAACAGTCTTTCAGCAAATGGTGCTGGGAAAAAAGAATGAATTTGAACTCTTATACCACATCCAAAAAATATCTCTAAATGTATCAAAAGTCTAAACATAAGAGCTAAAGCTATAAAGCTCTTAGAAGAAAACAGGGGAAAATCTTCATGATATTGGATTTGGTAAAGATTTCTTAAATATGATACCAAAAGCACAGATAACAAAAAGAAAAAATAAGTAAACTGGAATTCATCAAAATTTGAGATTTTATCCACTGAAGGCTACTAACAAGATAGTGAAAAAACAACCCACAGAGTGAAGAAAATATTTGCAAATTACTCATCTGATAAGGGCTGCCATCCAGATTATACAAGAACTTCCATAATTCAGATTATACAAGAACTTCAACAATATAGAGCAAACCCAATTCAACAATGGGCAAAAGACTTAGACATCTCTTTAAAGATCGACAAATAGCCAATAAGCACATGAAAAGATGCTCAACATTAGTCTTTAGGGAAATGCCAATCAAAATCACAATGAGCGACCACTTCACAGGATGGCTACTATTAAAACAAACATGAACAAACAGAAAACAAATGTTGGCAGAGCACTAGTTTGGCTCTAGTTTGGCTCTAGAAGAGTGTGCATCTCTCCATCCCAGCGTGAATTCAAGCCCCACGTTGGGTGTAGAGATTACTTAAATAAACAGACTTAAAGCGTTGGCAAGGAATGTGGAGAAATTGGAACTTTTGTGCCACGTTGGTGGGAATGTAAAATGGTACAGCAGCTGTGGAAAACGGTACGGCAATTCCACACAAAATAGAATTGCCATGTGATCTAGCAATTACACTTCTGGGTATCTACCCAAAAGCATTGAAAGCAGAATCTCAAAGATACATTTCTTTGGGGGGTTTTGTGGTGGTTGTGTGTGTGTGTGTTTAAGGTTTTATTTATTTATTTGAGAGGGAGCACAAGCAGAGCAGAGGGAGAGGGAGAAGGAGACTCCCCACTGAGCAGAGAGCCTGACGTGAGGCTCGATCTCAGCACCCTGGGATCATGATCTGAGCCAAAGGCAGATGCTTAATGGACTGAGCCACCCAGGCGCCCCTCAAATATATATTTTTACACCCATATTCATGGCAGCATTATACACAACAGCCAAAAGGTGGAAACAATCCAAATGACCATCAAAGGATAAATGCGTAAACAAAATAAATAAATATACACACAATGGAATATTATTTGGTCATTAAAAGGAATGAAGTACCTGCTACAACATGGATGAACCTTGAAGAGATTATGCCAAGGGAAATAAACCAGACCCTGGGCTCCTGGGTGGCTCAGTCGGTAAAGTGTCTGCTTTTGGCTCAGGTCATGATCCCAGGGTCCTGGGATCAAGTCCCACGTCGGGCTCCCTGTTCAGCAGAGAATCTGCTTCTCCCTCTCCCTCTGCCTTCCGCTCTGCCTACTTGGCTCTCTCTCTATCAAATAAAGAAATAAAATCTTAAAAAAAAAAGAAAAAAGAAGCCAGATTCACATGGACAAACATCCTGTGATTGCATTTAACCTTAAATGGTCAAACTCACAGAGACAGAAAGTAGGATAGTGGTTACTAGGGGCTGAAGTTGGGGGAGGTGTATGAGAAGTTATTGTTTCATGGGCACAGAGTTTCAGCTGAGGATGATGAGAACATTCTGGAGATGGATGGTGATTGTAATGGCCACACAACAGTGTGAGTGTACGTAATGTTACTGAAGGGTACACTTAGAAATGGTTAAAATGCTCAATTTTATTTTATTTTTTTAAAGATTTTATTTATTTATTTGACAGACAGAGACCATAAGTAGGCAGAGAGGCAGGCAGAGAGAGGAAGGGAAGCAGACTCCCTGCCAAGCAGAGAGCCCGAGGGGCTAGATTCCAGGACCCTGAGATCATGACCTGAGTCGAAGGCAGAGGCTTACCCCACTGAGCCACCCAGGCGCCCCAAAATGCTCAATTTAAAAAATTACAAATGAATAAATTAAAATTTAAAAATTTAAGGCAAAGAAAAGATGGTGAAGAGTAAGTTTTTTTTTTTTTTAACATTTTATTTGATAGAGATAGACACAGTGAGCAAGAGAACAGCAGCAGGGGGAGTGGGACAGAGAGAAACAGACCTCCCGCCGAGCATGGAGCCCATTTTGGATATACCTAAGATGTCTCCGGAACCAGGGTGCCTGGCTGGCTCAGTCAGAGAAGCGTGTGATTCTTGTTCTCAAGGTTGTAAGTTTGAGCCCCACGCCAGGTGTAGAGATTACTTAAAAATAAAATCCTAGGGGTGCCTGGGTGGCTCAGTGGGTTAAAGCCTCTGCCTTCGACTCAGGTCATGATCTCAGGGTCCTGGGATGGAGCCCCGCATCAGGCTCTTTGCTCAGTGGGGAGCCTGCTTCCCACTCTTTCTGTCTGCCTGCCCCTCTGCCTGCTTGTGATCTCTGTCAAATAAATAAATAAAATCTTTAAAAAAAAATCTTAAGCAGGGGAAAATAGGAAAAAGGAGACAATGAAATTTAAAGCTTAAAACCATTTGAATAAGCTAAACAGAGGAAATGATATATATACATATACATACACCTATTCATATATACATACACATGTAGAAGGATGTCCATATATCTCAGTAAATGTAAGAAAAGCACACTGGAATCACGCTTATAAATACAATAAAGGGTAGACCTATGAAAAAGATGGTATTTGAGTTTGTTTGAAATATAAAAATAAACTCGAATAAGGCTTTCTAAAGACTGGTGTTGATATAGCACCATTCTATGTGATCAACAAAATGGTCTATGTTTGAGACATAAAAAGAAAATGAGAGAAGAAAAATAAAAAGACAAAGAAAATAAAGAAAAAGACTAATGAAAAATAAAATAAAATCTTGGGGAAAAAAAAAAAGCCTTCAGCACTGGGGCTGGAAGCTGGGTCACCAGCTCAGGGAACTTACTCTAGCCAGAAAAACAGTGTATAAGGCAAGTGCAGGGTAAGGAGCATGTACTCGAAAGTGTATCCCCATCACAGATAAGGAGACTGAGGCCCAACGAGGTCCTGTAGCCAATGGAGGCAGCTGAGCAGGCTCTGAGTTCTGCAAGGCAGATGGGGGGGTGCTAGTTGGAATATATATATTTTTAAATTTTTATTTACTTATTTGTCAAAGAGAGAGAGAGAGAGAGAGAGAAAGAGCACAAGCAGGGGGAGCAGCAGGCAGAAAGAGAAGCAGACTCTGCTGAGCAGGGAGCCTGATGGGGGATCCCAGGACTCTGGGATCATGACCTGAGCCAAAAGCAGACACTTAACCAACTGAGCCACCCAGGCATCCCTAGTTGGAGTATTAATAATAATACCAGCTGGTATTTCTTGAGTGCTTAATACATTCCAGACACTATTCTTAATCTTTTCACCTAATTTACTCTCTACAACTCCTCTGTGAGACGGTACCATGTCCCTTTAACTGAGGGAACTAAGGCTGAGATGGAGACTGATCCAAGTTCAAGGAGCCAGCAGGACTCAAATCTTCTCTTCTTTGACTCCAACACCAGAAATCCAGCCTTTTGGTTTGCCCTCGGTGGTGGACAGTGGGTGAAGGGGTCTATGGGATAGGGGAGTAAGTAATTCCTTGGACTGAATCTAGATTCAACCCAGATTTTTTTTTTTCCCCACCCACTGGCAGAACTTCCTCCTTTTCTCTCTCTGCCTCTTTTTCTGATTCACTCCCCATCTGTTAGTGGATTCTGGCTTCTGAGAATGTGATGCAGAGGGTAGGGTAATCTGTGAGGGTAGGGAGGTAGACACAAAAGTGTGGGCAGTCCTTAATAAATATTTTTTGAGAGCTCTCCATGCAGCAGGCTCTGTTTTGGAGGTTGGATACAACAGACCTTGTCCCTGCCCTCAAGGGGTTTCCATTACAGGATATATATGCTTGTGAGTGGCAGATTAGGGCTGGAGAGGGGGATGAAGTAGAAAGGGAAGCGGAAGAGGGGGAGGGAAGTGGATACAAATGAGGAAGAAGATGTGGCCAGCGTTAGTAAGGGCTATAAAGGAGATAGGAGAGAGAGTGCCTGGGGAACAAGGTGACTGGAGACTGAGAACAGGGCAGGCCTGGCCCAGGAGCTGAGGTGCGGCCTGCAGCATGGAAAGGAGCCAGGTAAAGATGCAGGAGAAGGACATTACAGGATTCTGTGGGGAAACAGCACAGGCAAACGTAACAAAATCCTTGTGTTGGAGGGACTTGGAGAAGGCCAGGGAGGCTGTAGCAAGGTGACAGGAAAAGAGTCAAGAGGAGATCCCAGCGCCAGCTCCTGCAAGGTCTTGTAGACCACGATGAGGAGTTCAATGTTAATGCTAAGGGGAAGAGAGGCCATTGGAGGAGGTAATAGCGGAGCCCGGGAGGCAGCATGGCAGGAAGTGGGGAGACCAGTCAGGAGGTTCTTGCTATAAGGCAGCAGAGACAGGTAATGATGGTGGTGTGGACCAGGAGGGATTCAGAGAAGAGGTAGTCTTTGGAAGATGACTGAGTGATGGAGGTACCATTCTCTGGGGTGGAGGAGATAAGAGGTGTGGGGGGGTAGATCTAAGGGGAGGTGGGGATAGAAATCATGAATGTGGTGTGGACATATTGACTTTGCCAAATAAGTAGATGGTCAGGCAGCTGGAGGCTCTGTTCCAGGCTAGAAGTTGGTGCCTGGGAAGAGAAATCAGACAGTGCCACTTGGGACCAATAGGCCATACTTCTTCAGAGATGGGCAAGGTAGAGTCCAGAAGATGCTTGAAATTTTATTTTGTTTCTGTTTTTTTTTTGAAATTGGTTATTGACACTTACAAATCCAGAGATATCGAGGCACCTGGGTGGCTCAGTCAGTTAAGTGGTCTGCCTTTGGCTTGGGTCATGATCCAGGGGTCTGGGGATCGATCCCCAAGTCGAGCTCTTTGCTCAGCGGGGAGCCTGCTTCTTACTCTCTTCTCTTGCTCTCTCTCTCTCAAATAACATTTTTTTTAAAGATTTTATTTATTTATTTGACAGAGAGAGAGGAGGAGAGAGAGCACAAACGGGGGGGGGGGGGGGGGCAGGCAGAGGGAGAGGGAGAAGCAGGCCCTTTGCAGAGCAGGGAGCCCGACATGGAACTTGATCCCAGGACCCCGGGACCATGACCTGAGCCAGAGGCAGTCACTTAACCAACGGAGCCACCCAGGACCCCAAATAAAATTAAAAAAAAAAAAAAAATCCAAAGATAGCAAATAAAACTCAGAATTTCCACTTCCTCTGCCAAACTAGATGGCCAAGACACACTAGGCCCACATTCTGGTTCCATCGCAGACTGGTAGAAGAGCTGCAGGCTCTCCAGTTTGGGCACAAACTCTCCAGCTGGTCTAATCCCTGTAGGTCTACTCCACGCCCGGTCCTGATGGCACTGATTTCAACCTCTGGCATGGGCAGGATGTGATACCACAGAAGGGGGAAAAGTTGTCCTTGGACAGAGCCTGAACTTTGGATGGACCCACTGGAAATGGCAGCTCAGCTGCTTCTCAGCCTTGCAACACAGAGTGTGCCATTTAATTTCATTGAGTGTCTTGCCTTTTCTGGAAAATGACGGTAACACTCCTTACCTGGAATTTCATCTATAGGAAATTCCTAGCACAGTGGCAGACACAGAGAAGGGGCTCAAGCAATGTTGGCTTCTTTCCCTTTCAGTCCTCTGAGCAGCTAGTATCAGGAAATCAGAATGGTTAGGCCATAGCACAGGCTGAGGTAAAGGGTCCAGATTCTGGCTCTACCACTTGCCAGCTATGCAACCTCAGTTTTCCTATCTGTAGGATGGGGACACTACTTGTACCAACCTTGTGGGAATTAAATAGGTTAGTACAAAGTGTTTAAAATGGCATGGCACTGAGTAAGGATTAGATTGGCTCTTAGACGGGGCTGACCATTAGAGTCCTCTAGGGATATCTTTTTTTTTTTTTTTTAATAAGATTTATTTATTGGGGCACCTGGGTGGCTCGGTGGGTTAAAGCCTCTGCTTTCAGCTTGGGTCATGGTCCCGGAATCCTGGGATCGAGCCCTGCATGGGGCTCTCTGCTTCAACGGAGAGCCTGCTTCCTCCTCTCTCTCTCTGCCTGCATCTCTCCTGCTTGTGATCTCTGTCTGTCAAATAAATAAATAAAATCTTTAAAAAAAAAGATTTATTTATTAATTTTAGAGAGAGAGAGAGAGAGAGTACCCATGAGAAGGGAAAAGGGGTAGAGAGAGAGAGAGAATCTGAAGCAGACCCCACAGAGCCTGAGGCAGGGCTTGACGCATGGCTCAGTCCCATGGCCCTTAGGTCGGGACCCGAGCCCAAACCGAGTCTGAGCCTGATGGTTAACTGACTGCATCACCCAGGCACCCCTTCTAGGGACATTTTAGAAAATATTCATGTCTGGACTCTATCTTCGGAGATCTTCTTCTTCTTTATTTTTTTAAATTAAAAAAATTTTTTTTTTAATTTATTTGAGAAGCAAGCATGAGCAGCAGGAGGGGCAGAGGGAGAATCAGAGACTCCCCACTGGCGGGACGGGGAGCATCTGCTCAGTGCAGGATGCAGGGCTTGATGCAGGGCTCGGGGCTTGATCCCAGGACCCTGGGATTGTGACCTGAGCTGAAGGCTGACACTGAACCGACTGAGCCAGCCAGGCGCCCCTGTGTTCAGAAATCTTGTCTGTATTCATCTGAGGTGGGGCCCTGGCATAGGTATTTTATAAAACCTCAACTGATTCTATGTGCGGCCAGGAACAGGGACTCCACGGTAGGATTAATGAAGAGCATGGGTTCTGGAGCACAAGGGCATATGTTCAAATCCAACTGAGCCAATGGACAGATGTGTGAACGTGGGCAAGTTCCTAACCTTTCCCCTTAAACTGGGTCCATAAAAGGACCTGGGAGGTTATACAGCTCTCAAATGCTTGGAGCTCTCTGCGGCAGCTAGCAGGCCCTTCGCAGGCCTGGCGCCAGCATCCCTCAGTTCCCCTGCTCTTTCTTTTTTTAAAATTTTTACTCTTTAAAATTTAAATTAATTAACATATAGTATATTATTAGTCACAGAGGTAGAGTTTAGTGGTTCATCAAATTGCATATAACATCCAGTCTTCATTACATCAAATGCCCTCCTTAATGTCTACCATCCAGTTACCCCATCCCCCATCCTCCTCCCCAAAACCTGCTCTTTCCAAACTGACTATAACCCTGGGTTCAGCTCATACTCACAGTCTCCCCAAGGGGGCCTGGATGCCTTGAACATCCCTCTCCTAACTTTAGCTGCCCCTAAAGTGATTTTTTAAAAAAGTTTTAATTTATTTTTTGACAGAGAGAGAGAGAGACAGCAAGAGAGGGAACACAAGCTGGGAGAGTGGGAGAGGGAGAAGCAGGCTCCCCGCTGAGCACGGAGCCCAGTGTGGAGCTTGATCCCAAGTCCCAAGGATCAGGACCTGAGCCAAAGGCAGACGCCCAAGGACTGAGCCACCCAGGTGTCCCTTAAAGTGATTTTTGATTCTTCTGTTGTTCAGCTTTTTTTTATTCACCCAAAAAGAACAGAACTATCTTCCGAACAAAATTGTCTGCTCAAAAATCAGACCCCAAGGGGAGGGAGGGGAGGACAGAAGCTGACTGGCCATTCAAGTGTCTCTCATATTAAAGAATAAGAAGAAGAGGGAGAAGGAGAAAAAAAAGTCCCCTTCAATGCTTGGGAAACAGTGTTTAGTTGGGGGGGAAAACTGTAACATGGAATTGTATATTCAAGATAACTCATCCAGGTAAAGGAAAAATAATGAATAGAAAAAAGATCACAAGGAAATATGCTCTATGTTAAATAAAAGTTTTTTCCTGTTTCTCCATCCTTTTATGCACTTCACAATTTTCTATAGTGAATGTGTAATTAATGAGAAAAATGATTAAGTGAAAAAAGGAAACCCTTCACAAGACTTTCTTTCCTCTTTTTTTTTTTTTTTTTAAGATTTTATTTATTTATTTGACAGAGAGAAATCACAAGTAGATGGAGAGGCAGGCAGAGAGAGAGGGGGGGAAGCAGGCTCCTTGCTGAGCAGAGAGCCCGATGTGGGACTCGATCCCAGGACCCTGAGATCATGACCTGAGCCGAAGGCAGCGGCTTAACCCACTGAGCCACCCAGGCGCCCACTTTCTTTCCTCTTAATCATCTTAATTTTATGTCTTAGTTCCTCCTATCAAATTTTTTTTAAATTTTTGCTTGTTTTATTTAAAGATTTTATTATTTTTTAAAGTTTTTTAAAATTTATTTTTATTTTTAAGTAATCTCTACACCCAACATAGGGGGCCAAACTCACAGCACTGAGCGCCACACTCTTTTACCAACTGAGCCAGCCAGGCACCCCTCTATAGAAATATTTTATTTTATTTTATTATTAATTTATAGAAAGCAAGGTGCATGGGGAGAGGGAGATAGTTTTTTTTTTTTTCTTTTTTAAGATTTTATTTATTTGACAGAGCAAAAGTAGGGGGAACAACAGGCACAAGGAGAGGGAGAAGCAGGCTCCCCACTGAGCAACAAGACCACCGCAAGGCCCCATTCCAGGACCTGACATCATGACCTGAGCTGAAGGCAGAGGCTTAACCAACTGAGCCACCAAGGCACCCCAGGAGTCTTAAGCAAACTCCACACTGCGTGTAGAGCCCGGCTCAGGGTTTGATCTCAGGATCCTGAGATCATGACCTGAGCTGAAACCAAGAGTTGTTTGCTTAAATGAGTGTACCACCCAGGCACCCCTATAGAAAATCTTGAAGAATTGTCTCCGCTGGCTGGTTCTGTCACTTCTCCCATTTCCTACTTGATCTGCAACAATCTGGCCTCCTCCCCAACCTTGGAGGTGACCCCACCCTGGAAGGATCAGCAACAAGTCTTAAGTTGCCAAATCCAGTGGCTTCTCCTTTCCCCCTGCCAGAGCTTTCTGTAGTATCAGATACGGTTGGTGCTTTCCCCTTTCTGTAAGATCCCTGCCTACTCTCTGGACTTCCTTTCTTCCCCATTTTTGACGACCTCTGGTTGGTCCTGGCAGGTTCCTCTCAGCTTAATGTTCCCAAGTTTTGGGCATCTAGCCCCCTCCCTCTCTTCTTGGGTGGCTTCATCCACTCTTGGCCTGTTATGATCCCATCCAGATGACAGTTCCTAGATCCCAGCCCTGGACTCTTGCCTGGACAAGTCAATCCAACTTCCTTCTGAACACCTTCATTTGGATGGCCCTCCAAACACCTTACACTCAAGAAGTCCAAAGTGACTCATCATTTCTACTTTCCCTCAACCCAATGAACTATTCCTGATTTGTTCCTTCCCTGGGAAGTCAGCATTGTCTTTTTCTTTCCTTCCCCACATCTAGTAGGTCACTAACACCTGTTGGTTCCAATTTGAAACTGTCTGGAGCACACTGGCTTCCTGAGGATGTGTTCTGGCTCTGTCCTGCAGAAGGCCCCCTCTCTCTCTTGCTGGATGATCATAGCAGTCTCACTGACATAGCTTGCTTTTCCTGGTCTTTCCCCTCCCCAGTCCATACCTTCTGATTTTTCTGATTATTCACTCATTTAGTCAATCAACAAACATTTGCCATGTACAAACTCTGCTCCAAATACTATGAGGGGTAAATGATACAGATGGACCCAAAATAGGTAAATAAGAAATCTAGGGCATTTCAGATTGTGGGGATTGCTATCAAAGTAAGCAGGGGGATTGAGAGAAAGTAGGCATGGGCAGGGGACTTTTTTCAGAAGTGGTCTTTGTCCCCTAGATGAACATGACAGTTACCCTGATGGAACTGGGGGCAGCAATGAGGGGAAAGAATGTGGCTGGGGACTCCACTTTAGGTTGGGAGCCAGGGGAAGGCCTGTGAGGAACAAAGGATGAGAAAGAGCTCAGAAAACTGGAGGGAGGTGCTTTCCAGGTAGAGGAAAGAGCTAGTGACAAGGCCCTAAGGGGGTTCCCAACACACAAAGGAGCTCAGGATGTCTGGAGCACACTGAGTGAAGGGCAGAAAGAGGAAGGCTGGACGATCATGCCTGGTGGGCCTGGTGGTAGTGCTGGGTTTTATTTGAGTGCAATGGGAGGCTATTAAGGAGTTTTTCACAGGCAAGTCACATCTGACTTTATCTCTTCAAAAGATTACCACCTCTAGGAGTGTAGGGTAAAGAGCATCTGGGAGGGAGGTCCAGGCAAGTCCTGTGGGCTGGGCTGGGTGTTAGGAGTGCAGATGGCAGGAACTTAAACCTTCCTTGGGTTCCCAAATATGCAGGCTAGCTCCATACTCCTTAGGACAACCACTTGGTTCTAGCCTCCCTCTTCAGCCCATTTCTCCTCATTTCTTCTTTGTCTTTGCACATATGCTTTTTGGAATGTTCTTCCCCATTTTCCCTTTGATTTATTTCTGAGACCAGGTTCAAATACCCCCTCCTCTCTAAAGCTTTTCAGGAATTCTCCAGAGAGAGCCCTTTGAACTTTTTCAGTGCTTAGTTTATACCTCTAGGATATCTATCACACTGTACCATTCTGTTGTTTTCAATTCTATGTCTGAAGAAGGTGAACCAAGAGCTTCTGGAAGGGAAGGACAGAGTTTTAGTAAATGTACAGAGTGTTCAATGCATGATCAAAAGATACAGATGGTCCCACTAAGGAACAGTTCACATAGGTCACAATTCCAGGCTGCCCTGTTATATTCAAAACCACCTGATAATGTGTAAGTTATCATCTTATCCTGATGATAAGAACAGATACTAATGTGGGTACTACATCTCATTTGATCCTGGAAACAGCCCTGAGAGGCAGGCACAGTAGGAAAATCATCTCTATTTTACAGATGAGTAAATCGAGGCTCAAGATTAGAGTTGGCCAACATCCCTAAGCCAAATTCAGTTCTATTGTTGACTCATGGGTCTCCTTGCCTCTCCTTGAATCAAGAACTTGTAAGACTTCCTGTACCTCTTCATGGTGGTGGGAACATCCAGCAGAGATGACTCACAGGAGGCAAGATGGGGAAGCAATTCTTTCCTGTTAAAAAAGTGCTCCATATCACCACCCCATTTGTTCCTAATAAGGAGAGCAACCATCTCAGCGATTATAGCCTTGGACTCAGGGGAAAGAGGGCCTGAATAGAGGGCCTGCCCATCTATACCATTTACAGGTTACTTTGACTTTGAGGAATTAGTTAACTTCTCTTGCCCCTCTCCTGGGTTTTTTTGTTTGTTTCTGTTTTGCTTTGCTTTTATTTTATTTATTTTTAAAGATTTTATTTATTTGACAGAGAGATCACAAGTAGGCATAGAGGCAGGCAGAGAGCGGGCGGAAGCAGGCTCCTGCTGAGCAGAGACGCCCCCTCCAGGAGCTAGATCCCAGGATCCTGAGATCATGACCTGACCCAAAGGCAGAGGCTTAACCTACTGAGCCACCCAGGAGCCCCTGTTTAGTTTTTAGTCTGTAAATGGGGAGTGAGAAAAAGTTGCTTAGTAGGGTTGCTGGGAATATTATAGGAGACCAAGCATCTTCCCCAACGCTTAGCCATACAGAAAGGTCTTAATATTTGCTAGTTACTATTACCGGCCACAGAAATTTTCCTAAACGCTTTTCAAGTAACACCTTTTTTAATACTCACAACAACCTTATGCCTTAGGCGACATACACACTTGGAGCTGTTAACAACGCCCCCCCCCCCAAGAAGCTAAGACTTGAACCCATAACCTCACAACCAGGCAAAGCTTGGCAAACACGTGTGGCTCACAGAATGCAAGCAGTCTGCTCTTGGACTCGTGACCACTTACTGACCCTATACTCAAACAGATTTTTGATTCCGAATTGATAGTTGGTCATAACCCTGAAGGTGTGTAACATGTAAACTCCATAAAACTGGATTTGGGGAGGTGAAACGGGCAGTCCTCCAGAGGAGTCGAGGGACAAGCTTCTGCCTCTGAGTGTGGATGAAGCGACTCTTTAATTTAGACCTCTTTTTCCTTACCGTGAAGTGGGGGCAGAAGAGTTATTAGGGTCCCCAGACCCCTTTCCAATACTGACTCTCGAGAGCAGAAGAGTCCTGCTCAGGTAAAAGCTCACTCAAATCCCTCCGGCCGAGGTTCATCCTCCGCTGGGCCCGCAATAGGGACGCGTCCCCTTTAAGGCGCCAGCTCGCCGACGGCGGCGGCCGGAAGTGTTGAAGCCCGGCCTGGCGGCGGCGGTGGCAGTAGCGGCCGTGGCGGCCTCTGCGCATGCTCCGTCGCCCGCCCGCCCTGGCCGCTCGCCGCCCGCCCGCCCGACGGAGACGGTGAGGAGGGGGAGGGGTGGGCGCGCGGGCGCGGG